>NC_065590.1:61905916-62224488 GCF_024542745.1 Macaca thibetana thibetana | reverse complement strand
CATCTCTACTAAAAATACAAAAATAATTGGCCAGAGTTGGTGGCAGGTGCCTATAATCCCAGCTACTTGGGAGGCTGAGCTAGGAGAATCACCTGAACCTGGGAGGCAGAGGTTGTAGTGAGCCGCGATCACACTACTGCACTCCAGCCTGGGTGACAGAGTGAGATTTCGTCTCAAAACAAACAAACAAACAAAAAGCAAACATAAAAATCAAAGAACATCTAAAGCTCACCCGCTCTGAGCTTTATATTAGACAATAAATCCAAGTCATTTTTAAGCTAGTTCTATTGGCTTATTTTTTCCACTTGCAACCAAAAGGCATCCTAGCTGATATACCCCAGCTTCCAATGCACTTACTTCTGGGTTTCACCTGAAGGATGGGTCATTTCTGGCTGGCAACACCTAAGGAAGAAGCATAGCTATCCTATGGAAAAATGAAGAGATGGGCCTTACTTGGAAATGTGAAAGAGAAAGCTATGTTGGCTGTTTAGCACTTTGGGAGGCTGAGGCAGGTGGATCACAAGGTCAAGAGATCAAGACCATCCTGGCCAACATGGTGAAACCCCATCTCTACTAAAAATATAAAAATTAGCTGGGCATGGTGACATGCACCTATAGTCCCAGCTACTCGGGAGGCTGAGGCAGGAGAGTCGCTTGAACCTGGGAGACATAGATTGCAGTGAGCCAAGATTGCGCCACTGCACTCCAGCCTGGCAACAGAGCGAGAATCCGTCTCCAAAAAAAAAAAAAAAAAAAGAAAGAAAGAAAAGAAAGCTATGTTGGCTGTTTTAATTCCTTACACTTTCTGTGGTAATTTTCATTTTGTCCTCTTCAAATTTACTAAAGTCTTTAGGGTGCTTCCCTGACTCAGATATGCTAAGGCGTAGAACAGAAGATATATGGTGAATTGCACAGCATCCATTCCTGTTTCTTTCTTCACAAACTGGAGAAGCTGGAAAACCAAAAACAATAGATTTCTTTGCTCTTGGGGTTCTGGGTGTCAATTCCTTTCTGCCAGTTATGTGCACTCTCGTGAGACACAGAAGATGAAGTGGCAGGGGCATCTTCCGTCTTCCTGGCACTAGCAGGAGAGTGAGAGGCAGCTGGGTTGGAGGGTTCTCCCTGATTCCTGGATCACACCTTGGTGACGTGTTCTTATGCTGATTCTGGTGCTGGCTGCCAGATCCTCCACCTTCCTGATGTGCAGAAGCAGCAGCTCCTTGGTGGGTCAGTTCGGTGATGGTGTTCTGGGAATTGATCCTGGAGTCCAGGGTAGTGCCAGCTCCTGCAGCCCTTCTCATGGTTTCGCAAGTGCTTTGTGTCATACTCGGCTTAAAATATATAAAATGTCTAATTTCTCGTGTAACTCAACTCTGCCTGATAGAGGAAGTAAAGGTGAACATAACGTTTCTGCTGAAGCAAGCATCAAAGGACAGAAACATTCCTCAGTGCCTACAAGGAATTCAGTGGGAGAAAATCAGTGTTGTGAGACCAGCTGGCAGATTTTCCTTCCTAGACCACATCCACGGAAGGTCTGGACTTTGTTTACTAAAATCGGCATCCCCTTACAGACAATAGGGACACGATTTTATACACCTTGTCATTTGTGTGGCGTTTCATCTGCATGTCCCCAATCAGTCATCATATTCTGTAATTCTGACAGAAGTTAAAACACAAGCCTGATGTTACAATCCCCATTTTACCAATTAAGACACCACTCTTCAGAGAATATGAGCCAAGGGAACCTGACAAATATCTCACCGGAGTCCAAAACGTCAGATCTTTCCGTGTCTACCAATTCCACCATTGGAGGCTCATTCCTCTGGCTTAAGCACTGGTCTCTACAGGTTCTTCTTCTAAAACCAGTTTTCTAGGTACAAAGACCATACATCGAGTTCCTAATAGGCCACTATCAATGAGTTTATGATCTTGTCCTTGATAAAAGGGATGTGGCGTCATAGAAGCACTCAGTGCCTACAGAGTAGGTGCGGGGTGAGTTTGAGAAGACTCTTGCTGAGAAATTTCTATGCCATATTTCTTGGATGCTCTTCATAACTTTTCTAAGGGCAAATCCTGCTGTCATTCATCTTCCTTCTTCAGGATGGAGAATGTCATGGATCTGCTACAGGGACTGTTATGGCAGCTGGGCTAGAGGACTCAGGGGTGGATTTGAGAGTGTGAACTGGCACAGGAGCCTGGCTCCTTCCTTTGCCAGGAAGCTTGGCAGAATTAGGCCCCTAGAAAACCCTGTGTGGTCCAGGGCTTGCCAGGGACCCTGGAGCTGGAAACAGCTAAATTACCAGACTAGGTAAAGAGGCAACGGCTGGGGAGGATTGACTTGTCAACAGTTTGTTGGAAGATTTCCCCATCCTCAGACCAGGTATCCTTGGGAGCAGCCTCGTCCATCTCCAGCAGGCCTCTCCTTTCTGGCAACCTGCAAAGCAGCAGTGCCTGTGGTCACCTCCTACCATCCTGGCTGACAAAGAGAACTCACGGGGGCCTGCCCAGCACCAACTGGTAGATGTTGCCTCAGGAAGATGTAACTGCAGAACACACTGCCTGAGTGAAGCCAGCTAAAACTTCAATTTCCCCCTTTATTAACATTTTCCAAAGAAGGCTCCTGACTCAGAGGTGGCTCACAGAGGAATCTGATAGGAAGATGTGACACCTCATCTTAAATTTCTTCACCACATTTCTGAAGTTGACGGAAGTGTCGGGAAGTGAGGCTGATAAAGTCCGCTGTCCCTTCCAAGTAGACTAATCAGACGTGAAGTCTTGGCAAGAGATAACCAGATTATAAGAGAGCCAAAATGACATCGCATCAACTCCATTTCAGATCCTGTACACACCAGTGCCTATCACCGCTCCAGGTGGCTGGCATCTTTGATGCACAAGAGGTATTTTCAGACTAGGATGTCTGTCCCCCATTACCCTATAGCTGTCACTCACTGGTATGCTGGGAACCTGTTTGTCACTGTGTGTAAAGCTGCACACATTAAGGGGTGGCCACTCTGAGGGTGAAGCCTGCTTTGTACTGCCCTGCTCCTCTGCCTGGGCATTTGTGACAGAAAGACCCTTGCCCTGGGCATCCAAGACAGAGACCAAGGATTGTGCCTTCCTGAGTCCACACACCCAGATAATAGGATGGGCTTTCCCTCTGAAGAGTTATTCACATCAATAATGAATTTTGAATAAGTTATTCACGTCAGGAGTAAGTGGTTGGCATACAATCCTTGCCACTGGTTTGTGGAGATAATTGATTTCATGTCGTTTAAAGATGGCGAAAAGAAACAAATGACAACTGGAACGGGTTTGGAGGCAATTGTGAACGCCATATCAGTTTAATTATAGCTCCATCTTTGGCTGACATGGGTTCTTTCCTCTTCGAATTAAAATATCCAAGCAACTTGAAATGTAACAGTGATGAATTTTTCATGTTCTGCTCCCCACCTTGCATCCTGGCTCAGAGTACTGCTACAAGCACACTTCGAGCTTTTTTCAATAGATAGTTAACGTGACATGGAAGAGTCGTCTGCGTGACACAGATAACTCAGGGGAACAGCACAAAGTAAATGAGATGCATTAGTGTCTGGATGGGAACTTAAGATAGAAGTTCTCAGAACTTCTTGTTTAATTTATAGAAACGGATTTTCCTCCTGTGCTTAAGATTTCAAAATAGTAATCATATTCTGAAGAGGAGATGTTCCCACTCCAGGTGCTAATATCAATATGTAAAAGAAAATCATTAACTGGATGTAGCTCTCAGCAGCACCTATTATATGTCAACAAGCTAACTGAGGTGATAAAACAAACCGTTAGTGGAAATTTAATTACTAGCCATTGAGATTTGGGCAAGGAATGGGGATTCTAGATTCATTACTCTGGCACCGGAGGCTGCTGGAAGCAACCATCCGCCCGGAACGAACATTTTTAATAGGTGTTTTCCTTCCGTCTCAAAAATCAGAGCACCAAAGGCCAATCAGGAACTTCTCAAATTCGGCTCCTTGGGGATGGCAAGGGCAATGTGGAAATGGAGGCTTACATAAAAAATAAATGAGAATGAAACTGCTTCCAACCACAAATCTCGTCAACTTTGGGGATGCTTGGGTGCCTTTCAGTTCATTTTGTAAGTGATTTCTGCACATTTAATTATGTCAGATTTCCTGACCAATAGCCACTTTTCAAGCTGGCATGATTTATGACGTATAATGTGAAATAAAATGGCGTCCTGCTCTCTGTGAATCTAGCTAAGCCTGTTTCCTTTCTCCAGAGGTCCCATCTGTGCAAACCTAGCTACCACCAGTCCTGCCCCTACCCCAGTGAAGCGCTTAAGAGTACCTTCTCTGCAATAACTTTGTACTCTCCACCACCCCCACAGTCTTCATCCCCCTAGGAAATGAGGGTGAGCACAAAGTCTGACAAATAGCAGGTGTCCAATAAAAGGCTGAGTGTGTGATGGATGTCAGTAGTGTTACCGACTGAGGGTAGTTGTGCAGGTTCTTGGCATTTTAAACAAAGAACTGGACAAAAACGCACAAAACAAAGCAAGACAGTGAAAGCAGACATTTATTTTAAAGGAAAGTGCACTCCTCAGGGTGGGAGCAGGCTGGAGCAAGCCGCTCAAGAGCTTTGGTTACAGAATTTTCTGGGATTTAAATACCCTCTAGAGGTTTCCCATTGGCCCACGACCAGTTTGATTGGTTGTGGGAGGGGACCAATCAGAAGTACTTTCATTTTTCAACTGCTGCACAGAAAAAGGAGGGGTTGCAACTGCCAGCAGCAACAGCCCTGCAGAAAAAGAAGGTGCTGAAAAGGGGGGAGCCTCTGATATCTAGTCAGCATGAATCAGGCTTAGGTTCTCTGCTTCCAGACTCTTTTCTCCTTCCTCAGTAGGGCTCAGCTGTCACCTGGAGCTGCCTTGCTCCAGGGTCTAAGATAATAATGGCATCAAACCACACCAGGTCCACCAACTCCAAAGCCCTCTTACAAGATATCTGCCAATTCTTGGGGAGCTTATCATCTCAAGGGCCTTTCAGCCTCAAGAGATGTGCTGGTATCCCACACTATTTCAACCCTGGAATGAAACTCACCTGTTGAGTTTTCCAAGGGAAAAAAGTTATTCATATCAAGTGTTTTTTGAATTAATGGACTTCCATGAAATTAGGGGAGTCATTAATTGTACACTGTCTGTGGAGGGACGACAGGCCCCATCCTCCACTGTTTTGTCTCTTCACTCCCTTAGCTCCTTCCTGTTCTCTCTCCTGAAATGCCTGGAAGCTCATCCCTCCTTCCATTATGCAGAAGAACTGAGCCAATGTGGGTGGGCAATAATAGGGTGACCAACCTTCCTTATTTGGCTGGGACTGAGAAGTTTCCTGGGGCATCGGATTTTCCATGCTAAAACTGGGACAACAAACTAGATTGGGGTCACCTGAGAGGTGACTATCCCAGCACAGATAGGGCAAGATATAAAGAGATGATGTTGTCTCCTCCATGTAATATCAGCGCCTTCCTCCCTTGCTCACTTGGAAGAGTGCTTTAGAAATCATTGCTCTCAACCTTAGCTGCACCTTAGAATCATCTGTGAAGATTTAAATCATCTTGGTGTCTGGTACTGATCCTGGAACAACTGAATCAGGCTCTGTGGAGGCGGGACCTAGGCAGCAGTGCTTTATACATTTCTCCAGGTGCTTCCAATGTGTTCCCAGGGTTGAGGACCAGTGCACTGGAGAAGGGATTTCAAGGAGCTCTTAAGGTTGGGCTCCCTTTGGGTGTGTCTGTTCAACAGCCTGAGCTATCTTAGATGCTTCAAAGGAAGTCTGTGTTTTGGTAAAATGAATGATGTAAAAATGTGCTGTGTTTCTTTTTCTTCTTCTTTTTTTTTTTTTTTTTTGAGATGGAGTCTCTCTCTGTCGCCCAGACTAGAGTGCAGTGGCGCGATCTCGGCTCACTGCAAGCCCCGCCTCCTGGGTTCACGGCATTCTCTTGCCTCAGCCTCCCGAGTAGCTGGGACTACAGGCGCCTGCCACCACGCCTGGCTAATTTTTTTTTTTTTTAATTTTTAGTAGAGACAGGTTTTCACTGTGTTAGCCAGGATGGTCTCGATCTCCTGACCTCGTGATCCGCCCACCTCAGCCTCCCAAAGTGCTGGGATTACAGGTGTGAGCCACTGTGTCTGGCCAAAAATGTGCTGTGTTTCTAACTGAATCTACTGACTGCATTTTTAAGGCCTCATTAAAATAACTAGACTGGTTTTATTGCTCCCTTTTCTCCTCCTTAAAGGTAAAAAAAAAAAAAAAAAAAAAAAAAAAAGTCTTAGGCTTCTAACTTTCTTGGCAGGTGGCTAAAACTGATTGACATCTTAGGCAATCCGAATGCAAATGACATGAAACCCTGAGGCCCTGCAGGGGACCTTTTGTAAGGGGAGGTAGGTGATGGCTGCCCTAAAAATAATTACCTGGCTACCTGGATGACCTTGACAAACCCAGGTAACTCTCAAAGCAAGGCCAAAGTCTTGTCAGTCTCTTCCTGTGCAGAACTTGTGAGGTCTGGGGTCTGTAAATTCTCTTTAGGAAATCCCACTTAGATCCTAAGACTGGAAATCCCTGACTAAGACTTTTTAAGCAGAGAGAAATGTCTACTTTTGTGTCTGTTTCTGAAAACTTGATTGATGCTTCTGCTGCTGCTGTGGATATAGGTACCAAGAGACTTTCCCAATTAAATCAAATGAGTCTGGGTAGAGACTGTAAGTCTGTTAAATTCTCTGTGCCTCAGTTTCCTCACCTGATATATGTTACGATGCTAGGAATGAATGTGCCCACTTGGAAGTAGAGTTTGAGGAGAAGGGTTGTGATGGAGATAAAGCTGTCTTTCACATGTTAATTCCACAAACATTCATTGTATCTTTAGTATGTAAATAAACATGAGTAAGAAATTGTGCCTGCCTTCAAGAGTCTTACAATCTAGTTAATGTCTAGTAAGAGCTATAAAAGTACTCAGCACAGTGGAATGTGCCATATTAAGTTGAGATAGTGGTGTCCTTGAAAGGAGACCTTAGGAAGCTGATGTAGCCACTAGAACAATTGAGTTTAATCCAGGTGAACAGATTAGATTGGCTTACCCTTTTGCTATCTTGGTAGTGTCATTTAAAATAGGAAATATTTAATATTCACTAAGTACCTAAAGAATCTGTAACCCCTTGCTGATACGGTTGGATAGCATATCTCTAGCACTTTGCAACTCTTCAGGGGGCCCACAGTCAAAAGTGTCTATAGGCCCGGTAAGGTGGTTCATGCCTGTAATCCGAGCACTTTGGGAGGCTGAGGCGGGTGGATCACCTGAGGTCAGGAGTTCGAGACCGTCCTAACCAACATGGTGAAACCCCATCTCTACTAAAAATACAAAAATTAGCCAGGCATGGTGGCAGGTGCCTGTAGTCCCAGCTTCTGGGAAGGCTGAGACAGGAGAATTACTTGAACCCAGGAGGCGGAGGTTACAGTGAGCCGAGATTGCACTGCTGCACTCCAGCCTGCACAACAGAGCAAGACTCCATCTCAAAAAAAAAAAAAAAAAAAAAGTGTCTGTAACAGTGACTGACAACCATTGTGTCAATTTCATAGATGGGAACACTGAACCAGGAGTAAAGAAAAGGTGGTAGCCTGGGAAAAGAGCTCCAGAAATAAGTTCTAGCTTTTCAGGACAATATGTCCGTGCTTCACAAGAGAACAAATTCTTCCTTAGCTCCTTTTTTTCAATCCCCGGAGACCAGAAAGACCTACAGCACTATTAACTTGCTGTCGTTTTACATTTGCACCTAGCTCTTCCTTCATTCTTCTGCCTCTTCTTGACATTCAAGCAATTTCTTGATATTCAGGTCTTAGCTTAGCTCAGATATCACCTGCTCACCTGTTTGCAGGTTCAATTAGCCTTCCTGGTTTCTTTCTATCAAATCATTCTGTTTTATTGTTTCCAGAGCACACACTATTGTCTGAAGTTATCTTGTCCATTTACTTGGGTATTGTCTTCTTCTAAGAAAATGGAACCTCATGGCTGGGCATGGTGGCTCACATCCATAATCCTAGCACTTTGGGAGGCAGAGGCTGGGGGATCACTTGAGCTCAGGAGTTTGAGACCAGCCTGGGCAACATGGTGAAATCCCGTCTTTACAAAAAATACAAAAATTAATCGGATGTGGTGGTGCATGCCTGTAATTCCAGCTACTCAGGAGGCTGAGGTGAGAGGATTGCTTGAGCCCAGGAGGTCAAGGCTGCACTGAGCTGAGACTGCAGCACTGCACTCCAACCTGGGTGACAGAGTGAGGCCCTGTCTCAAAACCAAACAAGCAAACAAACAAACAAAACAACAACAACGAAAGAAAGAAGGAAAGAAGAGAAAAGAAAAGGAAAAAAAGAAAAGGAAACCACTACAAGATTAGGACTTTGTCTCATTCACTGCTGTATCCACAAATAGCTGGTACATAGTAGATGCCCACTGAAAATTTGTTAAATTATTTAGTATGTTCATACTCTCTGAGATGCCGATGACAGGAGGGTCAGTGAAAAGAGAAAGGAAGTGTGTGTCCCAGCTGCTACAGCGAGGAAGCCTGCAGCCAGTCTGTGCCTCAGCTTTCTTTCCTGTAAAATCGGACCCAGCAGAGGATCTGAGAAAAGAGGTTCTGAGGACCAAATGAGAAAATGGTGGTGAGAGTACTTTGACAAGTGAAAATGCAAGTTAAGTGGGAGATGTTATTATCTTCCGCCATCTGCTTTACTTTAATCTTTTTTCCTCAGTAAGCGGACCTATTGATTGTAGCTTGCTGGAGGAAGCTCTCACTGTCTAATTACTGCCCCAGCTCAGCCTGTCACTGTGTCCTCTGCAGTCAGCACGTCCTGACACTGACCCCTGATGCCTCAGCCCTTTGCAGAGCAGCCAGCCCTGGCACTTGGCACCCAGCACAGAGGGGCAGGTCTCCTCGGCGCCGTGGGAGGGCTGCTCTCCTCTCCAGGGAGCTGAAGCCCCAGCAAGGCAGGCAGCCCAGCTAAGGAGGTGCAAGGACACAGGTGCTGCTGCAGCCAGAGACGGCAGGAATGCGATTCTTCCCTGAAGCCAGAGCCTGCCGCCAGACAGGGATGTGTCCTGTGATGACACACAGTTGTTTTTTTTTTTTTGTTTTTTTTTTTTTTTTTTTTTTTTTTTTTTTTGACGGAGTCTCGCCTGTCGCCCAGGCTGGAGTGCAGTGGCGCAATCTCGGCTCACTGCAAGCTCCGCCTCCCAGGTTCACGCCATTCTCCTGCCTCAGCCTCCCGAGTAGCTGGGACTACAGGCGCCCGCCACTGCGCCCGGCTAATTTTTTCTATTTTTAGTAGAGACGGGGTTTCACCATGGTCTCGATCTCCTGACCTTGTGATCCGCCCG
This sequence comes from Macaca thibetana thibetana, assembly GCF_024542745.1. NCBI lineage: Eukaryota > Metazoa > Chordata > Mammalia > Primates > Cercopithecidae > Macaca > Macaca thibetana. The sequence continues at coordinate 62,215,074 of NC_065590.1, read as the reverse complement.
CCTCGGCCTCCCAAAGGACACACAGTTTTGAGCATTCTCAGACCGTGGCTTCCAAGAGAATAATCCCTGCACTTTTTTCTTCTGGCCTGGGATATCATGAGTGGGGGAGAGGTTGAGAATAAATCATTTCTTTTTCTTTTTGAGACAGAATTTTGCTCTTTTGCCTAGGCTGGAGTGCAGGGGCGCGATCTAGGCTCACTGCAACCTCCGCCTCCTGGATTCAACGGATTCTCCTGCCTCACAGCCTCCTGAGTAGCTGGGATTACAGGTGCCCACCACCACGCCCGGCTAATTTTTTTTTTTTTTTTTTTTTTTTGTATTTTTAGTAGAGACAGGGTTTCACTATGTTGGCCAGGCTGGTCTCGAACTCCTGACCTCAGATGAGCCACCCACCTCGGCCTCCCAAAGTGCCTGGATTACAGGCATGAGCCACCATGCCTGGCTGAGAATAAATCATTTCTAATACTGGGCAATAATAATTCCCTGACTGCAAATTATAGAAAGTTTCCAAATTTCCACGTTACTCTCATCTGCATTACCTCACCTGACCCTCACAATACTCCTGTGATTAGTATTCCTGCTTTATAGAAATAGGATGTGTGGTCTTTGGAGCTGAGGGGTGTGACTTTCCCAAGCTCAGATATCCAAGTGGAGAGGGGAATTAGAACATAGGTTTCCTAACTCTCAGTCTAGGCTGTTTAAAAATGCTAAAGGAACTAAGACTTTTTTAACCAGCAAAGGAAATGAGGATGTGCTAGAAAATACACGTTAGAGGCCGGGCGCGGTGGCTCACGCCTGTAATCCCAGCACTTTGGGAGGCTGAGGCGGGCAGATCACGAGGTCAGGAGATCGAGACCATCCTGGCTAACACTGTGAAACCCTGTCTCTACTAAAAAATACAAAACCAAATTAGCCAAGCGTGGTGGCAGGCGCCTGTAGTCCCAGCTACTCGGGAGCCTGAGGCAGGAGAATGCCGTGAACCCAGGAGGTGGAGCTTGCAGTGAGCCGAGATCGCGCCACTGCACTCCAACCCGGGCGACAGAGCGAGACTCCGTCTCAAAAATAAAAAATAAAAAAAGAAAGAAAATATACGTTAGTTTCATGTCAATCCTTTAGAAGAAAAAGGCTGTATAAGCAAACAGCACAAGATTTATTTTTTTAAGTTTAAATAAACCATAATTTTGTCTTCAATTTAACACCTCTGGAAACAATTGAACCAAGTAACCCCAGGCTAGGGAAGTGCCACATAGAAGGTGCTTGGCAAATTCTTGTTGAGAGAATGGCTGAATATTGACCTGAATTATAAATCGCCTTTGCTGGCTTTTTTCACTCATCTTAATGATGAAGAAAATATATTTTAACATGACACAGTTTCACAAAATGCTCTAATATTGGTATACTGCTATACTTTTTAGTTCAAAAGATCTTTCCTTTGGGAGGCCGAGGTGGGCAGATCATTAAGTCAGGAGTTCAAGACCAGCCTGACCAACATGGTGAAACCCCGTCTCTACTAAAAATACAAAAATTAGCCAGGCGTGGTGGCGGGCGCTTGTAATCCCAGCTACTCAGGAGGCTGAGGCAGGAGAATCGCTTGAACCCGGGAGTTGGAGGTTGCAGTGAGCCAAGATCGCACCACTGCACTCCAGCCTGGGCAACAGAGAAAGACTCCATCTCAAAAATAAATAAATAAAAATAAATAATTAAAAAAAAAATAAACTTTCGCATGGAGCATCTCAATTGATCCTCAAATGACCCTCCAAAATAGACAGTTTTATAGGTGAGAAGACTGAGGTTTGGAGAGATCAATTGTTTGCCCAGGGTCAGAAACATAGTAGGTGAAAGAACATTTTTAAATGTACTAATAAATTGGAAAGAAACTAAGAAATACTCAGAATCCAGAAGCTAGATGAAAGTGAAAATCCACAGAAATAAGTGGAGCACTAAAGTTCACCTTGGTCTTGAGGATATTTGCCAAACCAGGTAAACTTTAGTTTTTAGTTTTCACAAGTTCACAAGGCCAGAGGGAAAGGAGAAAAAGCCTAGTACATACCCAAGGTGGGGAGTATAGCTGATATTCCCTATCCATAAAGCTGACACTGGCCAGGCATGGTGGCTCATACCTATAATCCCAGCACTTTGGGAGGCAAAGGTGGGAGCATAGCTTGAGCTCAGGAGTTTGAGACCAGCCTGGGCAATATAGGGAGACTACCCTCTCTACAAAAAATACAAAAATTAGACAGACTTGGTGGCATGCACCTGTAGTTCCAGCTACTTGGGAGGCTGAAGTGGGAGGATCACTTGAGTCTGGGAGGTTGGGCTGCAGTGAGCCATGTTAGCGTCACTGAACTCCAGCCTGAGGGATGAGGCAAGACCCTGTCGGCCAGGTGCAGTGGCTCAGGCCTGTAATCCTAGCACTTTGGGAGGCTGAGGCAGGTGGATTGTCTGAGGTCAGGAGTTTGAGACCAGCCTGGCCAACATAGTGAAACCCCGTCTCTACTAAAAATACAAAAAATTAGCTGGGTGTGGTGGCAGACGCCTGTAATCCCAGCTACTAGGGAGGCTGAGGCAGGAGAATCACTTGAACCCAGGAGGTGGAGGCTGCAGTGAGTCGAGATCGTGCCATTGCACTCCGGCCTGGGCAACAAGAGCAAAACTCCATCTCAAAAAACAAAACAAAACAAAACCCTGTTTCAAAAAAATAAATAAATAAAATAAAAATAAATGATAAATATAAAGCTGACATCCAAAGTTATTGCACTATCAGTGTAAAGATGGAGGAGAAATAAACCAGACTGTACTCTCATGACAGGGACTATAAAGAAAATCATGCCTCTCCGACTTTCACCCTAAATAGAGGAAGACAATTATTCTGACAGTTTATAACCATAAACCAGCCCTTCCATGGGATTGCACTCAAATTCATACTCCCTGGGTCCAAGAGGCCTCAAATTAAGAATTTGAGAAAGTGAATCTCTAAGTTAATAGTAGGCCCAGGTACCTAGGGGATAAGGTGCTATCTCTCTGAAGGAACTTTAATCCAAACCTCAAAGAGTTCCCACAGATAAAATTTCAAAGATATGAACTCATAGTCAAATATCCTAAAGCACTCAAGGAAGCAAAGCACCATGAGCAAGAGCCAGCAGACAGCAGAACTGGATCCACAGTAATGTCAGGTATTGAAAGTATCAGATATAAATATAAAATAATATGTTTAAAATAAATTTAAAGAAATAAAAGGATTAAAACTATGACTAAGAAAAGTCTATTGAGCTGGGCACTGTGGCTCACACCTATAATCCCAGCTCTTAGGGAGGCAGAGGTGGGAGGATAGCTTGAGCCCAGGAGTTTGAGACCTGCCTGGGCAATATAGTGAGACCCCATTCTCCACAAAAAGGGGGAGCGGGGAAAGACAAAAAAAAAAAAAAAAAATAGTGATAGGTGTAAGAATAGTCTCCTAAGGAGATTGGGAAATGATTCAAATGGAGCTTTCGTCAATAAAAAATATATGATCATTGAAATTAAAAATTCAATAGATGGCTTCAACAGAAGATTGGACATACTGAAAGGATAATGAACTAGAATATAGATCTGAAAAAAAATCCAGAATGCCACTCACAGCAAGACAAAGAGAGGGAAAATGTGAAAGAAATGTTAAGAAGCATGTAGAATACAGTGAACATATCTTACATGCATCTCAAGAAAATCACAGAGGAGAGGAGAGGAAGAATAGGGCAGAGGTGATGTTTTAAAAACAAGAATTTTTCACAGATTCTAAAGCCTCCAAAATGCCAAGAAGGATAAATGAAAGTTGAAATTAGATGGCAGAGTAGGCTCTACAAATTAGTATGACCTACAGAGATATTTGGGTTCTGACCTTGTTCAAGTCTCACATCGCGTTTAAGACCAAGCTGGGAGTGATGAATAAGAATTGTGTTCATGCACAAGAAGACTATATTATACTGTACTGAACTTTGTGGTCGTATTACATATTGTATAGCACCAAGATTGTACACAAAATTGGTCTTAGAAGGGGAAGATGGTTTTCTAGAAAGTCTAATATGACCTTTGCTCACTTAGAAATTGTCATCCACAACAGTGTACTCCTTTGTGAAAATTTGGTTCCAGAAAGTATTAGTCCGTTCTCACTGCTATAACGAACTACCTGAGACTGCACAATTTATTAAGAAAAGAGGTTTAATTGACTCACAGTCCCACAGGTTTAACAGGAAGCATGACTGGGAGACCTCAGGAAACTTACAGTCATGGTGGAAAGGCAAAGGGGAAGCAAGCAGTGTCTTCACATGGTGGCAGGAGGGGCAAGGGAAGTGCCATACACTTTTAAACCATCAGATCTTGTGAGAACTCATTCCCTATCATAAGAACAGCATGGGGGAAATCTGCCCACACGACCCAATCACCTCCTACCAGGTCCCTCCCCCAACACAGGGAATTACAATTCAACCTGAGATTTGGGTGAGGACCCAGAGCCCAACCGCATCACAGAAGCTTACACCTCTGTCTTTCTCTGCTGTGTACTCTCACTATACTGACTCCTATCTGTATCATGTAGATAAGCAAACCTCATCTGAATTATCTGTGTGATGTACACGTCTGGTTTTTCTACCAATTTGAACCCACTGCTGATGTCTTCAATTCAGGGGCCATGTACATGCCCATACACATCACAGTGCAATTGCAGAACACAAAAGACAAAGAGAAAATCTGAAACACAGCCAGAGAAGGCTGGGTGCAGTGGCTCATGCCTTTAATCCCAGTACTTTGGGAGGCCAAGGAGGGCAGATCACCTCAGGTCAAGAGTTTCAGACCAACCTGGCCAACATGGTGAAACCCAATCTCTACTAAAAATACAAAAATTAGCTGGCCATAGTGGTGCACACCTGCAATCCCAGCTACTTGGGAGGCTGAGACAGGAGAATTGCTTGAACCTAGAAGGCGGAGTTTGCAGTGAGCCGAGATTGCACCACTGCACTCCAGCCTGGGCAACAGCAAGACTCTGTCTCAAACAAAAAGCAGCCAGAGAGAAAAAAGTATTATTTTCAAAGGAATGATAATTAGAGTAGTGACTGCCTTCCCAGCAGCAACAATGGAAGCCAGAAGATAGTGGAAAAAATACCTTCAATGTGCTGAAAGAAAACACTTGGCAACCTGAAAGTCTATACTTAGAAAAAGTATATTTCAATGCATTTCCGGACAAACTAATTTTTTTATTTCAACAGAATCTCACTAAGAAAAATTAGAAAATCCTGAAAGATAAACTTCTACGTCTCAAAAATTGTGAGACACAGCCAAGGCAGTTCTTAGGAGGAAAATTCTAACCTGAAATGATCATATTAGAAATGAGCTAAGGATCTGACTCAAGGAGGTGGGCAAAGCAAGGGATCTGACTTCAGCCTGAGTCCTTGCCAAAATCTGAGATAACTATGTCTGAGAATACTTAGAGGGGTTGGAGCATAAGTAGTGACAAACTGATGGAAGCCCACACAGTAAGAGATGACACTGTATTTTCATGTTCCCCAAACATTTTGGTTCTGGGAACTGGAGTGGCAAGGATGGACATAAGGAGAACCTGAACTTGAAAAATGGGGGCAGAAGTAGAACTCTCTTGGTCTTCCCTCAGGGTGAGGGGCCCTTAGATTCTGCCTGTGTCCTGGCCTCTCTGAGTCCAGGTGTCCCGCTCTGCGGGAGCCAGCAGAGGCCCATGAGAGTGGAGGCAGAATGATTCAGAACACTCCCTGAATGCAGGGTACAAATATAAATGAGGCACAGTTCCTAAAGGGTGAAATTCCCTTTTTGAGATAAGGATTGCACATAAGGAAACTAAACATCTTTTCACTACACTCAAGAAAACATCTATCTACCTCTGGTCCTTTCTAAAGAAGGATGTGACTTTACTGTCTGCCTTTGGAGGGAATCCACGAGTGGATGGGAATCATCCTGACGTAATTCACAACGTCTGGTGGCCAGAGTTGATGGAGGCTATTTGTTTAACACCCACTCCCCTGGGCTCCTAAATCTTGTGTCTGACACTGATTGACCATGTGATCTTGAAACAAATTGCAACACTTCCCTGGGACTCCCAGTCTCAGTCTGGCTGATGTTGTAACTATAATTGAGCTGGAAATGTGCTTTGCTGGGAAGGTTTATGAAATACAGGATGCTGGCCAGGCTGGGTGGCTCATGCCTGTAATCTTAGCACTTTGATAGGCCAAGGCAGGCAGATTGCCTGAGTTCAGGAGTTCGAGACTAGCCTGAGCAACATGCAAAACCCCGTCTGTACTAAAAATTCAAAAAAAAAAAAAAAAATAGCTGTGCGTGGTGGTGTGCACCTGTAGTCCCTGCTACTTGGGAGGCTGAGACATGAGAATCAATTGAACCCGGGAGGTGGCAGAGGTTGCAGTGAGCCGAGATCATGCCACTGCACTCCAGCCTGGGCAACAAAGAGAGACTCTTTATCTCAAAACAAAATTAAAAGACAGAAAACAAAAAGCAAACAAAAACCATGATGCTGTTCGTCACCAAAGCCTAGCCTCCTTTGGGAGCCTGGCAGAAAGCCCCAGCTCTCTCCTGGCGTCCTGCAAACATTCCTTCCTGTCAGACCCAATGGTCTGATCCAACAATTTGAAAAAGGAGTGAAGTTAGGAAAATGTAATTCTTTGTGACCTGAAAGAATTCACATCCCTCTGAGTCTCTGAGTTGCAGTTGTTTTGCTGATTTGTTTTGTTGTTGTTGTTTATGTTTATCCCCTTTCTCCATAAAAATAAAGCGTTTGGATCAGAGGAATAATTCTTAAATTCCACTTCATTTACAATCACCTGAGAGACATTCAAATGCACTGTTGCCTGGGCCCCTTCCAGGCTGGTTGAATCAGAATCTCTGGGTGAGGGGCCCTGGCTCTGGTATTTTTTATAAGCTCCCCAGTGGATTCTGATGCATGGCGAGGGCTCAAAACCCCAGCCTGGGGGATGTCTGCGGTCCTTTCCAGTTCTCTGATTCTGTGACCGACGTATCTAGAAGGCTGCAGCCTGTAACCCGTTGGGATGCAGCACAGATGAGTTGTGTGAGTCACACCACATATGCTGTGAACACAATGCACTCACTTTGGTCAACATTCTGAGAGTCAGTATCCCAGACTCCCTCAATCTCTACAGAATTGCCCTCTGGTGCCCCTAACTAGAGTCAGAATCCTGACTTATAAGGTCACTCTGGTGTTTTAAGGCACAGGAAAACCAGACCTAAACTAATAACTGAACAACTGCTATGTACCAGGCACATACATCTATAATTGCTAATCCTTACAACCACCTTCCAAGACAGGTTATATTATTTTCAATCTACAAAGGAAACAAGGGGTTCAGGAGGGTTAAGCAACTTTAATAAAGCAGTAGCTGGTGAACTAGGGCTGAGATTCAAGCTCAGGTTCTGGATCCAAACCCCATGTTCTTTCCATTATACCCACTTGGCCAAAGCTAGGGCCATGACTTGGCCAGGAGAAGACAGTGTTACCTAAGGCAAAACCACTGGGTTCAGCTGCACCACTGGCTATTAAAGGTCCGAAGACCCACAGTCAGGTGTGAGCTGGGTCCCATGGCCCGCTCGGCTCCAGGCCTCCCTGTGAGGGGAGACAGTACCCTTGTCTAATACACATCAGGCTGCCAGCCTCAGTTTGTATTTTTACAGTCCACTAATTAGGCCATTTTAACTAATTTGTTTGCATTTTGTATGAGCAAGTTGGGCTTTTGGATTGACTAATGTAATTGCAGCTGGTTTCTGCCAAATACAAATTACTCAGTCTAGTGTGGGCTAGGGAGAAAAGCAAATATTTAATAGACATCAATACCCTGGTAGCTTTTTAGTGGAGCCTTTTTTTTCCCCTATGGAAAGTTGAAGTAATTTCTCCAGCACCTGATTGAACTTTCATGTTGGGGAATTACTTTTTAATCATTTTTTAAAAAATAATGAGGCAAATGCTTTAGTGGCTCTGTTGGGGTTTATCTCTGATCCATTTGCCCCTAAGCTTGGGAAACTCACGGGACTTTTACGCGTCCAGCCCTGGATCCCCACAATCCCTTTCTGCGTGGGCTACTCCAGCAACTGCCCATCGGTCTGCATCACAAATTGTCACAGCCGAAAGGGGCCTGAGAGATCATCTAGGTCAGTAGTTCTCGAAGTGTATTCCTGGGCCGGAAGCATCGGCCACACCTGGGAACTTGTCAGAAATGCATATTCTCAGGCCTACTGAATCAGAAGCTCTGGCGGTAGGGCCCAGCAACCTGCGTTTTAACAAACTCTTCAGGTGGCTCTGCTGGAGGCTGAAATTTGAGAACCACTGATCTAGTTCAAGCATTCCATTTTACAAATGAGGAAACTGGGGCCTGGCAAGAGTCTATGCTTCTGGTCACAGCAGGAACTGTGCCTGTTTCACTCATTGTGCATCCCCCAAGTTCAGCACAGGGCCTGGCTTGTGGTAAGCACTCAGTAAATCTTTGCTGAATAAATGAATAAGGGAATGAATAAGCCAGAACTAGAAACAACATCTCTGAATCCTAACTCACTCCACCAGAGCTTTCTCTTGCCCCAGGGAAGGATGGAGGCATGGGGGAAGAACTGTTTCTTGGTTCTTGCTTTGTAAGAGGCTTGAAACATTGTGTCTGTGGCCTGTCCTGTTGGAGGATGGCAGCTCTACCCCTACGATCTTGCTCCCGAGCCATGGACCAGTCTGGTTCACTGTCCCTTCACCAGTGGTTTCACCAAGCCCATGCCCCACTAGGAATTGTGTCTGCTGCTTTCATAGATCCTGTCATTGTGTGAGGCATAATCAGGCTCCCTGCCTGGGTCTTAGATTCCCCGACCAATAAGCTCAGCTCAGAGAGTGAATGGGGAGAATTCAAGTGAGATCCAATTCATCGAAAAAGAGATTTCTAAGGCGAGGGTCCTAGGAAGGTGGGTCTTCAGGTTCGGTTACTAGGTCCTGTGAAGCCATGGAAGTGGGGGTTGGGGGAGGGAGAGAGAGAGGGAGAGAGGAGATAGAGACAGACAGACAGACAGACAGACAGAGAGAGAGAGAGAGAGAGAGAGTCGGTCCTCAAAGATTGCATTTGCAGACGTGTAGAGCCATGTTGCCTGGATCTGGGTGAGGTAACCCTGGCTGCCTCGGTCCCCCAGCCCTGGCCTGCTGACCCTTTCTGAAATGAGAAGAAGGGGAAGGCAAACAGTGTTCAAGAGTTTTTGAACAAAAAAGGAGATCTCCCAGGGCATGAGTAACAGGCTTCTGAGAAAATTCCTGGGTCCCTGATCCTGTTACATTCTATGAACTAACTAAGCAACTGAAAGTATCAATCCACATGGATCCAACCACTAAAGGAGCTTATGTTCTTTGAACCTCAAGTTCAAATGGCTCTCATGCCATACAGCTACCCAAGTCCCTTATCTTTGATTGTCTACATGCCTGTAGACCCCACAGAAGAGCAGGGTGATCTTTCCAATGCTGATAGCAAACTCTTTGGATACTCAATGCCTTCATAGTTATTGCCACACTTCCGTGAGACCTATCCTTAGGAAAGAACTTGATAAACTCATTCACTTACAGGTGGTAGACACCAGTAAAAGCTGCGATTTCCACCCCCTTGGAAGATTTAAGCTGATGATTTTGTACCTTAGTGCTAGCTGTTAATTCCTAACTTGTGGTTGACTAACCCACACCTTCTTCTCTGGGCCCTGCATATTTTGTATTTTTATCATGCTCTTTGGGGCTCCCAGTAGAGGGATAAAGAGATTTCTAGTTGCAGACAGATTCTTACTTTATGTGTTCTTGAGTTAAAGAGTTCTATTGTAAAGGATAACTTTACTAACAGAAAATTATTGGGCACCTACTGGGGCAAGGCAGTGTTCTAGATGCTAACGGTGAAAAAGACAGATGAGGTTCCTGCATCCCTGGGTTTACATTCTAGATCAAGAAAATGGAAAATAAACAAGTTAACAAATAAGTGAAGAACATAATTTCCAAAGGCAAGAAGTGCTGGGTGATCTGAAGTAGAGTAACTTAGGAGCCAAGTTAGATGTGTTCCTCAGGGAGAGCCTCTCTAAGGAGGTGCCATTTGAGCTAACTGAACAGGAAGGAGCCAGCTCTGGAATGTGAGGGAAGAGCATTCCGTCTGAGAGAAGGGCCTGGGTAAAGCTCTGGAGTCAGAGGTGGACTTAGTGTGTTCAGAAACAAAGGCCTGTGTGGCTAGATGTGCATGTCCTTGAGAAGAACAATCTTAGGGGAGGGTTGGGGGCAGGCGGCAGACTGTGACGACATCCTTAGTTCTCTGGAATTGTTTTATGATGAAGGGAAGCAGGTAAATGGGCTGGAAACTGGAGGGGGTCATCAAGTTCAAGGGAGGAATCTGTTGTGGTGATCTGGTTTGTGTGTGGACTTTTTTTTTTTTTTTTTTTTTTTTTTTTGAGATAGAGTTTCATTCTTGTTGCCCAGGCTGGAGTGCAATGGTGCGATCTCGGCTCACCACAATTGCCGCCTTCCAGGTTCAAGTGATTCTCCTGCCTCAGCATCCCGAGTAGCTGGGATTACGGGCATGCGTCACCACACCTGGCTAATTTTGTATTTTTAGTTGAGACGGGGTTTCACCATGTTGGTCAGGCTGGTCTCAAACTCCCGACCTCAAGTGATCCGCCCGCCTCAGCATCCCAAAGTGCTGGGATTACAGGCATGAACGAGCGCAGCTGGCCAGGTGTTCTTATGGAAGCGGGGTGGATGTTGATAGGGATGATCAGCACACATTCCTATGTGAGAACTCCCAACCATGACCCTCCTACCCTCTGCGGAAGGGCCAGGGAACTGATAAAGACCCCCACCTACTGCTCCTTCATCCCTGCATGCTGCCTATGCTGGCAGACACTCAGAGAAGACTCTCAACCCCCAATTCGTGCTGACTGCACACCACCTTGAGCTGCAGTAGATACTGGGGTCGTCTTGGAGCCCCAGTCCTTCCAGCCTGCTCTCTGCCGAGACTTTCCCAGCTGAATCCCATTATGTCTACATGTCCTTACCAACCTGGTCAACCCCAGGAGTTCAAGCCACCCAGTCCCTTTCCCAGATCTCACCCAACACAGCTATGTACATCCTAACCTGGCTTAGGTTCTACCCATGTCTTCCAACCCTCTAAACCCTTCCACTTAGGCACACTGGAAATCAACACAGCTCCTACTGCTTCAGCAACTTCCCTGCATGCTTTTCTCCTCTTCTCATATAACTGAAGCCCATTTGCTCTGAGGACTTGCCACCCTGTCAGGTGGAGGTTATTTTATCTCCCACATCTCCTAAACCAGTGGGTCTGGAGGTGAGATGGGGCTGTCTTGTTCCCATTACTACTTCCAGACCAATCTCCTCTCTCCTTCAGAGTCCTTAGCTATTGAGGACCTAGACCTCAATCACTTCCTCTCCACGGTATAGACCGTCACAATCTGGGTGGCCTCCCAGTGTCTTAGCCCCCTTGACTCCCTCACTTATCTCAGCCTTCCTCTCCCATAGTCCTGCCCCCAGACCATGCCATTACCAGAAACTGCCCCATCTCTGGAATCTGGACAGCAGGCACCTCACTGTCTGAGCTCCTATCTTTCGAGCTCTCTTATTCTCCAAAAATGCTTTGTTCTTAGGGAGACCTGCAATCCATTCATTGACCCCACCACATTCTCCCACTGTCCTTCACCTTCCTCTTTCGTTACTACCCTTCTCACCAGCTTCAATTTCATGACTCACCATTATCATTAGTCACCCCTTGCCTACTTAAGTCCACTACCTCTCTCTCCCTTTATCATACTTGCTTGGCAAAACCCCAGCAATGATTAAACCCAACCTCTGACTCACTCTATGCTTGCACCAGAGCCCACAAACATTGATGAAGAATGTCACACCGCGGTGCTGCTCACTGCATGCGCGTTAAATTCATGACCACAGCACTGCCCAAGCATCCTAACAAAATGTCCTCGTTCGCTCATTTCCCCGCTCTCTACAATTTCCCCTTGGTCCTTAATTCTCCATTACTCCCCACCCAAACTTTTAGCTTGTTTCACACTTCATTAAGACAAAGCTAATAGAAACAATGGGTAGGAAACCGGGTGCAGTGGCTGACGTCTGTAATCCCAGCACTTTGGGAGGCCGAGGCGGGCGTATCACCCGAGGTCAGGAGTTCGAGACCAGCCTGGCCAACACGGTGAAGCCCCATCTCTACGAAAAATACAAAAATTAGCTGGGTATGGTGGCACATGCCTGAATCCCAGCTATTCGGGAGGCTGAGGCAGAAGAATCGCTTGAACCTGGGAAGCAGAGGTTGCAGTGAGCTGAGATGGTATCATTGCACTCCAGCCTGGGTGACAAGAGTGAGACTTAGTCTTTAAAAAAAAAAAGGGGGGGGGGTAGGAGGTAGAAATGCCATCCTTTTCCTGCCTGCATTTGTTCCCATTTTCTGCTTTACTGCTTGTTACAGTGGATGAAGTGTCCTCACTCGTGAAGACCCATTCCTTCATTTGTGTTCTGGAACCTGTTGCCTGCTTCCTCCCAGTGGATTTCGTTCCTGCCGTCCCCGCCTTGCCCCTCTAGCATTAGAATCATCAGTTTGTCATCTCTACTGGACCATTCAAACATCCCCTATAATCTCAAACAGGGATTAGCAAACTCTGTAAAGGGCCAGATAGCAAACATTTCAGGCTTGATGGGCCACACGGTCTCTGTCGATCGGCTTTGTGGTTGTAGCAGGAAAGCAGCTATGGATAATGTGTATAAATGAATGGCCATGGCTCTGATCCAATAAGACTTGATTTACAAAACAGGTAGCATGAGAATGAATTTGTTCCATAAGCCATAGTTTGCCTAATCAAGTGTAGTATGTAGCCTGTTACTGGGTTAAACAACCATGTGCTCTGTCAATAAAATTATGATGGAGGCTGGGTGCGGTGGCTCACGCCTGTAATCCTAGCACTTTGGGAGGCCCACGTGGCAGACTGCTTGAGCCTAGGACTTTGAGACCAACCTGGGCAACATAGTGAGACCATGCCTCCACAGACAATAAAAAAAATTAGCCAGTCGTGGTGGCGTGTGCCTGTGGTCCCAGCTAGTCAGGAGGCTGAGGAGGGAGGATCACTTGAGCCCAGGAGGTCAAGACTTCAGTGAGCCAGATAGCTGGCAGGGAGGGAGGTGAGAATGTACAGGGTCCAGGGTGATTTTTGACCTTCAGACATCGATTGCATAATCAATGTTCATTGATTATTGTGCTTTCATTGGGTCACAGCACAGACACGCACAAATCAGCCAGCTCTTCCCTGACTATGGTGGTGGCCTAGTCCATTTGGGCTGCTATAACAAATATGTTTTTATTTTCATGAATGTTTTGTGCATGTCCATAAGTTATTTTGGATATAAATGGCAAAATATAGGAGATAGCCGTGTCCTATTTTTATTATTGGCTGTTCAATTGGCTGTTTAATTTTTTCCATTATTTCTTTTAAAAAACGCTTGAACAGTTCTTTCCAAAATTGGTGGAGATTCTGCTATCTCTCACGTGATGATCACAACACCTGGATTAGGGGTTGGACTCCAGATGAGATCTGTGACTGTTCGGTTCCCTGGGATAGGGTTGGTTTTGTGTGTGTGTGTGGTGTGTGTGTGAGAGAGAGAAAGTGTGTGTGTACATGTGCAGGGGTGCTCTGCAAGGGTCTCACCCAACAAATAAAACAGCCTTCATTTTTAGCCCATAATTACAGTCTGCATGCAATAGTTAATGCAAGGTTGCCTTTAAAGACATTCTCATACACTCTAGACAGCTCTCTTTTACTTAGCCATTTCAGAGCACAGATTAGGAAAAGCTTCACTGAAGTCCCTTTGGTTGAATATGTTCTCTGCTTGGGGAAACCATGGCCACTATGAATAGAACCCTGTTTGCTGCCTCTTGTCACTCTCCAATAGTATCTCCAGGGCTAAGACACTATGGTAGAGAGTTGACATGTCTTCTCTTCTGTGATGTCTCGACCTGCTGAGAACAATTGGTGCAGGTATCCCAGGGCCTGAGTTAATCCAGGATCCGTCTCATCTCTAGGTAGTTAACCTGGGGTCCTCGGCACTCTGCCCTTGCAGGGGTAGTGAATGTCAACACTCTTTCTGCCCTACCATGCCTGGCCACTGGGAGTATAACTGATTTCTTTTCTTTATCATATCCCTTCTGGAATAACTAAAAGATTTCAAAAAGAACTCAAAACTGAGACACAATAAACACACACACAAATTGTGGCATTTACAATTTTAGATTATTAGATTGTTGAGTCTCTGTGTGCCCAAAGACCTGTACAGAGGGCTTTGGAGGGGTCACAGTAGGCCAGGAGTCAGAGCGGACGGTTTCTCAACCCAAGAGACAGGAGGTCAAACCTAAAAGAGAAGAAAAGCCAAGGATGATGTTAGAAAAAAAGAAGAAAAACAGAAGGGAGCCTGGGAGGGGCCCAAACTAAGGTGTCTTGAAGGAGATATCAAAATTAGAGCTTGAGTGGGGCTTAAAGAGCCAGAAGTAAAACCAACGCATCTCAATCTGTAGCATCTTGTGAAAGGTAAACCTGGCTGGCACAGTTTTGGGGAGTACAATGCTTTTCTTTGGCTTCAGGAGACCCCCTTTCCCAACTCCTTCGACCTTCAAACATCGATTGCAGAATCAATGTTCATTAATTATTGTGCTTTCATTGGGACACAGCACAGACACACACAAATCAGCCAGCTCTTCCCTGACTATGGTGGTGGCCTAGTCCATTTGGGCTGCTATAACAAAACACCTTAAACTGGGTGGCTCATAAACAACAGCAATGTGTATCCCACAGTTCTGTGTACCGAAAAGTCCGAGATCAAGGAACCAGCAGGATCAGTGTCTGGTGAGGGCCCATTTCCTGGTTCACAGATGGTGCTTCACATGATGGAGGGGGCAAGGCAGCCTCTTTTATGAGGTTCTCCCTCCATGACCTAATAAAGTCCCAAAGTCCCCACCTTCTTACACCATCACATTTGTGATTAAGTTTCAACATATTAATTTGGGGAAGACACAAACATTCAGAACATAGCTGGTGGGCAAAGGCCGAGTCCCCCTTGGGGCATGGACCAGGGGATTGAGAACATTTGGAAAGGGAGAACTGGAGTGAACAAGTCATGTTGAAGGGTGAGTGAGTGCCCATAAGCCACCATCCTGTGAGTAGCATGGCAGTGGACAGGCACACAGGAAGAAACTGGCAGGTCTTTCCAGTGGTGATGTGAAACTCAAAGCCATTGGAAAGATGGCCATGTGTTCTGAAAATGAATCACCAGGGAGAAAGGAGACTCTTCCACCCAGACATATGAGATACCTCTCACCTTCCCAATTATGGCCGATATTTGGGAGTCAGCTCCCCCCTCCACTGCCCCCCGCGGGGGAGAAGTCATGGTGATTTTGAACCTTGGAGGAAAAGAATAAAGCCATTACGGAGAAAGCTGGGTGTATGAGTAGATTATAGGCCTGCATGGTGGCCTGGTCACAGATTGCTCATACCTCAAATATCCTGAGTAGGAAAGGAAGGAGCAAAAATGGAATGATGATGATGATGATAATAATAATAATAAAGAATTAGCTGATATCAGATGTTTTCTCCTTGGTTTCTGCTTGCCCAGGTCTGACTGGTGCAGCTTATAATTAGTCTCTGCTTGCAGATGTGTGGTTCCAAAGACTTGTGGATTAAAGAGAAACTCTAGAATTTCTCAGTACCTGACAAGTTGTAACGTGAAAAGCTACACTTAGTCCATTAAAGATTTTTCACAGTGACATTTGAGTGCAGCTTGAGAAATATGCCACCTTGCCATTTATCATTTTCAGGGCATGGGTGTCGGAAAGGAGTTTGCTATGAAGAATAAAACAAAATGGATTGCATGTGTAGAGAGGTGAGCTGGCGAATACTGATAAATGTACTTCACTGAATGTCAGCAAATGTCACTTGAGAAGCCATTTGCAGCTACCGTAACAGCCTCCCAAACCCAACAAAGAGTAGCAAAAACGGGCAAAATGAACTGGGCGTCTTGCTTCCGCATGAATAAGCAATCAGCCCTCTCAGAAGTTACACCAGAAAGTTGTTAAACTTGATAGAAGCAGCTTTTTCAACCATACTGACGCATACTATAGATTGCTACAGAGGGCTGGAGACCTTCTGAGGACGTCAGCGCTGTGACTCTGGGCAGAACTTCATAACCCCTTCTCTTCCAGGTAGGTGCCTTCCTTTTGTATGTGCAGCCACTGGCTGTCTCTGAGACATATTTTCTGGGTTTTCCTACACCAGCTTGCTGCTTTCGCTGTGTCTGCAGACCCCTCTACTCCCTATCTACTCCTAATCTACCCTCCCTTGCAGTGTAATCTGGGAGTGGCTGCAGATGTGACCTGGGATGCAGTCCTCACGTGCCATATCAAGAGAAGACCCAACAGAAACACCCTTGAGCCAAAATTTCAGTCTCTCACTCAAGAAAATAATTTTCAATGTGTCTCCTGGTTAATGTGAAAATTGGAGTAATGGACTCAGCTTCTGGTTCATTCTTGGTGACCTGGCCGAAACTTTCCCTCTATGTGATTTAGGATTTCTGGAAGGTGGGGGCCAGTGTTCTTCAGAATTCAGCTTGGGTTGAGATGTTCCCCTCTTCCTCCTCTGGAGACTTAGTGAGTCTCCAGACTTTGCTGCAGAAAAGTAAATGGGAAAGAAGATCATATTCTCAGAAAAGCTCTCCAGGGAATGTGAGACTAATTAAAATAAAATTCCAGCTCCTCTTCATTTTCTAATCTCTGGGAGCTCCTCCTCTTCTTTAACACATACGAGGTCATCCAATACTTTTTTCCTCCATTATACCAAGAGACTTTAACAGAGTAGCCTGAATTTGTCTAGCCTTGTGAAATATACCACACACATGCACGCACGCACGCACGCACGCACGCACATACACTGCCCACACAAACTGAGGTCAGTTCAGCTTTCATTGGTGCAATGCTGTGGTACAGGACTCAGATACAAGAAGCTCTTTGTTGAATGTACATCTCAGACTGTGTCCCTGAATGTGCTAATGGACACACTTCCCTCTTCACACTGTTCTGCCATATGTTTAGCCTGTGTACATTGGAAATGAACACATTTACAACCAGGAAAAGATGGGCTCTTGGGAAAGTGAGCTTCCCTCAGATGAACTCGGAGGGGTGGTGCAGGAAGGAGGGGTTGGAAGCTAGCTCCTCTTCAGTCAGACTCCTTGCAGAGTTCTTAATTCTCTTGGTGTTTCCTCCTTTCGAATTAGGTGCTTCCCATGGAAGGGCCTTTACTTGGGTCTCAGGAACTCACGAGCCATCTGCTTATTATTGAAATTGAATTACCCTCAACTTGTTGACTTTCACATCAACAAGTTTAGTTTAGGAAGAAACAGTGGCATGTTTAGGAGAGAAAAAAGGAGAAGAAGATGAAAGTCAGATCTCTGGATCAGCGGTGGAGGTGAGGGAAAAGTGGAAGAGATCCTCCAGGGAGAATGAGATGTGCAATGTTCTGCTTGAGGCAGGACCCATAATAGAGCCTGGCAACACTTTACTCAGTTAAGGCACTTTCTGAATAGCAAATCTCTGCTGTGTCCCAGTGTGGATTGCATGTCCCAGACCCAAAAAGCTATTAAAGCATAAAAACATGTTCTAAAGAACAGACAATGTGGGTACAGATTTCTCATTGTGCCAGTATTCTTTATTTTCTTAGTTGCTGTAATTTTAAAATTTGTGTTTTAAAGCTCAAGCTAATAAGCATCTGTTCCCTGGTGTGAAAAGAAACTGTTCATAATTGATTAATATCACACGAATCCTGTAATTGCTGGAGGCTAGAGCTATGTAAAATCCTACCTTCCTATTGTTTTGTCTTTAAAGAACAAAAACAAAAACCTTGTCGTATAGACAAGGGTAGCCAATATTGTCTCTGTCTTTCAGTGAGAAAAAGCAAAGCTGGTTTGGGTGAGGTACTTTACGCACTAATTAGTGGCAGTAGCAGGTTTCCTTGTTTTTAATCCAGAAGCTGTTTACAGTGGATTCTTCTCTGCTCTATTTAAAAACCTAACAAGCCCCCTTTAACCATTTTGCATTGTGGGATGTTTCAAACAAAATGTTAAATTGCTACCACAAGAGGAAGATTTGTTAAAATACAAAACTCCTTAGAATTGCAGTAATCCCCTCATTCTTGCAAGAATGTAAACAGGACATCAGTTCAGGGAACATTTGCCCATGGAAAAGTCTCCTCTGAGCAAGAAACTTCACCCACTGCATGGTAGCAATGGGCATCATTTAATCGGCTCTAGACATTCCCATCTCAAACTGAGCTCCCCTGTCCTTGAAAGAGTGGAAAGATACATTAAAGTGGGAGATTAATAAGCAAATTTCAGGTTAACGCTGCAGGCAGGCCATCCTAAGGAGAAATGTTGAGAGGAATTTATTATCAGACTTCCATGTAACATATTCATTCATTCAAGTAGGCACTTTTAAATGCCTACCTTACGTCAGACCTGACATAATATCTTACCTGGATAGCAAGTTTGTTTAGAAGTCATACTCTTTGCCATCTAGAATCACACTCTCTATGCTCAGCTCAAACCCCATCTCTTCCAGGAAGCCTTCTAAGATTTCTCCCATGGTTGTGCCCAACCAGGACACCCATAAAACAGCATTGTTCTGTGCTGTCCTGAACTAGGTACATCTTTCTCCCCAACAAGTGTTAGTTCCTTGAAAAAAGGGTCTCTATCTTATCTCTGCATCACTGAGATAGTCTTTCCTAATCTACTCTTTAAAATGAGATTTAAGGCACTGAAAACCGGGTTATCTCTCACTCACACTGAGATCTAAACCACTTTGGTGTGAATACATGGGAAGCAGCCTTCTCCTCCTTGGCTACTGATAGTGTCTGGATTCAGTATTCAATGAAGGTCGTACCAACGATGTAGGTTGGGAAGGAAGTGGATGGGTCCATCTGGATAATCTGGGTGCCATGCAGGAAACATCAGACTGGTTAATTTGGAGGAATAGGAGCTGAATTATCCAAACAATTGTGTAGATGCAGCCTTTGCTGGCAAAGCCATTTTCCCCACCTCTGTATCAAATATGCTTTAGAGATTTGGGAGTTGACACCGCATCCAGATATAGTGGGAGAGAAACGGAGAACATTCACATTTTGCTCTACAGTTGCCAGCCTTGAGGCATCCAAGCTTATTTCCTACTAAAGTAACTTATACTATTTCCCAGTGGGAAGAGTTTGGTGTAGGAATCATTACATCTTCCCTCTCTTGTTTCTGCCCAGGTAGTCACAGGGGAAAGAATACCTAGCCTCACCAACCCCATACAGCCAATTTTATTGAAATCTAAGATTTTGCATGAGATCTGCACATGTTAATGACTTGTGATGAAGAGATTTTCATTTTTAAATCAGGGATTCAGAAATTCCCTTCCTTCCTTGTGATGCCAATTATTTTCATGTGGGCCTTTCAGGGAAGAATCTTTAAAAGTTTCAATCTTTTAATGCAAAGAGTCCCCCAAGCAGGCAGAATACATCCTGTCAGAGCCAAATGTCAGGCCAGAAGAACCTGTGCTTCGAATCACTTGGCAAATGCACAGAGTTTAACAAGCTCTATTTTTTTCCCTTAAAAATACACAAAACTCACTTAACATAATTCATAGTAACCCTTTCTTATTTCAAATATTTCATTTCAGTTCCTTAAATTGTTGCCCTGCCCAATTAGGGGGGAAAAATCTGCTTTCATTTTAAGAAGCAAAATATAAAGTTTCTAAAAGTAAGGATAGCTGAAAAGTTTTTTCCCCTCTTAAACTGACATTCAGAAAAAATAAATTTCTATATTCATTTACTTCTGATGTGAGAGCAGCAATGCCACCTTTGTTCAAAGAAAGTTTTTGAAATGATACAAATCTCTATGTGCTTGTTTCTAGAATTAATATCCATCTGTTCACTGTAGCGGTGGGATTTTCTACTAGGGGAATCCGCATTGGGAGAAGTATCCCCGCCTTGGGAGCATTTAAGGAAATTTTAATATCCAAACAAAAGCAGTATTACCATCACTACCCACTCCCTCCCTTCGAGGAAAAACAATTAATAATTTGCATATGCTCATGACACAAATTAAAGACAAAGGGCCCCTCACAGGCTGTGGGCACTACACACCACTCCGCAGGCTGCAGAGTCCCAGCGCCGAACGGTTGTAGCTTCCGAATGAATAGCATTAAGCTGCACCACTAAAGCGAGGTGTTCTGGGCCCCCATTCCCATCAGAGAATCGAGTTTCCCCAATCAGAAACATCTCCCAATCTTTCCGTAAGCTTTTAGGGGGAAAAAAAGAACATATAGTTCCAAGGGGGGAAAAATACATATATACTTTGCCCTTTTTATTTTAATAGCCAAACATTGTAATGCTAGCTAAATAGAAATTCTTGTCTGTTAATAGGTTCCTTTAGTTTGTAATAAATAGGAATGCTAATGACTAAAATTTAGTATTTGGTATGCATTAGCTTTTGTGAGCTTTTCTTTACCGTCCTCATTGACATGCAATATGGCAAGCTTCCTTTGAAACATATTTATAAAATAACTACAGTATAATTAAACCAACAAAGCCATCTTTTAAGTAAGCTTAATAGCACAGGTTTTTTTTTCACCTCCGTAAAATTTACTTTAAAAAAGAAAAATAGTTATGCCTGAATCCCACTGTATATTTTATTCTGTGCATCTAATATTTCCTTTGCATCTACAATCTATGCATATCTAATTCTTTCTGACAACTATGATTATTAATAAAGTGCTTGTGAAAGATATGCTTCATAGCTTCTTCAACAAGAATAATGTTTTTTTGTTAATGGAAATTGTAACATATCTTGACAGATACAATATATAAGATGTGCTTTTTTCTTAATTGTTAATATTGCTGTGCTGAATACACAAGGAGCAGATCAACAGATATGGCAGGTAATAATCAGAGTGGATGCCATTTTATACAATGTAACTAAAAATATTTTAATGATATAAAAGCAATAGATAAATAAAAGCAATTATGTTTAATTTTGCTTTTGGTGTGCCGGCAATTTTTGGTTGTTGCTGCTGTTGCCAGTGCGTTCAGTAGAGTAGGAAGCTGGAAGCGCAAAGCAACCGGACCGAGGCGGCTCTGCCTTCTTGCAGCCTAAGGGTCCTGCAAGCCGCCCTTTCTCTCTCCGCAGCTTCAGCGATCCAGGCTCGCAGGGCCCGGCTGAATGTTAATTTGGGATACACAGGAGCTCAAGTTCACTGAGTTTTCCGCAGTTTTGCAAATCCTTTTCCCTCTCCCTATGCCTCGCGGTTTAAGACCACGCGATTTCCCAAAAAGAAAAACTCAAAAGATGCCAGGCCCCGGGCTGGAGTCACTTAGAGCCAGCTCTGGCTGCTCCTCCGCTTCCCCGACCCCGGCCGCCGCTCGGCCCTGCCCCTCGCGCCTCGCCCCTGCCCCTCGCGCCTCGCCCCCTTCTCCAGAAACTCCATCCTCACCGCCTTGCCCCCAACCCACCCCCCGCGTGGAGAATAAACACAGTTGACATCACTCTTATAATCTTTATTTAAAACTGTTTCCAAGGTTACAAATTGCCGAGCCTCGTATGCAACAGGTTCCTCCGAAGCGGTATCATTACAGATTAACTGTAATGTGTAGGATTAGAATAAAAGCATAAGGGATTAGGTAAAGGGCGACGCTCGAGACATAACGCCCGAGCGCATCTCGACTGAGTCAGCCGAGGGAAACCGGGAAGGCGCAGGGTGTCAGGGCGCCATGGCGCCGCCAAGCCGGACTCGGTTCCTCCGCTCCCGCTCCCAGCCCCGGCCCCAGAGCGGTCAGGACGGCGGCGCTGGAAGGGCCAACGCGGCCGAAGGTTTTGCAGCCAGGCTTCCCGGGCGTCAGGGGCTAGGGACGGGTCCCCGGAACTGGGGAAGATGAGGGGCTGAGAGGCCGTGGAGGCGGAAGGCGCGGGCACGCCACGGCCCGGCTGGGAGCTTCGGGAGCGCCGCGCCCGGGACGCAGTCTCCGAGCGGTATGAAGCGCAGGGAAGGCGGCGAGGGGACCCGCACACCCGCACGGGGCACCGGATTTGTCCATGTGGCTGACACTGCCTTCAAGGCCCAGGGGTGATGGGGCCCTTCCGGGCGTCCTCCTCACCCCCACTCCGCCGCGCCTCCCCTGTCCGGCTGGGGCTGGGGACAGCGGCAGGGGATGGGCAGCCGCGCAGGCCGCCCGCACCCTTCCGAGCCCAGGCCTCGGGCCTTCGCCGCCCGCCCAGGCCGTGCGCCCTATTGGACCACCTTCCCGCCGGCCTTCGCCTGCCCCTCTCGCGCCAGGAAGGCCCTGGAGCTCCCTCTCCCCTCACACCGCTTCCTGCAGGGCCAGGGCTCGCCGTGCTGGCCCCATTTGGACTCAGGCCTGCCCTGGGCCACGGCCTCGGGCCGCTGACGCAGCCCCGAGGGCTGTTTGCGTGTCGGAGTGGAGGGCGCGGGGCTGGAAAAACAAACAGGGCCGGGGCGCGGAGGCTCGAGGTGGGGGCCGAGGGGGCTGGAAGGAAGTGCGCAGTGTGGCGAAAGCGCGAACAAAGCCCTCTCGGGAGCCTCGTCACCCCTCGGTGACCCCAGGCCCGTCCCGCTGAGCCGCAGGGCTCCCGGGCCTCGCCTCCGAGCAGGCCGCACCGCTCGGTGGGCGAACACCAGGCCTCCGCGGCCGCCCGGGCCCGTGCTCCCCTCGGTCCCCACAGGCCGAGCCCACAGCCCGCCCCGAAGGCGCGAGGGACAGCGCGGCCGGCGGTGGAGCCTCACCCAGCCACGGAGCCCACAGAGCGAGACTGAGGAGGACTCCATGTTATTGTCCGTCGGGAAACCGGGCTACTCTGGGGCGCGCTGGAGCCACCACTCTGCCAGCAGCCGGGGAAGGGCCGATAGGGCTCCCAAGTGGACGGAAGTGGGCGACCAACTTCGCCGCGACTCCTGCTTCCTAAAGAAGGGCCTTGGTTGAGGAGGCGGCGGGAGGGGACTGTTGCAAACAGCTGTTCCTCATACATATTTCATTACACAATCAGATAATGCGTCCCACCACCTTCTCAATTATTCACAGATAAACATTTTCAAGACGTTTTGACATCTGTCTTAGTGCCTGCTATTAATTTAGTAATCACTGTAGTTAAAAATGTATGGGATTTTTGCCGTCGGAGCACCTCCTATCCGGCGCGCGGGCCCAGTGTGGGACTGTGGCTGGGAGCCCGGGCCCTCCGGGAGTGAAGATACCTTTGGAGGTGAGACGGCCTCTATAGCGCGTTGACACTGTTGATGGAAGGGATTAAAGGAGTATCAGGTTATTTTAATTTATTGTTGAAGATGATGACTGCCCCCACCCCCACCCGCATACCCTCCTCACTTTCCCACCCCAACCCTAGACCCGACAACACGGTTCAGCCCTTTGCCCCGGGCAGCGGAAATGGTTAGCTTCATCTAGGAGTTTGTGCTGAGGAAGGCGCAGGCAACCCTAGTCGGCGTAGACAGAACCGCACGCAATCACTGAGCACGATTTCTCCCAACAAAAAAACTAACAATAATAGCGACCCACGCTCAAGAGGTCTCAAACCTCCGAAGTTTTGCCCCAAGCCTTGTGGCCCTGGCAGAAGTGACAAGGGCATTTGGGAAAGACAGAGAAAAATAAACTCGCTCCAGTGGCTGTACACGGGGCATTTGGGGCTATGAGAAAACGAGTTGCTTTTCTGCTTGAGTGATAAATGTTGCAACAGGCATAGCTATGTAGACGCAAACAGTTTTTAAAACCAGAGAAGCAGAGTTTGAAGAACCTTGTAAGGCTGAAAATAATAGCAAACATTTCCAACTTCAGGATGTTGTGATTGTTGGGAAAACTCTAGATAAATTACCCACACGGGGGAAATACTCAAAGGTAAACGAGTTTGTGTTCTGAATCTCAGCTGCCGGGAATGAAAGTTACACTTTGAGTTTGAGAGTGATGTCTATTTGTTTCTCTTCCTTCTGTCACAGTCTCTTTCCCAGGTGAGTTAGCTAAGGTGGACTTTGATTTTTAAAACAAGGAATTTGGGAACAAGGAAAAACAAATCTGGTGAAAGAAAATGGCCCTGGAAGAAACTGCCCTTCCAACGAAGATTTAAGTGACTCCAAAGTGATTTTCACTCTTTATTGTTCAAAATATCCACAGGAACAAACTCGCTAAAATGTCCAGGAATTAACTATCTAGAAAAAGAGAAGGACATAGTGTTTGCCCCCAAAAGAGAAGAAATTCACACCCCCATACTCTTCTGTTTCTAGGACAACTACATCTGCAGAAACATGTCCTCTTGTGGTGTTTTCCGGGTGGTTCATTTCTTCTTCACAAAGTGGACCCTCCTCTGCCCCTTGGAGGGTGGTCATCCGAGTTGCTGGCCCAGAAAGTCCTTTTCTTCCACCTTCTTTGTCTAAATGAATCTTCTGGGACTTACATTCCACTTTCAGATGAGAGAGGGAGGCTCAGAAGATGTGCTCAAAAGAGAGAAAGTTGAGACGGGAGGTGAAGTGGAAGTGAGGGCACCCCTGCTCCCAGGGAGGCTGCCTCTGCTGCAGGAAACCCGGAGGTGGCCACTAGAACTGGTTAGGCCAAGGGAGCTCACAGTAAAAACAAGCCTATGTAGAGTAGTTTCTCAGGCCTTGCCCAAGAGCCACTCTGGAAACCCCTCTCTGCAACCCCCCACCTCTGCCCTGGACACGGTGCTCAGCCAGAGACCGGACAGCAGGGGGTGAGGACTTCCCAATATATCACATAAAAAAAATTTAAAATGAACTATGTAATTTGGTTGACTCTTAAGTGTGTTCTTTTGCAAATGTATTTGACATACAGGGTACTGGGGTGGAGATGGGGGCAGGAGGGTGTGGATCCGTGTGAATGATCAAGTTTAGGATAAGAAGGGTGAAAGGGGCAAAATAAGGGCCCTTCAGCTTCTCAGGGCATGGTTAGAGCTAAATGTTCCTATTAAGAATTATGAATCTCCCAGCAGTGAGTGAGAACTTGCATGTGCTCCACCCAAATCCTTTTTCAGAATGCAAACCCCTAGGTCAAAAATAATAAATAAACAATAAAAACAATCTCGGTCAAAATGAATCTTTCCTGGATTGTCCTTTTCTGGGTATCTCCAACAGAGCTGAGAGGAAGGCTAAAAGGTTGGCTCTGGGTGGATAAGGCCTTGGTTCTTTCTAGTGGCCAGGACTTGACCTGAAACCTTTCCCCCAGTCGGCTCAACAAAGTTTCTCCCTCCGAGCCAACGTCCCTCTAGCAGGAAGCCCCCTTGGCCTTGCAGCCTGCGTCCTCATTCTGCGAACTCTCCCCGTTCGCGGCTTCCTGTACATCTGCCCTTGTGGTTGGGGTCACTCCTCGCGGGCACTGTGGTTTTTGTCTGCATCTGGACAACTGGGTGTGCACCCGTTCATTCAAATAATTATGCCTGTGGACACTTTATTCCTCAAATTCCTCTATTAGTGTTCCTTTAATTCTCCGATGTGTATTCGGGTACAATTGCCTGTACGTTCCAGGCATAGTCAGGTGACTCAGCTTGAGTCTGAGCTCAAACGTGCGCGACCCCATGTCTGCATGGGGAGGAGGAGGTGTACACGTGCAAATGCGGGACTTTGGGTGGAGTGTGAGGTTGATATGGCTTTCGGTCCCAGGGCGCTCTAGGCCCCTCTTAAATACTTTCATCTGCCCAATTTCTTAACCTTTCAGGACAAGGAGGGAGACCCTCCGCGATCCTGCGCCCTGCCACCCTTTGGGAAGGATAGGACCATCATCTAGGACGTCTCCAGGTGGACTGTGGCTGGGCTGGGCTGAATGGGCGGGCGGAGGTCTCCAGGTCTCCTCCTTGCTCTCGATTGCCCCCATCACCCAAGCCACCTCGAGGTCGAGTGCGCCCTGGGGCTCTGTCTGGGGAGGTCATGGCGTCTCGAGGCGAATGATATGCACGTTTTGGGGCAAAACTCTCCTAGGCCTCCCAGAAGCAGCTGTATTTGTAACTTGGAATTGGCCTGGGCCCGCCTCCCTTGGCCCCTCCTCCAGCCCCTACCTCAACAGGCAGCGCTCAGCGGGCTGCCAGAGTGCGCTTCCCGGACCACCCCCAAGCACCCTGGGACCTCACCACCCCTCAGGGTCCCTGGGGCATCCTAGGGGCCTGGATCTGGAAGAATGGGGGCCAACAAGAGTGGCCAGGGCTCTCCTGGGGGCGGTTTTGCCATGTATTCCTCCGCTAGAATTAGCCTTTCGGGGCCGCGCGCCTACAGGTTTCAGAGGCCAGCGGGAACGCTGGCCACGGGTGTGTGGGGGTGAGGGGTGTGGTGTGTGTGCACGTGTTCGCGCGCGACTGGAAGCGGTTCCTTGTGCATTTCTAGAATCTTGTAGATGTGTTTTCTCGTGAGAATGATGCGGACTTACTGCTAACTTCAGGTCAGTTTGTTTGGAAAGGGAGAATGTCAGTCCGATGGTCGGTGGTTGTGTCTCTCATGAGCATTCGTACGTACAGAGTGAGGCCACCTCCCCTCCCCCATGCAGTCTCCCAGACCTGGTCAGAGGACCCAGGCCCCAGGTCGCTGAGGCCCTTGCTGTGCGCCCTGGTGCTCGCCTAAGCTACGCCGTGCCCACTTAGGGTCAGGGTGGAAAGCCTACGCGGGAAAGGGGAACCTGGAGAGCTACCCCCACGTCCATGGCAGGGTGGAGTCCCGACCTTGGCATATTGGGCCTACCCACTTGGCATCTCCCTGCCCCGACCCCGTCTGGGATCCGTATTGGCAGTGCCAAGGGAGGGAGGAATGGTAAGGGAGTTGGGTCGGTACAGGACGGAAGTGAAGATGGAAAGAGAGAAAAAATAAACAAAACTAGGTAGGGACAAGGAGATGGGTGAGGCTAGGGTAGGGGTGGAGTTGGTGCTGCCTTGGAGAACAGCGGCTTTTCACCCTGCTATAGGGAGTTGTGTTTGGCTGAGCTGCCCCCCCCCAATAAAGCTAATGATGTAGTAATTTAGGAGGGGGAGAGGGGCTGGGCAAAAGGAGAGAGGGGAGAGGATGGGGAAATGCGCGCCCCAAGAGCGAAAGCAAACAGCTGTGGAGGCGCTGCCCGCGACTCAGGCTTCCCAACAGGTTAGCTATACTGGGATCCACCCGGCATTTCGCAGGAAGGGGTGGGGGGAAGACAGAGCGAGAGGGGGAGAGAGCCTCACAAGAGGACAGAGGGAGGGAGGGAAAGAGAGCTGGGAGCCAGAGAGCGCACCGCGCGGC
The DNA here is from genome assembly GCF_024542745.1 of Macaca thibetana thibetana. Taxonomy (NCBI): domain Eukaryota; kingdom Metazoa; phylum Chordata; class Mammalia; order Primates; family Cercopithecidae; genus Macaca; species Macaca thibetana. The sequence continues at coordinate 62,187,688 of NC_065590.1, read as the reverse complement.
TTAAAAGGAGAGACTTACTAATGAATATTTATCCGCCGCTGCTCGGTGCTCCCGGCTTCCCTTACCTTTCTGCAGGTAAGATCCTCCCTGTGCCCCAGCCCCGGGGGCCCTCCTAGCTCCTCAATCGGGGTGCCTGTGGCTGGGCGGGAGGGCTCTCCGTCAGTAGGGGTGGGAGGGCGGCTCTATTCTGCGTTCACTCTGGGTGCCCGGGCATGCGACCCTGCACGACTAGGAACCGCGTGCGTGGGCTCCTTGTGTGGAATGAGCGTGAGCATGTAAGAGTGTGTTTGTGTGTGTATGCGAGAGAGAGACAGACTATGCGCCCGCAAGCAAGCGCGCCTGTTTCTGGCGCGCTCTGGAAACATTTTCCGACTTTTCACTCGGACGCCCTGGATTTCTCGCCTTTGCCTTTCTCTGCTTCCCCTCCCCCTTCTCTCGCCCTCCCCTCCCCCACCCCGGTCTACCCCACCCTACCCCACTCCTACCCCGGCTGCTGAGGCGCTCTTCTGCCGGCTATTGTACGGCTGGCGCGGGCTCCCCTGGGCCGCATCCCAGGCCTCTCATACAAGATGAATAGTTCTGTTTCCGCCGTAAACCCCCACACAAAGGCTGCCCGGCCACCGGGTCCCCTGTCCCCCTTCCTGGGGACTTCGGCTTTTGAGGTGCTGCGGCGCGTTGTTTCTCCCTCCCTCAGGGCGCCAGGGCCCAGACCAAGGAGCTAAGAGTGATCGGGACTTGGGGGTACCGGGTGGAACTCCTTGGGGGCCGCCCGCCAGGCTTCCTGGGCTGCAACTCGGAGCCCAGAGACCCCCAGGGGAAGGGCGCCTCTTCCCCCACCACCACCCCAGCCTTCGCCTGCGGGAGGAGCACGGAGAACCCGGCCCAGCCGAGGGGGAAAGAGGGAGGGGAAAAGGAAGAAGGTCGGGGTGGGGCTGACCTTATAACCAGAATTCTTTAAACGGACTTACCCGGCCACCTGTTGAGAATCCATGTGGGGTCGGCAGGCTCCGGAGTTGCGCAAGGTGGACAACAAAACCAAAAGCCGGAGTTGGAAAAAGAAAATTCTTTTTCTCACCGGCCGTCAGGCTCTCAGCTCCGCGCTAGGATCGGGTGGCTGTACAACCAAGATCGACTTTACCCTGTCCCCCAACGCCCCCCTCATCCCACTGCTCCACGGCTGGGAGGCTCGGGACTCAGAGCTCGCGGACTTGGCGCTCAGAGCCAGCACCAGCAGCTCGGCTTAAGCCGGGGCAGGCTCTCTAAGCCCTGCTCAGAAGTCAAGAGCAGCAGCTCTGCTGCTCCTCGCCGCCTTTCATGCCGCGGCCGCTCCTTATTCTTGTGCCTCGGCCTCTCCCGGCCCCCTCGGACAAAACCCCCAGAGCCCGGCCACTCTCTTCCCGCTAAATCCCCTTCGGGGTCAGTGCTCTACCAGCACCGGGCCGCGCGCCTCTCCTGCCAGCCGTGTGGCTCTTAAAGAGCTGCACCCCTCCTCCGCCCTGCGCGATCCCCCGACCCCCGCCTCCCCTCCCCTCTCCTCCGGATCTAGCCCCCCACGCCGACGCCTGAGGTCCCTGCTGCCCCGACCGATGCCTGCGGACTCCCAGCCCCCTCCCCTCGCCTCCTCCCCTGAGCAGCCGGTGGGCCTGGCCTCGAGGCCACAGGGCTGAGTTCTACCCTCGCCTCAGGTCCCCTTTCTCACCAGCAGCGCCCACCCCTCTCTTCCCCGCCCCTACTTTAGCCCTCTGGGTCGATCAAGGCCCGGGCACCGCCTGTGCCCAGCTCAGAGGTGATGCCTAAAGATTGCCAGTTTAGGGTTAAGTTAGGGGGTTATGGGATGGGAAATGGGGCAGGGCATGCTAGTGGAGCTAGGGAGAGAAAAAGGAAGAGGAGCAAACGAGATGCCCTTGGAGGGCCCTCCGTATCCCAGGGCCTACCTGGCCTTTTGGCTCCTTCCCACGACCTCCAGAGATGCTCACGCTGGCATGGGGTCCTGAGGTTACCAACCTGACCAGGCCCACTGTATGTCTGAAGGATCCTGGGCATGTTTGTGTTTGTGTGTTGGGGGATGGGGTCCAGAAAGTCCTGAATGTGGATCTGGAGCAGCCTGCTTCCCAAGCCCAGAGCATTAATTCCCCCCAAAAGTAACCCTTAAGGGCCCAAGAGCTGTGTATGCAAGGAGGGAGTGAAGGACCTTGACCTCCAACCGCTCCGGGAAAAGGGCATCAGAGGAGAGGAGAGACAGGAAGGGAAGGAAGGCTACTCTTCCTGAGCACTGAAGCACAGTTTCTAAGAGGGTGTCTTAAATTTACGGGCCAGCCATGTCAGCTGCCCCACTAAGAAAAGGTGAAGTAGATGACTGCTTTGGTTTCCCTTGCTTCCAGAGCTCTGGCTCTCTGCCTCTCTGCCAGGCTGCCAGGCCAGACTTGCAGGGTGGTCCTGCCTATAGTACTTTTTTTGCTAGGCCTCCCTGGCACTAGAAGCCAAAGAAGGGATACCTCTGTTGAGAGGGAGTGCAGGACAGGCTGTGGTCCCCTGCCTTCCCTACTGCCCCTTGTCATAACATGCGACTGGGCTCTGTGAATGGTGGAGGCAATGATGGGTTAGGGAGGGGAGCTGCCCACCCTTTCTCAAATCCAAGTCCTGGCACACCAGGTCTGGCTGTTCAGAAGGGGAACCTTGGGAAGAAGTGTGTGGCCTCTAGGTAGTGGAAGCCAAGGAAACTTGAGGTGATAGGAGGATGGAAGGCTGACCCTCAGCCACCCCATTAGTCCACCCCATTAGTCCAGATGCACCTTTAAGGAACTGGAGTGATTGATTTGCAATTGGTCCTCTTGGGAGAGGTTGACAGTGCACTCCCTGGATCCTTAGACAGCAAAAGCCTCTCCCGCCACCAGCCACCCTCCCCGCACTTCCCCCAACCGGTACGGCTCTCACCTCCCAAGTCTCCCGCCCCTCTTTCTTGGGGCTGGGTCACTGCAGGCATCTAGGCTGGGTTTGTGCCCATCTTCCTGGGCCTGGCAGTGGGAGGTGCCGTGGTTCAAGACAGAGTCAAACTTCCCTTGTTTGAGAATGGGGGGGGGGTGGGGGTGGTGGAAGGGCCTTTAGAGGGCGGCGGGGCTCATTAGGCGGAGCAGGGTGCGGAGAGGTGCGCGCCGCCGGCCCCTGAGGCCGCCTTTGAGCCGTCGGGGCGGCTTCATTAAGCTGCGCTAACAAGGCGTACAAATGCCGAGCCCAGCAGCTTTCTTGCAATGCCCGGCCTTAGCAGGGCGCCGGACTAATGAGGGTCACTCAAAGGGGCTGATCAAATATTCAAATTTCCCCGCACGCCAGGAACTTTTATGCATGGAGAAAGTTGAGGCAACTGAGCTGTGTTTACTGTCCGGGGCGACAATTGCTTGGAGCGCCAGTCCCCGGAGGCTAAGGCGGGGGGCGGGGGTGCGGGGAGGGAGCCGTTGTTGTTGTTGTTTTTCAAAGGAAAGTAATCGGGGTCCTTGAAGGGCTTCGCTGCCTCCCCGCCTGCGTGCTGCGCTCCCCTGCGCCCTCCCAGGCCGCCCGCGCCAAGCGCCTCAGTTTGCAGCTTGCGGGGAGGCCCAGACTATGGGCCACCCGGCCAGCCCCCGCCTCCCGACATCCTGGGAGCCGGAAGGGGCGTTGCCCCCACAGGGCAAACCTTCCCCCGGCCTCCTGGGTCGACTGTTTAGAGCCAAGCAAGGCCAAGTGGGTGCAGCTGCCCCAACCCTCCGGATCCTCCTCTCCCGGAGGCCTGCAGACCCGTTGGCTTTCCCTGTAACCCAAAACAAGGAGAGAGTGGGAGGTCTCTCGGGCGTTTTCCAGATGTGGTTCAGACTTTCCCAGTGCTGGGATTGCGGCTGACATTTGTAAATAAATGCCAGTAGGTCCGGGTACAAGGAGAACACTCTCTAAACCCCAAAGACATCTTTTCTCCCTGCCCCACCTGAAGGGATCTTTTCGATCCCCGAGGCCAGGATTGAAGCGGGGATGATGGCAGCAAATTTGTTCTGCACAGGTGACCCGGCCTGTACGGGCGCCAAGTCCCAGATCCCGCAGAGTGGCCAGAGAGCAGAGAAGAGACGTAGGGGATCTGCAAGCTGACCTATCCACCCGAGACTCTCCGCTCTGAGCGACCCAGGGTGCAGGCACCCTCCACACGCCACCTTTTCTAGCAGTCCCCCAGGGTGCCTTCCCAGTCCTCGCACTGCCCTAGAAGTTGCTTGGTTCCCAGACCAGCGAGGAAGGCGGCGTGGGCCCTGGAACCCAAGGTCCCTCTGCTTCTGCTCCACTCCCCAGTGCCCAGCGCCGGGGAATTTGGGAGGGGAAGCTCTGGCGCTCCACAGCCCAGCTTCCCACCCAAACACACACTCAGAACCCCTCGACTGAGACCCTATGGAGCCTGCGCCCACAGCCCGGCCAGGAGCCAGTACGGCCCTCCGCTCTGGGACCAGCCGCCCCGCCTCCCTGCCCTGCTCTGCGGACTCTCAACTTACCGGCTCCAGGCGGCGAGAGTAGTGCTTCAGGCCAGAGTCGAGAGGCGCTGGCGGCGGCTGGACCGCGAGGTGGGCTCGGTGGGCGGCGCCGAGCTCGGCTCTGCTGGGAGGCGCGGACAGCGCGGGATGCCACCCGCCCCACCGGGTCCCGGCGCACAAAGCTACACGCCTAGCTGCAGCCCTCTGCCCTGCTTGGCGCTCCGGAGCCGCGGTCACCACCCGAGCAGGCGGGGTGCGGCGGGGCGGCAGGCTCTAGGGCAGAGGCTGGGGGGGGGCAGTGGGGGTGTCGCCAGAGTCTCAGCCCCACTTGCCTCAGTTCTCCCTGAGTGGCGATGGTTTTTGATTTCAGCGCTTTCGCAGAGCCCGCAGCACCTGCCCAGCCTCCCTCCGGGGCTGGCCCGGCAGTGGCAGGGAGAGGCCAGGTCGCCCCCACCCGGAGGCGGGGGTTTCGGGGACGGGGAGGGGACTGACCGGGTTCACCCGCCCGCCCGGCGCCTGGGTCCCTGGCTCCGGGGGATGCAGTTTCGGGGTCACGAGCTGCTTTCAAAAAGTTGAACACAATATTCGGAAACCCACCCGTAGGAATTCTCCCCCCACACGCGGCACAATACCCACTCCCCTCCCCTTTTTCATTCCTTCCTCCCCCGCTTCCTCCTCCTGCCCCTTCCCCCTCCCACCCTTCAGCCTATAATCCTTCCCCTACGAGAGAAAGGGATCGGGAAGAAAACATGAAGTGTCTGTTTTTGAGTCCCAACCTTTGGGCTCTTTCTGGGCCCTCAGTGAACGACCGCCCAGAGCTTCTCAGCTGCATTGGAGGGGGACTCATGGCCGGGAGGGGAGGAAATATATGTGGGGTGGAGAGAGCACTGAAATGGGGCTTGGCAGGAGTGGAGAGAGCACTGAAATGGGGCTTGGCAGGTCTTCCCTTTGGAGGAATATTTTTCTGCCCCAGTCGTCGTGTTTAAGACCTGCTACCTCACGGCTGCCTCTGGCTAAGTGAGCCAGTATTGGCCCCTCGCCGGTCCCAGGGCCTCCCTGCCGCCGGAAGCCTCCAAGGAGGCTTGCACTTGCCGGCTTGCTCTTCCCCTCGGCCCTCAGAGGCCTGGCACTGCGGGAGTCAAGGCCTAAGCAGGGCTCCAGCTCGGAGTTTAGGGGCTGGGACACTCGCAGCCCCAGTCACGTTAGGTTTCCCATTTAAATTCTCTCTCAACCTCTCTTTCTCTCTTCCCTCATTGAGATCACCAAAGTGGTGTGGACCCGGCGCCTTGCCCCCAGATCTGCATCGGAATGCAGAAAAGATCTTTAAAAAAAAAAAAAAAAAAGTTTTGAATTCCTCCATGATTTTTCTTCTGGAAAGGCAGCTTAGGATAATTATTTCAGCTTTATTGAGGGCAGATTAGTTGAAGTCTGGGCGCTGCGTTTCAATACGCGTTGTACACGGGCCGACAATGTGGTCATTGTTGGCTACTGTGTGTGAATCTATTCAACATATACACTTTTTAACACCAAACCGAGTCCTGTCTAAATATACACAGCGCTCAGGGAAAGACGTCTCTGACCCCGACAAATCTGCGTAAATCACACTTCCATAGTTACAGAAGCCTCACAAAGGGAGGCCCGGCTCAAGATGCTGATTACATCTTCTTAAAAGCAACATACCTAAGAATAAATACCCATGCCTGGCCTGGGGGCTGTAGTGGCCAGAGACAGAGAGGGCCCTCTGTGTTCTATGGGCCTTTTGGGGTGTGTTTTAGGCTTTCAATGTTACTTTCCCTAGAAAAATTAGGCAGTTTTAAAATAATAATGGTAATTATTATTATTTTACAATACGAGCAAACAAGCAATTTCAGGCCTTATTCACTTCATCCGGGTGGCTGGCCTCCAAAGTTTGAGTGCCCTCTGGGGCTGGCAGGCAGGACCAGAGATCCTTCTGTTGTGTGGTGAGGAGTGGGCATCTGTGGGACTTTTCCGGGTCCAGAGGGCTCTTGGGCTTCTCGGCTCCCGCAGCTCCTCCACCACTCCTCACAGAGGCTGCTGAATTCTGGGAGGAAACAAAGAGTTGAGTTGCTTCTTAAGATGGAAAGAACTGTACTGTTTGGACTATTATTTTAAAATGGGTGGTGGGGGAAATCGAGGCTCCTTGGCTGGGGAGGGAGTAAAGAGAAGCCTAACTGATGAAGAGGGAGCTGAGGTGAATGTGGTCCATGGGCACCGATTGGGGAGGCAAGAGCGGCCTCCAGCACCCTGGGAACTGGGCTTAGGCTCCCTGGCGCCAGATACCCTCGGAATCCGGGATCCCTGGCTGGCGCCACGGCCCGCTGGGCCAAGGTCGGTGCTTGGTGGGCCCCATGATCTCATCTCTCCTTTCTTCCTTGCCACTATTAGTGCTCACATAGGCAGAAAGAGGCGACCCGACGTGCAAACCATGTGCAAACCGCGCCCGCTGGGCTGGTCAGCCGTCTTTCCTTGCCCGCCGACCTGGCCTATGTGGAGCCTGGGGGACCCTCTTGCCTCCCAACAAAATCCCCGCTCTAATTGCACATCCCATTCAACAACTCTGTGCCCAGGGCTTTTCGAATTTCTGGATCAACTTCTTTGGGGAAAAGGGAAGAAGGCGGCTCAGAGACAACGATAGAGAAAAGAAGAGAGAGAGGAAGAAGAGAGAAGAGAGAGAGAGAGGTGGAAGTAGCGAGATTAAGAGTTGCAAAGATAAAAAAAATTCTCTTTATCCCCCCCTTCTCCCTCCTTCCCTGCTCTCCCCCTCCCCCCGCCCTCTGGCTAAGTGGTAAAACCGTCCTTACGTTCTCGGTATTGATTGGCAGGGCTGACAGTGATTGGCAGTGGTTGCCGTGGCAACGCCACAACGACACGCCACAGACCAATAGAAAAGCGAAACAAAATGTTTCAATGCTGCACTCACTGTGGATTTAGGGGAGATATTATGAGGCTGTTGTCATTAGGGCGATTGCGGTGGAATCGCTGAATCTTGACTCGGCGGTGGTTGGCTCTCCCTCTCCTCTCTCCCTCTCTCTCTCCGTCTCGGGTTCTCTCTCTGCGCGCGCGCACCGGGCCGCTCTCCTTCCTCCCTCTCTATGTGGCTGCGCGGGTGTGTGTGTGTGTGGATGTGTGTGGGGTGTGGGTGTCCTTTACGCCCTTCCTCCTCCCCCTCCTCCTCCTCCTCCTGCTCCCCCCTCCTTTCCTTCTTCTCCTCCCCCCTCTCCTCTCCCTCCTCCTGGTCCTCATCGCCCCTCTCCTCCTCTTCCTCCCCTCTCTCTTCCTCTCCCTGAATTTTCTCCTCTCCTCTCAGGTCAGTCCATGGTATTCCGCTCCCCCCTAGACCTCTATTCCTCCCACTTCTTGTTGCCAAACTTCGCCGATTCTCACCACCGCTCCATACTTCTGGCGAGTAGCGGCGGCGGGAACGGTGCGGGAGGCGGCGGCGGCGCGGGAGGCGGCAGCGGCGGAGGGAACGGTGCGGGAGGCGGCGGTGCTGGCGGAGCAGGCGGCGGCGGCGGCGGCTCCAGGGCCCCCCCGGAAGAGTTGTCCATGTTCCAGCTGCCCACCCTCAACTTCTCGCCGGAGCAGGTGGCCAGCGTCTGTGAGACGCTGGAGGAGACGGGCGACATCGAGCGGCTGGGCCGCTTCCTCTGGTCGCTGCCCGTGGCCCCCGGGGCGTGCGAGGCCATCAACAAACACGAGTCGATCCTGCGCGCGCGCGCCGTGGTCGCCTTCCACACGGGCAACTTCCGAGACCTCTACCACATCCTCGAGAACCACAAGTTCACCAAGGAGTCTCACGGCAAGCTGCAGGCCATGTGGCTCGAGGCGCACTACCAGGAGGCCGAGAAGCTGCGCGGCCGCCCACTCGGCCCGGTGGACAAGTACCGCGTGCGCAAGAAGTTCCCGCTGCCACGCACCATCTGGGACGGCGAGCAGAAGACGCATTGCTTCAAGGAGCGGACTCGGAGCCTGCTGCGGGAGTGGTACCTGCAGGACCCCTACCCCAACCCCAGCAAGAAACGCGAACTGGCGCAGGCCACCGGCCTCACTCCCACACAAGTAGGCAACTGGTTTAAGAACCGGCGGCAGCGCGACCGCGCCGCGGCGGCCAAGAACAGGTTAGTGGCGGGGCCCGCGGCCTGGCTACAGCCTCAAAGGCCTGGGAAGGGGAGAGGGGTTGAGAAGGGGCTAGTGGAGCGGCCGCTGAGCGTCAGGGAAGCCGTGATTCCTGGCCAGTTGGAGAAAGTTTCCGCTTGTCCTGGGCGCGCGGAAGAGGGGGCGGGCGGGCTGTGGGTGTATTGATTGCTTTGACCAAGAGGGGCTTTCGTCAGGGCGGAGAGTGTGTGCTTGCGACCCGAGTGCCCGCAGCCCCTGATCCCGGCCCCTGGGAGCCTTAGCCCTGCGCTGCACCCGTGCCTGCCTCCTCAGCCCTGTCGCCAGCTCGGCAATCCTCTGGAGCCTGGAGACAGGGAGGGAAGGAAAGCACTCCTTGCCATCTGGTTCTTATTTCTGTGCATTGCAAAACCCCGAGAGAAATCCAGGAGCGTCAGAGAGAGGAAAGTTAACCTGGGTCCCTATCACAAGGGGAAAAGGCCGGAGGCCACTGCACAGCGGGCCTGTTTCCCGCAACGCTGCACTTTGCCTAACCGGGAGCAGGAGAGCCGGGCTGGGAGCGGAGAGGCCTAGTGTGTGTGCGTGTGCATGTGTGTGTGCACGCGCGTGTGCATGTACTCACCCTCCTGCCCCAGCCACGGAGAATGCCTTTGGTCCTCTAAGTTGGGAAGCGGGCAGGAGCAGCCTCGTTGCTGGCAAGTTGGCCACAAAGTCACAAAATTGTATAGGGCTTGACCAACATCACAGGAGTTGGGCCTGGGGGAAGGAGAAAAAGAACCAGAGGGAAAGAAGTGGATAGGGGAAAGGAGTGGGGGGAGAAGGGAGAAGGAAGAGAGGAACTTGGGTGAAAGCCCTGATGTGGAGCCTTGTCTCTATCCAGCCAGGAAGGCCCAGGGCCTGGTGTACCTCAGGGAGCAGGACCCCCAGCTGCTGACAGCTGCCTGTGGGTGGGGGGTGGGTGTGAGTTTCTGGAGGTGTGTTCGAGTTTAGGCGGCCGGGACCTGAGCCCATGGCCCTCTCACCCCTGCTGTGGAGCTCACTTTTCGTCTGATGAGGGGAGCGCCCAGGGTCAAGCCAAGGCCTCCTTGTGGAGATAATTCCAGACACCAGGTCCAGGCAGAAGGTTCCCGGTGGAGGAAAGGGGCAGCTGGAGACTGCTCTGTGCTCCTCTCTTGCCTTCTCTTTTGCCCCTTTGCTGTCTCCCTGCTCTTTCCCCACTTTTCCACCGCCAGCTTTCTTATTTTCTCTACCCTCGGTCCTGCGCTCTGCGCTGGGATCCAGAGAGCAAAGTATACGGTTCTACCCGGAGACGGGCCGGCCAGTGAGGAACCCGCAGCTCCGGGTGTGTGTTTGAGGGATCAGGGACGGGGTTACTGAGGGAACTCGACCGGTCGCGGGGTAGCCGGCTCAGTCTGAAGAGCCCCAGGGACTGCGGAGGGAAGAAGCGCCTGGCTCTCCTCCGACTTCTGCTGCTCCAGGGCTTGCAGTATTTTGCCGCTTGCACCCAGGCCTCCCTAGACTGCCGGGCTCGGGTTCTGCCTCTCCTCCGAGGCCAGTCTCTATCTGAGAAGACTTGGGACGCTCCCGAAAGCGGAGTCGGGAGCGGCGGCTCGGGGGAGCCGGGTGGCGGGCCTCTGTGTCAGGGCGGGCGCGGCTCTCTTTCTCCCGCAGGCTCCAGCACCAGGCCATTGGACCGAGCGGCATGCGCTCGCTGGCCGAGCCCGGCTGCCCCACGCACGGCTCGGCAGAGTCGCCGTCCACGGCGGCCAGCCCGACCACCAGCGTGTCCAGCCTGACGGAGCGCGCGGACACCGGCACCTCCATCCTCTCGGTAACCTCCAGCGACTCGGAATGTGATGTATGATAGCCAAGGCCGCCCTCCTCCCCCTCCTTCCCCTCCTCCCCCACTCCTTCCCCTCCTCCTCCTAGCCCTCCTCCTCTTCCTCCTCTTCCTTCTCCTCCTCCATCCCCAGAACAAACCGAAATCAGGATACCCAACCATACACACATACAAGTCCACACACACTCCCACCCCAGCCAAAAATATATTAAAAAACAAGAAAATAACAAATTAACCACAAACTATCAACAACCCCCAACCACCATCTACCACTACGGCCACCCCAAAGGACCCCGACGCCAACAGACAGTCAAACGCTGATGTTGCGGGCAGACAACATAAAAGAGGTGACAATTGTATACTTTCTAGGACAAGCACGGCTTCTCCTTTCGGTTCCCATGGACCCGGCACCCCACCTGCATGACGATTTATTTGTATCTGGGAAAATATTCTCTCTAGTTAAAAATGATTTAAAGAGTCGACTATACAAAAACCAATCACCACCACGAGGACAAGAGGACAAAAGCAAAACAGACAAAAAGAAAAAAAAAATCGCCATCTCCGTTCCGAATTTGTTAAAAAAAAAAAAAGAGGGGGGGGGGGGGAAGAACTCCTGGAGAGGGAAATAGCAAATGTTTCTCGCCTTTTGTTGCTCTCTCTCTCTTTTTTTCTCTCACTCTCTTTCTTTCTCTTCCTCTCTCTGTTTTTAAGTCCAAGTATTGGTCAAACAAAATGCAATCTTCTGTTTTTTGTTCAGCAGACAATCATTTTCTTCGTAAGCACCTTTTTCTCTCCACTCTGTCACTGCCTGTGTGGGTACTGGTTATAAATGTGGAAAAAGAATAGTTATGACTGTAACAGATTTTTATTTTTATTTCAAAATTTTATATGAATTATGTATATCTTAATGATCGGTCATTTTCCCAGTTTGTAATATATGTGTAGAAATTGCCTGTATATGATATTGCTTTTTTCTCCTCTCCCTTTCTCTTTCTCTCTTGTCCCTCTCTCTGTCTTCCTCCCTGCTCACCTGTCTCTTTTCTTTTTGGGATTCTCCTCCCACTCAGTGCTCCTGGTGTCGTCTTGGCAGTCAAGAAGAGGCATGGTGGCCTGGGTTAGGAAGAGGGACCCCATCGCTAGCAAAAGCGGAGAGTGAGATTGTAGTATTCTTATGCAAAAGCTATTTCCAGTATTTCTTAGCAGCTTCAGAGGTATCTCTCACTCCCTGTAGGGCGCTTTTACTGTTATCTTAAACTGCGTGTTTATCTATATGTAAAAACTTTCTAAAGCAAATACAGTATTCTCCATTTTCTTATCACTCCCAGAGACTGGTGTTTTTGTCCGCCCCTGGCCCGTAGCCGCGGGGTGCTCGGCCTTCACTTCCACTGCTGCTCACCTGAGCTGGGGCAGAATTTCAAGGCTGGATGTCAGCCTTTTTTTTTTTTTTTTCTTCCCCCGAGGGCATTGGGAAGATCAGAACAGACCCTCCGGAAAAGAGCCAAAGCTGGATCCTGAGCAAAAAAGCAAAGAGGGTTCGAGGGTTGGGAGCGGGAGGCTACCGCCAGCTTCTTCAGAGTGAGATGCCAGACTCACTTCACCGCAGTATGCATTCAGCCGGAATTGTAGCCTGCCAAGACCCTGTGGGTCTTTGGGGGTGTGCTGGGCATCTTTCAGTTGTTGTTGCTTTGTTTTTTAAAAGAAGAAACATACAAGGTCGCCAAACCCCAGCATCCATCCCGAGTAGAGCTGACAGGTTTTGTCGTCTTTTCTGGGGGTGGGGTGGGGGCGGGGGACAGTGGCCTGAGTGGGGAAGGCAGGAGGAGTGAGGGAAGAGGCCTCTTGAGAGTTTAGGGCCTGGAATCAGGATGGACTCCCCTCCTTACCTCCTGAGTGTGTGTCTATGTGACAGTGTGATTTGCCTTACGACTCTCTGTCTCCCTGTAATTTCCTTCCATCTTTGGGGTTCAGCTGGAACCTCTTGAGCCCCTAAGACATTTCAGAGTTGGTTTACATTTTAAAATGAAAACCAAAAAATCACCACCTCTTACTAACCATGTTCCCACTGGCCCCAGGCCTCCAAGCCCTGGGCAGGGCCCCCACAATTCCCTGGGATGGCTTGGCTGGCCGTGCCTCTGCCGCTCTGGGCCAGGGTGGCCTGCACCCAAGGAGGAGCAAAAGAGGTAATTTCAGAAAACTTGCCTTTACTTGAAAGGCCAATTTCCAAAGCATGGAGGATTAGGGGGGAAACGTGCCTGGAATTTTGCATCCATTTCCAAACTAATTTTGACTTCCGATTTCCTTTTGTCCCCATCCCCAGCAGCGCCAGGGGGTTTAGGAGGGCCAGGCTGGGCAGAGAGGCTGTCTGGCCCAGAGGTGCCCTGAGTGTTCCAGTGGGACCTTGCATGTCCGGGGCGTGCATTTGGCAGACAGGGAAGGTTCCTGAGCGCGCCCCTACTTAGAACCAGAGCATCCAGCTGACCTTCAGAGCTCCCAAGTTCTGTGGCCTGGCACATGGTGTCAGAATCTCTGTGTGTGTTCACTGCTTGGGAAAATGTTCCTTGTCCTGCCACATTTCAGGCAATATTGACCCAGGTGGTAGGAATTTGGGAAAAGGACTGCCTGGATTCTACCCAACTTGAGCCTCTGTTCTGGGATGAGGAGCTCTGTCACCCACCTTTGCTTTTAGATAATCAGTCACATACTTCACACAGAGCTTGGGCCTAGAAGCCCAAAGAAGTGCCTGCCTCAGTGGGGAGAGTCTGGATGGACCCTGCTCAGCCAACTGACCAGAACTGACGGATGAAAGGCAAGAAGTGGCACTGCTGGAGGGTGACTCCTGGAAGGGCCTGCCTAGATAGAGGACATCAGGGAGCAGGTGCCTCTTTGTCTAAGGGACAGGAGACAAGCATGGAAGTTAAGATGATTTCCTATCTCAACACACAGTGCAGAGAAAGCAGATTTGGGGCATCCAGTGCCCACTCCTTCTGCATTGCAGGAAACTGTCCATCAGACTCCACAGCAGCCTTTAGTTTGGAGGGCCTGGGCCTTACTGCGTGTCAGCAGCCTGTTGTCTGTCTATGTTGCTATCTATCATGTATCACACTCTCATCTCCTGTGTTTCCATCCAGGTCTGCACAAATACCAATACTCTATGCTTTGTACTTTCTGACCTTGCATATAGGTTCCCTGCAGGAAAGATGCGTGTGTGTTGTGGGTGTGTATATGTGTGCAATTCTGGATGCTGGGCTTTCAACAGTCAAGGTCTGCATACAAAAGGTTATGTGTGTGTGATGTTTGGTATAAATGTGTGTACAGTGCATTGGTGTGTGTCCAGTATGTTTTCATGTATATTGCATAACATAGGTATTGGTGTATGGCTTAGGCAGTTTCCCTGTCCTTATTTCTGCAAGGAGTGCATATTGGGGGGCTCCAATACACCTACAGGGTACTTGGGCATGTGTCTTGTGGGTCTTGGTTCTAGTGTAGACATATGTGGGTTCCCTTGTTCTAGGCTCTCCCTAGATACGACTGCCAGGCTGCCCACCTCTAACAGGCCTTCCTGTCCCTTTAAGACACAAGGGATCTCAATGGGTATTCATCAGCTAGAGGGCAGAGGGGGATTGGGCTCTTTGGCTATCCCAGTCCATCCTTTATTCTGTTTGATTTACTGGGGATATTATGGTTGATTTGGCCTCTGCTCCTTTAAACATTGGAGTGAGAGAACAGAGGCCGCTTTCTGGCCAGATCTTGCCTTTTACCAGCTGCTGGCCTAGTCTCTTTCTGGGTCCCTCAAAGCCCTGGCCGAAGCGGTCAACACCCTACAGGCCACTCAGACAGAGCTTGAGGGCAAGGCCAGGCTGAAGTTCCACCTGCAGAAAAGCCATCTCAGTCACTGTGCACAGCCCCCACCTCCTGGGAATGTCGCAGGTTGTGCCTCGGCCAGGAGAATGTGTGCATTGGTGTGTGCTCTCTCGTAGGTCTTGTGAGCCTGGGTCAGGCCCAATATGCAGGCCTAAGTGCTAACCATCTGTCCCCTATGTCTGGGCCATGCAGCAGCCAGTAGGCTGGCTTCTCTGCTTCTGGCCTTCCAGTGAGTCCTCACCCACTACCCTGCACGCAGCACACTTCTGCCTGGCATCCCAGCGGAGTGCTCTGGCTCGGAGCCTCCCTGCGTGCTTAAGCCTCCTGTGTACCTGAGTCACCTACCCTAAGTTTCGAGAGGCTTGAGGAATAATAGCTAACTTGGCTGTTTTCTCAAAGAAAAATAATGACAATCCAGGATTTGCATTGGAAACCTGAACAGGCAGAATGGGGTGTGAAACTGGGCAAATCTGTATCAAAATCCTTGACCCCTAGAAGTGCCTGCCTGAGGGAAGAGGCCCGTCTACCCCTTCTGGCTTGCTCACTGTCCCCCCACCCAGCTCTCTTCCGTCCCTGCCCCCAGCCCTGGCCCTGAGCCCCCACCTGGCCTCTCTTCTTGCCCTCCTTGAATCCTGCGGAATCGACTGCCCAGTGCCAGTGCAGTTGATTATCCCCGGCGAGACACACAACTGATTAAAATGAAATGACCCGGAAGCTGCCACGGCGCGGGGCGGAGATGCCGATCAATAGTGGGGCTGGAGGCACATGAGTCTGGCCAGTCCCGGCTGGGAATGGGGTTGAAGACGGAGGGCCAGCCTGGGGGGTGCCTGAGACTTTGGGCGTGGAAATGGTTCAGTGAGGCAGTAGGAAGGCCCGTGCCTGGGCTTGCCGAGGGGGCTGTGATGGTGGAGTGGCCCTCAGGTTCTTCTGCAAGGAGAATGGGACAGCTGGTACATTCTCGACCCAGCGCATCACCCGGGCCCCCGGAGCTGGAAGCCCAGTCCCAGGCCTGTGGCGCACTGGATGCACTCGGCCTCTTGGAGCAGTCTCTTCTCCCTCTCTTCTTCCTCTGCCTCTGTGGCCCTGTCAGTCCCGCCTAAGCCTTTGTGTGGCCGTCACCTGGAGCACCGGCTGTGCCTTGGGCTTTCCCTGGCCGTTCCCTTGTCCTCTCCGTCCCCCCAGCGCTGGGGCTGAGATGCCCGGCCCGCCGGGACGCTCGACCTCCCGGTAGGCGCGCTGAGGCGCCCACGGCTTCCCACAGCTCCGGCCCTTTCCGGCCCCAGCTGAGCCGAAGCTCCCTGGCCCCAGTGTGCGGGCCCCGGTGGCCGTCTGGCCCGAGGGAGGGCGGGGGCAGGCGAGAGGGAGCCATGGAGGAGGGGAGCAGTACTAGTCCGGCTCCGATTTCTCCGGTCAGCTGAGCACAACTTTCCATTCGAGTGTATTCATGCAGCGGCTGATTGAGCTCCACTGTGCCGGGCGGGGCTCGGCGGGAGGGGGCAGGCACAGCCAGGCTGACAGAGGCTACACACACACACACAGACACACACACACACGTATGTGCAATTCATCTCATCTACATAAACATGCCTTCCATGTTATATCACACCTCACCCCCCAGCGGTGCCATCATAAACACAGCCGAGCCCCTTCCTTCAGGCACCTACCTGCCCTCAGAGCAGTTTCCCAGCACCCACAGACCTGCTTCCCTACACAACATAAGGCCTGCCTTTCTGATTTCCCCCTTTTGGATTCTACACCGGTCCTCAGATACAAACACAAGAATCCTTCATCTGCCTCTCCTGCAGGCACACGCTCCAGGATGCACGCACTCCAAATCTGCAAGACGCACGCACAAAATGCCCAGGCTCACAATCACACCCTCCTACAGAGCTACCCAGATTCACACAATAGAAATACACATCTGCATAAAATGGCATTAGCACCAATAGACATTTAGTGCACAGCCTGTTGTACATACACAGTGTGCTGGGGCTCACCAAAAGTTTACACACAAGAAACGGAGCAAATGAACAATAAATCCAGTCAGAGAACACAGCCACTACACAGTCACCACCACAAACACACAGAGGACAGACAGAGGAAAGCTTCGGGCACACACACATACCTGTGAGCCAACCCAAAGACATGAGATATGTCACCCAGAGGCATGCCAACCTCCAAACCACAGAGTTTGACTCTAGGGACTCAGAGACCACCCATTCATTACACGTGCGTGCACGCATACACACACACACACACACTCACACACACACACACACAAAGCTAGGGCCCCAAAGATAGGTAGGGAACTAGATAAGCATCTTGACAGAAGCATGCCTGCTGTTGGGAGTGAGCAGGTAAACAGAGGCCTCTGTGTTACAATCCACCCCTAAATGCCCATGATATGCTGCTTTGCAGAGCAAGAAGGGAGAGTGAGGAAGAGGGAGATAAATTATAGAGTGGGGATAAAGGCAAAAAGGAAAAGCAGAGAGAAAGGAGAGGGGAGTTGAAACAAAAAGTGAGGAGAGGAGAGAACAGGGAAGGGGCGGGAGCCGGAAGGGTCTGAGGGAAGATGGGGAACAGCTTCCCAGGCTTCGGTGAGGGAGGGTCAAGGCTGGTTGAGGAGAGGGTGCCACTGCAGCAGGAGAGTAATTCCTTCTCCAAGAAAGTGCCTAGGGGAGCACATTGACTTGTGGCTGGCTGGACTTGGGAAGTTAGCCGAATACTGGGGGTGCACAGCAGCTTGGGGCTCAAGAGCACCCATTCCCCTTGTGGGCTGGGGAGGTCATGCAGCTTCCTCTGCACAGAAGAGGCCCACTCAAGAAAGCACTCACCTTCCCATGCCTCCCTTCCCTGGACTCAGCGGCAGCTTCTCCCCTCACACTACACACTCTTAGAGATGCCCCCAATACAATTCCATTCATAAGACACACATAGTCACCGCTCTGCGCGCGCGCACACACACCTCTGCCTTCTACAGTGGGCACAGGCAACCACCCCCTACTGCACAGGGATGCAGTAAGGGACAGAAGCACATCTCCACTCCTAGCAACAACTCCCCACTTTTTACAAATGAACCCACGACTCTAACTGGTTTCTACACACACTCTTTTTGGAAAAGAAAACGACTTTAACCTGCAGGAGTCTAACCCGTCAAGACGTCGAGGACTTTACAGAATGTGCTGGCAAGAAAGGAGGGCACAAGCAAGTCACACACACACGCATGTGCCAGGCTCTGCCTACACTCCAACCCCGCCAGGCTGCTCACGGCGGGCTCAGTCAGGGTGGAGCCCCTCTCTGCCTGAGGATGGAAATGGCTGTATGGCTGAAGGAGCTACAGACCAGTCAAGCACTGGCTGTTCTCTCTCTCTCTCTCTCTCACATCTCTCTCTCTCTCTCTCTCTCTGTCTCTTTTTTGAAAAGATGAGGCTTGGCAAGAGGGGCGAGTTCCCTGGGGACTTCTCGGATCCCTGAAGGTGAATGCAGGAAGAGTGTGCGGGGCCCAGGAACCGAAACAGGAGGTCCGAGGGACCGACGCAGGGTTCAGATGCGAGAGGGAGCGCGGCGGGGCGTGGGGACGCGGTCCCCGGGGCAGGGGTCCAGGATCTGTGGACGCGGCCCGGTGGGGCGCGCGCCCCTTGGTCCCCGCTCCGCCCTCCGGCCTTCGCGGCGCTCTCTCCCTGGGCCTTTGTCCCCACCTCTCGGGCTCGGACTCCGTCTTTCTTCTTTCAAGCCGCTGGGAGGCGCTGTGGCCGAAGCTCCGGCCTCTCCCAGCCTGATGCCCTGGTCCTCCGGCCGCGCTGTCTTTCTCCGAACCCGGTCCCCCGGGGCTGGGCTGCCTCAGGCAATGGCCCGGCCTGTGGCTGGGGGCGGCCTGGAGCCCTTACAGGCCCGCACTGGCTTTAGTTTGTTGAATTTTGCGATACTTACCATCATAATTAATTTGCGACCTTTCAACAGAATTTCTTAGCAAGGCCCCTTAACGACTGGACGCGCTGCTAATTCCCGGCGTGTGCACCTCTCCCTCTGCAGCCCCGGACAGGTGCAGCCGCCTGCCCCTACCTCGCCCAGGACACACTGGCGCCGCCCCGCCAACCTGGACTGGGAGGAAGGACAGAGGACCGACGGACACGTGTACATGTGCGGGCGCACGGAACTCAGCCCCGGCCACCGCTGCCTTTCCCCTGTGTGTCTGAGCTGAAGCGGCTCCGCTTATATCGGGAGGTGAAACGGAAGCTCAGAGAGGGCCATAATTTGGCCACTGTCACACAGCCAACCTTCACCTCCACCCGGCTACACCTGCACACTCGATGACCCTCTCTGTCTTCCTCGCCGTGCGCTCCCGATAGCCGGGGAAATACTTTCCTGAGATGCCCCTCTGGGCGCGCAAGATGAGGCAAAAGCGGGAGAAGGGAGTGGGATAGGGTGGGGAGCGGGCGGCCCTAGACTCTGCCCTTCTGGGCGCGCCATCGCTCCCACCACCAGCACTAGGACTTTGCAGGAACGCGCCTCCTTCGCGCTGCCTAGGAGGACCAGACCCAAGAGAAGCGCTCAGCAAGCAGCTACATGCAGGTGCCCCTACCAAGCCCGGAGAAAGAGCGGGGATTTCAGGGGCCTCCCCTCCCACAGCGGACAGGCCTCCGCTTAAACCACCAGTGCTTCCCAGTGGGCTGGGAATCGAGGATGTGAAGTGTGTGGATACATGTGAACGTTGTTGAGTGTGCAGTGAGATTGTTGTGCATATTCTCATGCACTGCAAGAGAAATGTTTACCTTGTACGGATGACGCGTCTACCTACAGATGAGCCTGGGGGCTTGTCCAGTGCTTGTGGGCGTGATGCAGAAATATCAACTAAGTTCTCGAAGAATGGAGAGGAGAGGGACAAGCACAATTTAGCCCTGTCCTCAAGTTTCTCATGAGCCAGTGGGAGGGACAGTTGAGGTCACCACTTAAAAACAAACCAACCCCGTGGAGTTGCACACAGTGTTTCCCGGTGGCGTGGCAACTTCGCAATTAATTACTACAACTTTGGCGGTGGGGATAGAGAGGGCTCCTCTGAGCAGATGGCACTGACCCAGAAGGATGAATGGGATTGAGTGGAGGAGATTCTAGGCAGGAATGGCAGGCGGGAAGGCATGGAGGAGGTGTCAGGTCCAGTGGGGAGCAGTGCAGTGTGGCTCCACCGCCCCCAGAGTACCGTAGTATGCGGCCTATGAGTTTTTGAGAGGTTGCTAATTGATTCTGAGGGAAGAGGGAGTAGGGATTAATTACAAGATCAGGCAAGTTGTGTGGCCTTGATCCCAAGGGTACTGGGGAGTCAAACAAAACTGTATGAAAGTGGTTGGGTGCGGTGGCTCACGCCTGTAATCCGGGGACTTTGGGAGGCCGAGGCGGGAGGATGACGGGGTCAGGAGATCGAGCCCATCCTGGCCAACATGGTGAAACCCTGTCTCTACTAAAAATACAAAAATTAGCTGGGGCTGGTGGCGCATGCCTGTAATCTCAGCTATTTGGGAGGTTGAGGCACAAGAAGCACTTGAACCCAGGAGGCAGGGGTTGCAGTGAGCTGAGATTGCTCCACTGCACTCCAGCCTGGAGACAGAGGGAGACTCCGTCTCAAAACAGACAAACAAACAAACAAAAAACTGTATGAAAGCTTGAATGGGAATATCCAGCGTCCTGCTGAAGGACTTTAGCTGGGGGCAGTGAGGCTGTAGACAGGAAAGCCCTTAGGAAACTATTCCAATAGGCAGGACTGAGCTAAGGCACCAGAACGTGTTAAAGGCATTTCCAAGGAGAAATGGTGAGGACTTGATGACCAGTTGCAGACCTACAGGCTGCCCTCCGATGACCTGATTTCAGTATTTGTCCCCTTTTCATGGATCTGTGACTTGGCCCTAGATTCCATTCTCTGACCTCAATTCCTCCAGAAGCATCGTGACCTCCAGCTTCACGTGCGCTCACAATTCACATGCTCACACGTGCTCCTCAGAGGGGTCTGTCGGTGGACGCCGCGAACCAATAAAACCCATGCACTTTGTTCCAAAACCCATTCCCTACCAGAATGGGAGTCCTGTAGGGCCAGGTCTCCTCCCATACCCACCCATTTCGGCCTTTGTTCTACTGCACAATAACAGCTGGCACTGGGGTGCGGGAGGACGGTGAAAGCTTGAGTCCCAGGCCGCAAGTCCTCCAGGAGTAACGGGGGTGACCCGAGGAGAGCAGCGTACTGGGTGAGTGGGAGCGTGGCCCTTGAGAAGGGTACCGAGGGTCAGAGGTGGTGCAAGGGACCCAGGACGCACGCGCCTCCGAAACCCTGAGTATTCGTCCGAGCGCCGCTGCAGGCTCTGCGAAACTTCAACGCGCGCAGCCTCCTGCACATCGTTTTCGCGCGACCTCTTTGCCTCGGGCTCCAGGGGTGAAGCCAACCCAGAGCGGGAATGTTCCATTTGCACTATTGGGACATTCAGGGAGGCTTTTACGGGCTGCCGCGGCGCTTCCACGCAGAGGAGGCGACGGCTCCCAGGCAGCTTGGCGATCTTGTTATTGGACATGCGAGGGTTTAGAGACCCAGGGAAATGGAATGAGTCAAAGTCAAACTCAAGTTGCTCGGCCCCTAGTCCTGCGATCCTTCCATTTCACATTGCACCCCTGGGCCGCCTTTCACATCCGCTCGTCGCGAGCTTGGGGTGTAGGTGCGACCACCAGTGCGTGTCTGCGTGCGTGGCCTCTGGGTGATTCCACGCCCGCAACTGTCTCCGAGTGTGTGGGAGCGTGTGTGGCAGGTACTCGGGAGCAGGACAGGGAAGGAAGCCTCAGCTTCCAGACCCGTTCTCGGGTGCTGGTGGGAGCGGTGGGTAGGAGCAGAAGGAGGTATGTGGGGAAGGATTGAGACAGACAAGGGCTCTGCGCCAGCAAAAGAGTCCAGGACGCGACCCCGCATGCCGGGCCAGCGGGAAGGCAGGAGAATGGATCACTTTCCCCGGGGATGGGAGAGCAGAGGAAGGCTGCAGGTCGGGTAGCTAGATTCCATGATGCCCTCAAGAAGTTGCCAGACGCCGGTTGGGGAGCTTTCAAGAGCCAGAGACCCAGGGAAGTCCCCTCTTCGGCCTCCGAGGACCCCGAAGCCTGGCCGCAGTGCTCAGCCTTGGACCCAGCGGTTCCGCGGCCGGACGCCCCTCGGCGCTGGCTGTGCGCACCCAGGCGCAAAGCACTGCAGGTTGGAGGCGGAAGGCAGCGCGCTCTGGGCTCATTGGCGGGTTTTTGCTGCCACCTCGCGGCGGTGGTGCGTAGCATGCCAACCCTCCGCGCCGCGGGCGTTTGCCATGTACGCGGGTGGTTTGGGGGGCCTTGCCCTGCCGCGCTGTCCTTTTCTGCTCGGGTTTTCACAACACTTCTTCCACCAGGACAGCCTCCTTCTCCTCTTGAGGTCTGCGATGGACTGCGCCCTGTCTTATGCCAAAGTCCACCATTTTGCGTGGGTAGGACCCTCCATCCTGGCCTGTGGGATTTAGGGTCACCTTTCTAGCTCCTTTCTCTTGCTTTACTACTTGATCCCATAGCTGTCCACCTGGACTTGCAACAGGTCTCATGCTAATATTTCCCTTCTGCACTATTAACTTCCTGTCTTGCAGATAGATGCCTCCAGATCTCCTACAGAGGGCGTATGGGGCTGTCTTCCACCGTGATAGGCTGTCCGTGGGAAGCCATGCCACGCTAGCGCCCTCTCCTCTCCACAACCGTCTACTGAAGGCCTTCCATGTGCCTGACGCTGCCACACCTTGGAGACAGCCAATGGCAGCCTAGACCCTGCCCCTGCGATTATAGTTTAGTGCAAGCAGAGAAACACAATACCCACATTATCACTGAAGCTGCCATATGGAAGTATGGACAAAGTGGGAGCCCGAGGAGGGCCTTTGAAACAGATCTTGATGGATAAGTATGAGTTTTCCAGGCTAGTGAGGAGGGAAGGACAGTCAAGGGACTGGGAAGTGTGTGTCCAAAGACACTTGGGTACAAAAGAGCATGGGGTGCTGAGAGAGACAGCTGTTTCCTGGGGTGCTCCACAGTCTGATGGTGAAGACATTGCTTTGCTCTGGACAGCATAGCCAGCCAGCTTGGGCGAATGTATTGATAAGTGTATCAAGTGGCAGCCGTGAGAGGAATATTTGGAATTGCTTCTTTTCCCATTTAAATAAACAAGGAAACCAAGACTCTGGCTAAGTCTCTGTCCTTAAGTACACAGCTAGTTAGGGGGCCGATCGCTCTATAGAGTCCACCATGGTGCCTAAGGGAGGCTGGGTTCCAATGCCAGGCGGTCTGGAAAGAGGAAGGTGGTGGTGGTGGGGAGGGGGCAAGAGGAGCCATCACAGGCTATTTTCCTTTTCTCAGCTACAGTTTTGCTTGCCTGCTTCTCTCTTAGGCAGCATAAATACTAACCCTTACTCTCTTCTCTACAGATGCAATCATTCTAAAAGCTTTGGGGTTTTTTGTTTGTTTGGTATATTTGCTGCCAAAACTATTTGGCAGCAAACCTGACCTAAACAGTATGAAGCTATTTATAGTCTTTATTTATCCTGCTTGGCATAGATATCAGATGTTTCACTGCAGAAATGCTGATGTGTTGGATTACAGGTACTGCTCTGGACCCTCTTGGGTGGTATCATGTAATACAGAATATACGGACCATTATATCTACCTTTCTAAAATCTCCAAAACTATGAATTTCCCAAAGTTTTTGGAAAGGGATTGTGGTCCTTTGGGATTGAGCCTGGATTGTCTTTTGATAAAGAGGTTCGTGGTGGGAGAGGAAGTCAGGAGAGAGTGGGAATTTAAACAATGTAATGAGATAAACCATGATCGGTAGTTTGCAGAAAGAGTAGGTCAAGTTGGCTGTGGGACAGGGTCACAGGGCCAGCCCAGCAAAGCTGCTGGCATCCTGGAGGGCCTCAGGGCCTAGGGTCTTAAATTTCTTTTTTTCTTTTGAGACAGGGCCTCACTGTGTCACCCAAGCTGTAGTGCAGTTGTATAATCACAGCTCACTGTAGCCTCACCCTCCAGGGCTCAAGCAGTCCTCCCACCTCAACCTCCTGAGTAGCTGAGACAAAAAAGGTGCACACCACCATGCCCAGCTGATTTTTGTATTATTTTAGAGACGGGGATTCACTATGTTGCTCAAGCTGGTCTCAAACTCCTGGGCTCAAGCAGTCCTCCTACCTTGGCCTCCCAAAGTGCTGGGATTACAGACATGAACCACCGTGCCCAGCCCTTAGATTTCTACACAAGCTGAAGAAGGTAGATAAGATCCTGGCTCCAGGCATTTTTTCACGGCCATTCTCTCCGAGAGTCAGACTCTCCCCTTGATGCCAGAATTCTCCCTTTCTCCAAACCCAGGGAACATCTAACTCCACCTCTCCAGGTCAGTCAGGTAGGGGCAGCCAGATGCTCCCTCTATCCCCTGGAAGCCCTGGGGGAATATCCATCTCTATCAGAAAGCCACAGGTAAGTGCCTAAAATGTGAAAACTTTACATGAGAGAGGCAGCTGCGAAGGAGGAAGAAAGTGAACATTTATGATTGAATGCTTCCTAGGCATCCAGCAGTGCCCTAGGTTCTTACACCAGCTTTTTTTTTTTTTTTTCATCCTTGCAGCATCTTGGGAGATCAGTATTTCCATCCTCATTTTTATAGTTGAGGGAATTGAGGGCCTGTGAGGTTGTAGGATCCTTGCTAGTCCTCCTGCTCCCCCTGAAGTCCCCCTGCGGTAGGGTAAGGAGTTCTAGTCCAAGCTTTCCTCTTTTCCACCTTCCGGGACAGTGGAGAACTGGAGCCCTGGTAGTGTGTGTTGGAGGGGAGAATGTGGGTCCCTTGGAAGGGGGTGGCTGGGGGCCCTGAGCTCTGTGGGATAATCTAGACTAACCCTGTGGTGCTCCTTTCCCAAAGTTCCATCACAGATGAACAGAATGGTGACATATTCCCTTGTCCCTCCAGGGAAGGCTGCTCCCTTCCCAGTGGGGCTCACCTCCATCTGCAGCTGTTCAGCTCTTCCTTCTGTGTCAACACTCCCCCCTTGTCTCTTTGTGAGAACTTTGGCTGTATTGTTGTTGTTGTTTTTGAGATGGAGTCTCCTTCCATCGCCCAGGCTGGAGTGCAGTGGCTCCATCTCAGCTCACTGCAACCTCCGCCTCCTGGGTTCAAGCGATTCTCCTGCCTCAGCCTCCTGAATAGCTGGGACTACAGGTGCACGTCACCACGCCCAGCTTATTTTTGTATTTTTAGTAGAAACAGGGTTTCACCATGTTGGCCAGGCTGGTCTTGAACTCGTGACCTCAAGTGATCTACCTGCCTTGGCCTCCTAAAATGCTGGGATTACAGGCATGAGCCACCGCACCCGGTCGGCTGTATTGTTTTCTATGTTTATTTAAAGTATTGTAACACTAAAAACCTGCAGTGATGAGAGTTTGGAACTGCACGCCTCAGGAACATCTGGGCTCCTGAGTCACTGGAGAACAGCTTAGAGACAGGGTGGGGACAGTAAGCTGAGCTGGGAAGAGTGACTCAGAGATACCAGCATCATCATGACCTGTCCAGAAGTAGAGGAAACAGGGACCCTGCAGATGGGCCAGAGGGAGCTGGGAGTTTTCAGGTAGCAGGAGGAAGGATGCACCTCAGGTGGTGGGGGAAGTTACAGTGCAGAAAATGATGCCCTCATGGAGCTATCCTGGCCACCAGAGAGCCCCACACCACATTCTGCCTGGCTTTACTGTGATTGCGGTGCACGGGTTATTTCTCCTGTTAGACTGGGGATGGGACTGTGTTAAATGCACCTTTGTATTGCCCACAGCACCTAACACAAAGCCAGACTCTGTTGAATGGATGGGTGAGTGAATGAATAAGCACCATAGGCTTAAAAACCAGGCAGTGCTGGGCGCAGTGGCTCATGTCTGTAATCCCAGCACTTTGGGAGGCCGAGGTGGGCGGATCACGAGGTCAGGAGATGCAGACCATCCTGGCTAATACGGTGAAACCCTGTCTCTCCTAAAAATACAAAAAAGTTAGCCGGATGTGGTGGCATGTGCCTGTAGTCCCAGCTACTTGGGAAGTTGAGGCAGGAGAATCACTTGAATCCAGGAGGCGGAGGTTGCAGTGAGCTGAGATCATGCCACTGCACGCCAGCCTAGGTGACAGAGTGAGACTCCATCTCAAAAAGAAAAGAAAAGAAAACAAACAAACAAAACAACAACAACAACAACAAAAACAAAAACAGGCATTACCAGCCTTCCACAGAATATGCCTACAGAAATCTACAGATGACCCTGATGGGGCATGCAGAACCCAGAGCCATGGAAATCACCTAAAAGGAGGGGATGGGAGAGAACCTGAGCAGACTGTCTGTTGCCTGGAGCAACAGGAGGACTCTCTGGGGTCAGCTGAAAGGGAAGCAGTCAGGGAACTTACAAGGGGGGAGTACCACTTGGGCAAGGGCAGGAGAATAACAGGCAGTGCCCTGGAGGAACACTGCATGCTGCAGAGGAAGGAGGGCGGCCTTGGTGATGATGTCACCATGAAGCACTTGGAATTGAGACAGAACATTCTCACTTGGGGTCAATTTGTACCCTAGTACTGAAAGTTATTCCCTGGTGCTATCTGTACTCATCATATTTTGACAAACTTTAGAGTAACCCTTCCATCTCTCCCTGCTTCTTTTTGATTTTAAACATCAAGCATTTGAACACGAGTCTTCTTGTCTATTTATCTCAGTGTAAAGAGGAACAACTGGGCCGGGTGTGGTGGCTCATGCCCTCTCTTGGTACTTGATGTAGTCAGTTGCCTGACTGCAAACACAGGCCTACCCTGAGTAGAAAGAAAAGAGATTTGTGACAGTTGCCTAGAAGATTTCTCTGTGGAAGCAGCAGGTGTTTTTCTGAGTGGAAACTTTGTGGAGGGAACTAGCATTTAATTAAAAAACAGGCCGGGCATGATGGCTCATGCATGTAATCCCAGCACTTTGGGAGGCTGAGGTGGGTGGATCACTTGAGGTCAGGAATTTGAGACCAGCCTGGCCAGCACGGTGAAACCCCATCTCCAATAAAAATACAAAACATTAGCCATGTGTAGTGGCCGGCACCTGTAATCCCAGCTACTTAGGAGGCTGAGGCAGGAGAATTGCTTGAACCTCGGAGGCAGAGGTTGCAGTGAGCCAAGATCGGGCCACTACACTATAGCTTGGGCAACAGAGTGAGACTCCATCTAAAAAAAAAAAAAAAAAAAGGAATAACTGATGTGATCAAGTTGACCTTCCCATGTTCTCCACATAGACACATGCTCAACAACTGCCTCTAGAGAGGAAGCAGGCCTGGTGGTGGCAGCTGTGGAGTGGGGTGATGGTGGCTGGGATGGGTGTGGAGCTAGGGAGTGGGAAGCCAGGGGTCTGTCTCCTGCCCATGGGCTCCTCCTATCTGGCCACATGGTAGATGAGCCCCTTCTCCTTGCCTTCGTTTCATTTCAGGATTCCTGGCCATTCTCTCTGGTTGCCAGTCCCACACGAAGCCTCCCAGACATTGATTCTCTGCTGCTCTGTGGCACAGAAGACCACAGTGATGGGCTCTGCAGACTTCACCTTGGAGTCCCCCTTTCATCCCTGCCCATTAGTCTCCTCCTTGGTTGTTTGGTTGCATTTTTTCTAATGCCAAGGGGTAGGGGCAATGTACGGTATCTTCGCTTTTTTACATCTAGCACGACTCTGGCTTCCCCTCCTTCCCCCTTCCTGCTGCCTTGTCTTTTTATCCATCTCCCTCCTGCTCACAGGATGGACACTGCCTTGTCCCTAGCAGCTCCAGCAGCCCCCTTCTCCAAATGCCCCCTTTCTCTGGGTGGCCCCTTCCATCTGTCCTGGCCTTTGGATGTTGGTTCCCATAATGCAGATGAGAAGGTGGAGGCAGAGAGAGGGAAAGAAGCCGGCCAAGGCTGAACACTGAAGCACCCTCAGGGCCAAGGCAGGTATTCTCCTGCGGGAGCGAAGGGCCCCTGGGAGACCCGGGATGTCCGTGAAAAAGGTCTCCATCCCTGGGGCCCTGCTAAAGCTTCCCCGCAGGGGCCACATCTCTCCCGCACGTCTGGGGCAGTGTTTCCCAAACTTATCTGAACATGAGGGGCACCTGAGGCTCTCGTCAAACGGTCACGGTTCTGAGTCCTTATTGCGTTGGAATCCCCAGGTGCTGGAGGTGATTCTTATTAACAGGAAGGATGGGAAAATACTGCCTGAGGGCCTTGTTCTTCAGTGCAAGGGTGAGGGAGGGGTCCTGGAAGCGCTGGTATCTCTTGGGTACTCTTTAGAAATGCATTTTAGAGTTTGAGACCAGCCTGGCCAACATGGTGAAACCTCGTCTCTACTAAAAATACAAAAATTAACAGGCGTGGTGGTGCTGGCCTCTAGTCCCAGCTACTTGGGAGGCTGAGGCAGGAGATTTGCTTGAATTTGGGAAGCAGAGGCTGCAGTGAGCCAAGATTGCACCACTGCACTCCAGCCTGTGATGACTCCATCTCAGAAAAAGAAAAAGAAAAATGCATTTTAACAAGATCCCAGGTGATTTGTAGGAACAGGGGCATCTCTGGGTTGGAAATTCTTCAAGGTAACACTGTGCATTGGGGGGAAACGCAGGCCTTGTAACCTTGGTCCTGTTATTCCAGCAATCTGAGCTCTGGTCTTGCTCCTCTCTGAATTCGTGGTAATAACAGTTGGCACTGGTTGTGATAACCAGATTGGTTGTGGGGCTGGAAACATTTCACCAAGTTTAGAAATGTGGACTGCCCCTGGTGTCTGGCCCTTGTCCTTGGCTACTACTCCTTTCACTCTGGCCACCCCAGGACTCCCTATCCCGTCTGTCTTCTCACAGGTGCTGACCTCCCCGCCAGCCCCGGCCGCAGTGCTTAGGCTGGCTGCCTGAAGGTAGGGCTCTTCAACTCTTGCAGATAAACTCTTGAGAAGATGGCCAGCCTCTGGGGGGGTCTCCGCCTTGGCCACAACCACAGCCCCTCCTTCCCACCCCCACCTCTGGTCATGGAAACCAGATGCCCCAATCACTCAATGGACAGATGCTGAAGAAGAACTTGGAGAATAATCACAGACAGAGCCCCCTTCCCAGAGGGCAGACCCATTGCCAAGGCCTCAGCCCAGAGGGACTGTGCTGGTTCCAGAAACAGCCCACGTAGAAATGGTTTGGGTGATGGCCTGGCCTTGTTAGGGTGGCTGGACAGGGGCCAGCTGCTAAAACATCATGGGGGTGAGGAAAGATGCCTGGAACTAATGTGTATAGATAGAAGTATCATTGTGCCACTGGGCCAGGCATTCCCCACCCAGCTGGCCTGACTTGCGGATGAAGGACAAGATGAGGCTGCTGCCAGCTTCCCCAGACGCCCAGACCCCATAGCACTTCCTGGCCCCAGACAGTTCCTCCTCTATGCAGATTTGTCCAATCAGAGCGGCCCCAGGCCTGACTCTTTCCATTTTATACTGCACCTTGTTTGCTTCCATAAATATCCTCCTGTGTGTCAGATCACATGTCCCCCCTTTTTTTTGGTCTCAGAAAATAGGATTGTTATATTTACATTACTTCATTGAGTTTTATTTTGTGGAAGGCAGAGGTAAGAGCATAAGTAATGAGTTCGTTGGGCCTTGCTTTCCAACCCGTTGTAGATTTCTTATTTTTTCTTTTTTTTTTTTTTGAGACGGAGTCTCGCTTTGTCGCCCAGGCTGGAGTGCAGTGGCAC
The DNA here is from genome assembly GCF_024542745.1 of Macaca thibetana thibetana. Lineage (NCBI taxonomy): Eukaryota > Metazoa > Chordata > Mammalia > Primates > Cercopithecidae > Macaca > Macaca thibetana. The sequence continues at coordinate 62,158,602 of NC_065590.1, read as the reverse complement.
CATCTTAGCTCACTGCAAGCTCCGCCTCCTGGGTTCATGCCATTCCCCTGCCTCAGCCTCTGAGTAGCTGGGACTACAGGCACGCATCACCACGCCCGGCTAATTTTTTGTATTTTTAGTAGAGACGGGGTTTCACCATGTTAGCCAGGATAGTCTCGATCTCCTGACCTCATGATCCACCCGCCTCGGTCTCCCAAAGTGCTGGGATTACAGGCGTGAGCCACCGCGCCCGGCCCTATTTTTTCTTTCCTGTTGTAAATATTAATCAATCTATGATCATGTATAATAATAATGCTTATACTTTCACTTAGTGGCTCTGAGTTCTACTGACTTAAGTCCCATACACTCACCAGCCTGGAATTCCTTCCAATGGGGATACCCCACAGCTTTCTGGGGCACAGCCTTGCTTTCTCTCACAGTCTTGCTTTCTCTCTTAACCATGTCACTGTTGAAAAGAGCTGACATCATCTTGTTGATTCAAGTAGGCCTCCTGGAAAACATTATTCTGAACAATCTCACAAAGATCTATAAAGAGGTTTTTTTTGTTGTTGTTGTTGGATTCTCTTTCTGTCACCCGGGCTGGAGTGCAGTGGCATGATCTCAGCTCACTGCAACCTCCACTTCCTGGGTTAAAGTGATCCTCCTGCCTCAGCCTCCCAAGTAGCTGGGGCTACAGGTGCCCGCCACCATGCCCGGCTAATTTTTGTATTTTTAGTAGAGATGGGGTTTCACCATGTTGGCCAGGCTGGTCTTGAACTCCTGGCCTCAAGTAATCCACCCACTTCAGCCTCTCAAAGTGCTGGAATTACAGGCATGAGCCACCACACCCAGCCAAGAGTTTTCAAAAATTGTGAACCAAAAACCCAGCACCTTAAAGTATGTGAGAAATTTAACATTCTACAATTAGACCACCTGATCGCCACACGGGGGATACTGTGATCCTGGGAGAGCCTTGCCTGGGAAGCCTGGATTGTTCTAAACCTTTGAAGTGACATCCCAGGTCCACACTGTAGGTTTCCTCTCAGCTCTGGGTCTGGGGGCCTTCGTCATGGCTGCAACTTGGCTGCAACTTGCAAAGAGGTGTCTTAGGACTGGGATGCCAGTGGCTGAGGCCCTCCTGAGGGTTCTTTTTCCCTTTCTACAGCCACACATTGGATTCTCTTTTCGGGGCTTGGCAAGCTCTTCCCTGGCTACTTCCTCTCTTCCTCCTCTCCCCTTCCTTCTTAAGTCCCTACCCTCTTCATCTTCCTCTTTTCCCTTTTTCTCCATTTTCTCTTCTGTCTTTCTTTTTTTTTTTGAGATGGAGTCTCACTCTGTCGCCCAGGCTGGAGTGCAGTGACATGATCTTGACTCACTGCAATCTCTGCCTCCTGGGTTTGAGCAATTCTCCTGCTTCAACCTCCCGAGTAGCTGGGATTACAGGCACACACCACCATGCCCAGCTAATTTTTTTTTTTTTTTTTTTTAGTAGAGACAGAGTTTCACCATGTTGGCCAGGCTGGTCTTGAACTCCTGACCTCAGGTGATCCACCCATGGCGGCCTCCTAAAGTCCTGGGATTACAGGCGTGAGCCACCGTGCCTGGCGTTCTTCCCTCTTTTCTTGCCCTTCCCTCATCTGCCTTTCTGGAGGGCCCCACCCAGTGTTCCCTCTCCCTGGGGTCTGAGTTCCGTGTGACAGCCCCCTGCAGGTGGAGGAGCCAGCTCCCTGTGTCCTCGCCTCCCCGGTGCGCCAGCCTCCCTGCCTGGCTCAGCCGCCTGGGCAGATGCAGGCACCCCCTGCATTGTTTCCCGTCCTGAAGACGAGCAGCTGCCGCACTAATTGCCACCAGCAGGGGGGCCGGGCTGTGCTCGCACTCCTCCTGCCGATTAGAGGGCGACCCGGAGGGGGGACAGTTTTCAGGAGCCGAACGAGCCGAGCCAGTGTTGAGCATTATTCCAGGAATTTTAAACACTCGTTAAAGGCTTTGCCATGTCTCACTTCAGTACACATCATGCTCCAGTTACTGCTCGGAACTGCGGGGGCATCAGCCCGGGCAGCACTTATCAATATTTTAGCACGAGAAAGGCAAATGATGTTGAAACATTGAACTATATTTCCATCTGTTCAAACTGAAATGGAACAAGCTTAGCTCAGGAAATGGGATCTCTCCTCCCCAGCTGCTTTGGAAGCAGCAATACCCACCGGCCTGGCCTTGGCCCTTGCCTCAGTTTCCCCTTCACTGCTCTTCTCGATTAGTCCCCAGTGTTCATACCTTACGGGCATGATATTGAATAGGTGTTAGGTTTGCCGGTAGAGCAGGAGTGGCGGCACCTCAAAGAACCTGAGAGGGATCCCCACTCTTGTTAAAATGTGCCTTCCCCATCGACTGACAGAGAACAGTGGGGTCAAATGCGATCTGTCTTAGTGCCAGGGGACATCCTCTCTATCTCCTGCACCTGTTTCAGTGCCTCCAGACTGTCCGTCCTGCAAGTAGACCCAGGATGGCTGGCTGGATGTGAAAAGGAAAACACTGATCATACTTAGGTGGACGAACACTATAAATACTGCATACAAATAAAGCATTTATGGTAGACTCCTATTTCCCCTGGAACAAAACAGAATTTATTGGCAGGAAAGAACCTCAAAAATTTTGGCATTCAATTGTCAGAGAAGAACAGAGAAGTTTCCACAGTGTGGAAAGCAGGGTGGCTGATGTGGGTGGAGACGAGTCATCTCATGTGATTTAGAGGACAGCCCATGGGATGTCTCCAGCAGGGCCCCCAAAAGGCCTGTGATTAACAGTATTCAAGGAAGAAGGAACCCTTTTGTCCCCAGCCCTAAAGCAGAATGGGGATTGCTTCTTCCCATTTCCCCTCAGACTGTCTTTTGGCAACCTCTCCCTTTGAGGCTGTGCAGTTTAATTTGGTTCATCTGCAGGGAAATAGGGGTGGGGTGGGGGAAGGTCATGTGGTAAGAGATGAGCCCAGAGCCTGCATTCCCCAAGACTCACCGTGCTAAGAGGGGTCCTGGGAGCTGGTCTCAAATCCTAGAGTGTGGGATATATACTTTTTGTTTCTGGCATCAACTGAAGAATAATTGCAAGACATTCGTCACCCAGGCCCCCATGTGGGCAGCCAGGCTGGTGACAACTTGCTTTTTGGGGAAGAGGTTTCCACTGTGACAACTGTAGCAGCAGCAGAGAGGCTCTTGTCTGTCACAGGAGATCAAGGTCTGCAAAAGCCTAAGAACCCACTGATTTCATCCCTCTCTCTGTTTGCAGACAAGGCCACCTACATCCCAAGCCAGCTGGAGGAGCAGCTTCCAGTCTTCAGAGATGGGCCCATCGTCTTCAGTTGGCCTTGGTAGTCAGGACAGAGGACAGAGGGATATATTGTAACATATATTGTAAAATTGGAGCCACATACACGGGATAAATGACATCACAAATAATCATCTCCGAAAAGAAATCTGACATCCGACGACTCAGAGGCCAGAGCCATTGCTGACGCTCCTGGAGACTAACATTCTTTGCAAGCATTTGAGCCTCAGTGAGGGTGGTGGGGAGCCAGCAAAGTGATGGGCTCTGCAGAAATCTAGGGGGCTGCCTAGATGATGTACAAATGCAGACCCAGTACATCAATAGAAAAATGTGATGTGTTCATTCCTATCAAGGGGGAGTGCTTTTTAAATTCGCCATTTCTGAAAGACTCAGGATTAATGTCAAAAACTGTATGAAAAGACCCAGCCTCTCACCTCTCTTTCTCTTGACCATAGAATGCGGGTCTAGTGGGGAGAGAGCAAAGGGGGCACTTCAGAAGAATTGTGAAGCAAGCACAGACAGGGTCACAGAGAGCCCTGGTATAGCGGAGGTCAACCCCCACCCTGGTGTCCTCATACACATTATCGCACTAAGGAACTAGGCAGAACTCTAAGAAGGCCTGGCGAAAGACAGAAGACACGGAGAATCAGCGCATTGGCTATGCTGACATATGTGAGCCCGAGTTGGAAGACGGCATGAATTAAGACTGAAGCCAAGACCCCCTCCCTCAAAAACAGCACTTATAGATGTTAGAGGGCAGAAAGGCAAAGTCAGAGGAAGCCTAAGGTTAAGTGAGTACTTACCCTGCACCGGGCGCTATCCAAGGTACTTGACGTGAATTCTTAAAGAGCTTCTGAGATATAAATATTATTATAAAACCCATTTGACTAATGGAAACCTGAGGGTCACAGAGGTTAAATAATGCACTAAATGACATACTTGAGGTCACTGAGATAGAGAGTGGCACATTCAGAATCGGAAGCTAAATCTGTAACACCAGCACCTCCCAGGCTCATGTTCCTTTTATGCCACATGCCATGTGTAGCCCCAATGTCAAGGGCTAGGGGTGGGGAAAAAGAGCAGACAGAAGGCAGGATGAGACTCCCTAGAGGTCTGAGGGAAGGAACATCCTGGTGTAGGAATGTTGTGCTGGCAAGGTTGCTGAGACATGTCTGTCCACAGCCTGGTGAATCTGAAAGTGTTGAATAAAGGGTTTGTTGTTGTTGTTGTTGTTGTTGTTGTTGTTTTTAACAGGAGCCAGAAACCAGAGGGATCCCTAAGAGGGCCAAGACAGCTGCAGAGCAAGTACAGGTTACCCTGAAACTGAAGGTGTGAAGGTGCAAGTTCAGAGCGCAAACCCAAAGGCCACCACACAGATGGGGGACTAATGGGCCACCAACGTTCCTGGGACTCAGTGTGAGTGTAGGCAGCATGGACAGGGAGTGACAACATACAGTGAAGGTGGGGGCAGGCCATGTCCTGGCTTCATGAGACAGGCTAATGTTGTTTGCATGCCCAGCTATTTACAGTCAGGAGACTGAACAAAGGTTCTTTAAACTGTGACTCTGCAGAGGCTTATACCAGCTATGTACAAGAGCCCTTCTTCTTGTATGCTCTGCCCACTGTAGACACTCGTGACTGAAAAGATCCCAGGTAAGAAGGTAATGAGGGAGACTAGGATCCATCTAGCAACCACATGTGCAGAAATGACAAAGAAAACAGGACCTAGAGATTGGAGAGAGGGTGGGTGGGGTTCTTTTGACTTCTCAGAGTACAGAGTCACATGGTTTCCCAGAAAGCAAGTTTCACAGGATGCATGCGTATGGACATGAACGCAAGAAGAGTCTTGATCATAAGGCTGGGCCTCCAGGAACCTGAGGAAAGCTGCCCAGCCATGCCTCATGGAGACTGGAGAGTGAATGTTTAAAAATCAGAAGGTCATTCAAGACTGAGGACATCTCTGGAACCAGGTTTTAAGGCTGTCCTCTTAGCAGGTGGGTTTTGTCCACTCTTCAACTCCACCACTGACATCATCAGACTTTTTCCTGTAGGCACCAGAGTCGCAGGGCCTATGACAATATTTCAGATCTTGAAAATACGTTATGGGTTCAAATATGAAATGAGAACTATAAAAATCCCATTGATACACATTTTATTAGTATACCCAAAGTTTGTTAATTTAATATTTGTGCTGGATGTGGTGGCTTACACCTGTAATCTCAGTGCTTTGGGAGGCCAAGGTCGGAGGATTGCTTGAAGCCAGGAGTTTCAGACCTGCCTGGGCAACACAGGGAGACCCTGCATCTCTACAAAAAATAAAGATAAAATTAGCTGGGCGCAGTTGTGTTTGCCTGTTGTCCCAGCTACTCGGGAGGTGGAAGTGGGAGGATTGCTTGAGCCCAGGAGTTTCAAGTGCAATGAACCATGATCCCTTCACTGCACTACAGCCTGGGCAACAGAGCGAAATGCTGTCACTAATAAATAAATAAATATTTAATATTTGTAAAATATTTGAAATCAGATTGTAAGTTAGGATCTCATATTTCCCAAATATGCCTAATGATTGAGACATCAAAGCCAATCATAAATGAAATGTGTCAAGATTCTATAGACAGGAAATTGTAAGCGGGAAACTTAATGTGAGTGTGGTAACAGCTTAGTGTGTTTGATATGCAGCCTCTGAAGCTCTTCAAATTGGCCTGGAGGAGATTCAGCAGCTTATGTGAGTCAATTCAGCATTGTTTATTAAGCACCTATGATGTATCAGGCATTGTTCTAGAAACTTGAGTGACATCGATGGACCCAAAAAAGATGTGTCCTCATCTCTAAAGAGAAACATGAAAAGGAAACAAAATCAATAAGTAAAACATGTAGTGTGTTTGAAGGTAACAAGGAATAATAAAAAGTGAGGTCAGATAAGGGGACCAGGAGAGGTGGGGTGGGGGAAAGCGGTGGCAAGAAATGGAGTTGTCAGTTTAGGCCTCTGTTAGAAAGTGAGATGTGAGAAGAACTTGAAGAAGGTGATCCAAGGAAATATCTGGAAGGGATGTGTTCCAAGAAGAGAGAACAGCTACAGTGAAGGCCGAAGATATGCCTGCTGTGCTTGAGGAACAGCAAGGGGGCCAGCGTAACTTGAAGCGCGAGGCACAGAAACCATGTTGGGTCAGGGTGCGGTCCCGCCAAGCCCTTCAGGTCATCACAGGGAATTGCCTCACACTCAAGGAAACTGGGGACCCTAGGAAGTTCTGAGCAAGTGGAATGTGGGAGCTGCCATTGGCAGAAACTGGGAGAGCTGAGGGTGAGAGTGAGGCATGTTTGGGGTAGGAACAGGAGCAATCAGGATTTCAGGTTGGACATGTTGAGTCTGAGCATCTGTGAAACATCCAGATAGAGAGGTTGAGTGGGCAGTTGGGCCTATGAGTAGGAGTTCGGGAGAGGTGGACAGGTTTGAGTTGTCGGCAGATTTTATAGAGATGATGTTTAAGACCACAGAGTGGGATAATCTCACTAAGGGAGAGTGGAGAAGGAGAAAAGAAAAGGAACAAGGCCGGAGCCCTGGGCACTCCAACTGTTATGGGCCGGGGAGAAGAGAGATGAGGAACAACCAGCAAAACAAGCTGACACGTGACCGGGGACGCAGGAGGAAAACCAAGAGAGTGTTGTCCAAGAAGTCAATGCAGTACAGGAAGGCCAAGGGCTGCCATGATGAACATACAGGAATGCATGTGCAGGGATAACAGGTTTGGACATATGAAGAACTCAGCAAGTGATAACTTTTTTTTTTTTTTGAGACAGTGTCTTGCTCTGTCCCCAAGCTGGAGTGCAGTGATGCGATCACGACTCACTGCAGTCTTTACCTCCTGGGCTCAAGCAATCCTCCTGCTTCAGCCTCCCAAGTAGCTGGGACCACAGGCATGTGCCAACACACCCAACTAATTTTTAAATTTTTTTGTAGTGATGGGAGTCTCACTATGTTGTCCAGGCTGGTCTCAATCCTCCCACTTTGGCCTCCCAAAGTGCTGGGATTACAGGTGTGAGCCACTGTGCCCAGCCATCATTGTTATTTGAATTACTGTATGAGTAGTGTTATGTGAGCACTGCATGAGCGGAGGAAGGTGGAAGGCCTGGCAGAGAAATGAGCTGTTTGCTAATCAGATTATCATGGCTAAGAATCTACAGTTAACCAGAGTCTGATGGAGGGGCATCCTTGCTTAGCTACTCACAGATTAAAGCAATTCTGCCCTGAGGAAAAGGTCCCAGGTTTAGGGACAGGACCTTTCTGCTCCTTTCAGCCCCCTGCATTCCCCACGGTGGGGAATCTGCAGGCAGGACACAGTTCTGCTGGTGCTCGGTATTGTTCCCCGGTTTGAGCTGTCAGATGATTCCCTGGACCCCTTTTGACCTCTGCCTTTGACCTGGGGATCAGGTGACGTGTGACTGGAGGCAGGTCTGCGCATCCTCTGAGGTGACACCTCACTTGAGCTCCCCCTTGTCTCTGCCTGTCACCAGGAGAAAACAGCCCCTGTTGGGTTTTCTAAACACTCATCAGCTTGGGCGGTGACCCAGCCACAGACATTCAGACGGGCGTAGACACCGAGGAGCGGCTGAAGCAAGGGGAGGCAAAGGTTCCAGCAGCGCCTGGGGAGGCGCTCCCAGAAAGTCAGATTCTCCCCTGAGGCCATCTCTGGAGCTTGGCTGCTGTGTGGTTGTCTGCCAGGCTCTGGGGACCCTGCAGTGGTGACTCATGGGCCATTTTTGGGACCCAGACAACTGTAGAGATCATCAGACGGTTTGCTGGCTATCTCACGAGGCTGCGGGCAGTTCGCACATGCCCGTAAGTGCTCAATGTGGGATGCCTATGAAGCCAGGCACTCACGACTTTCTCTCACTGCCACCCGATCCTTAACCCTGTCAGGCAAAAGCTCCAGCAGGGACGGCGCTCTCTCCTCTCAGCTATTGTTCCTGGATATATTCACTTGCTATAGGATTTTGTGCTTTTACTGAGATGCTCCTTGAAGCAAGGGAGCTTCACAGTTAAGAGTCTGTGTTTTTAACATGCCTTGGAGGTGATTCTCATGTGCAGCCGGTTTGGGACCTTCAAGTGTACCCAGACCTTCCTGCCTGTAGTCTAAATGAGTCCCCAGGTGGGACAGGGAGCGAGGTGGGGTGAAAAAGTGCCAGAAAACCCCTCTGCCCCCAAAGATGCCCTCATCTAACCTGCCAATCCCACCTTCAATCCCACCATGAGGGATCACTCAAGTCTTTGGGGCTGAGTGCTGTCCTCTCCAGAACCTCTTAGAAATGCATGGTGGTTCACCCCTGTAATCCCAGCACTTTGGGAGACTGTGGTGGGAGGATCACAAGGTCAAGAGACCAAGACTGGCGGGGTGCGGTGGCTCACGCCTGTAATCCCAGCACTTTGGGAGGCCGAGGCTGGCGGATCACGAGGTCAGGAGATCGAGACCATCCTGGCTAACACGATGAAACCCCGTCTCTACTAAAAATTAAAAAAAAAAAAAAAATTAGCCGGGTGTGTTGGCAGGTGCCTGTAGTCCCAGCTACTTGTAGTCCCAGCTACTCAGGAGGCTGAGGCAGGAGAATGGCATGAACCCGGGAGGCAGAGCTTGCAGTGAGCCGAGATCGCACCACTGCACTCCAGCCTGGGCGACAGAGTCAGACTCTGTCTCAAAAAAAAAAAAAAAAAAAAAGAGAGAGATCAAGACCATCCTGGCCAACATGGTGAAACCCCATCTCTACTAAAAACACAAAAATTAGCTGGGTGTGGTGGTACGCACCTGTAGTCCCAGCTGCTTGGGAGGCTGAGGCAGGAGAATCACTTGAACCCGGGAGGCGGAGGTTGCAGTGAGCTGAGATTGTGCCACCGCACTGCACTCCAGCCTGACAAGCGAGCTAGACTGTGTCTCAAAAAATAAAAAATAAAAAATAAATGAAGCTCTCTCTGTAGAGTCCATTCTTCTGCCCCAAGGATAGAGGCTGCAAAAACTGCCCAGGTCACCTGGGCCAGGACACATCCTGCCTGTGAGGTGGGCTGACCTCATACCTGCCACATACTGGGAGCCCAGAGTCCTCCCACTCCTGCCCAGCCCAGTCCAGGGCCACCAGCTCTTAGGTTCTGAAGTAGCCCTTTGAGAGGGAGAGGGTGACATGCCATGTCTCTCTGTGCCCTTCCTCCTGCCAGTCTTCTCTCTACCCTAGCATTTAAGGCAAAGGAACAGAAAGCCATTCTGTGCCCCCACCTGGCACTTTCTCCAGGCAGTGTCAGGGAGTGGGCTCTGCTGCCTGGCCCCTCATGCCAAGCAGGATGGAAGGAAACTCCAGAATGGCAGTTGGGGATTTTCTAGTGTTCTGGGCCAGATAGTCTCCCGCGAGGACTAGTGGCTTCTTTGAAAAGCAGCGGCCACTCCTTTACACAATACCTCCTCTTCAGGGCATCCCCTCCCACTCTCCTATACGGAGGTCTGAATCTGCAGAGGACAGCTTATCTTGGAAAACCTTTAGGGTGGGAAACTCATCACCTTTCAAGGAAGCCCAATCCATTTGCAGCTGTGTTAGAAAGTTCTTCCTTCTACCGACTCAGAAGCAGTCTGCTTGCTGTTTGTTTCCTCCTTGTGTCACGGAGCAAAGCCTGGGCTTTTTCCAGGAGTGGTGGGGGCACCAAATATCCTATTGTCTAAGTACCCAAAGAGTGCTTACTCTAGGGTCCTGCTCCACGAGAACTCTGTAGCTGCCACTGACCACAGGATGCCCATTTAGACAATGAAGCCCCTTTCTAATGGGAGGATATTTTCAGGATTGTTGTCCCTAGTGAGCTTCCTACTCCTCCCCTTCCTGTTGCCCCTGGTTTGCCCTCAGGCTCCCGGCAACTTTACTGCTTCACTCAGCCATCACTCCAACTAGCTTTCTATAGCTCCGTGCCCCGGTGTTCAGTCCTAAGTGGGGCTACTGGATATTTGAGCCTCTCACTCAGCAAGCCTTGGAGCTCCTTCCCTTAAGCCCTACTAGCACCTTTTCCCCCATGAACATAGGGCCTGGGGCCTGGCCACAACTGCGGGCACTGGGGCAGGGAGTGGGCAGTGCACAGGTATCCATGGCAAAGGGCCAGCAGGCTGTGTCTGTGGAAACAGAATCTGTAGCCTCCCTCACTGATCCTCTCTGAATCTCCCAATTCTGGAGGGTGTAATTTTTTATCATGAAATATATACAACATAAAATTTGACATCTATCTTAGTCCGTTTTCTGCTGCTATATCAGAATAGTTGAGCCTGGGTGATAAATAAAGAAAAGTTGTGTATTTGGCTCACAGTTCTGGTAGCTGGAAAGTCCAAGATCAGGTCTCTGATAAACCAAGGTGACACCAACCAGGGAGCCTGGCATTTTGCAAGAGACACTGTCTTAACCCAAAGCAATGAATCTATAACTGGGGAATGTCAGGCATCGGTAATGGACAAAAGAGAGATTTGGGGTGAAGGGTCCTCAAATCATACCTCTTGGTAGCCACCTATTTTGATAGACTCAGAAGCCCCAGATTAGGGAAGGTGAAAGTCATTTACTCTAGTCCCTCTTCCAGTCCCAAATCCTCTTGAGCTCACCCAGCCTCTGCCTGATCATCTCCAGTGACTGGGAACTTGCCACTCCCAAACCAGCCCAGCCATCTCTGGACTCACCTCTGAAGAATTCTTTCTTCCTGACTCAAAGTCTCTCCCTATAGCGCCCTCTATGTGTCCCTTATCTACCCCTGGGGCTTCCCTAGGATGAATCCCATCCCATTCCTAGAAGTAGTGAGGTACTCCTTGAATTGGAGACCAGCATTCAGTCACTCTAAGGCATTCTCTTTTCCAAGTGTAACATCCTGGCTTTGGAAAATCTTCCTTCTAGAACTGCGTTTTGGTCTGAGGTGTCCCTTGCCTAGACCTGACCACAGAATCTCAGTCCAGCCACAGCCACAGCCACAGCCACAGGGGCCTGTTTCGCCAGAGGTGGCTTGGTCCTTCTCCTCTCCTAGTCCCAGTGCTGAGCCCCAGTGCTGAGGAGGGTGTGGGGGAGGAAGGGAGAAACACCAGCCTCTGTTGAGTGCCGGCAGTTGTGGAGTTATGTTCTGTGCTAGGCTTTTGCTATGGTCTGAATGTTTGTGAACTCCCCAGTTTCTTTCTTTCTTTTTTTTTTTTTTTGAGATGGAGTCTTGCTCTCTCACCCAGGCTGGAGTGCAGTGGTGCGATCTTGGCTCACTGTAACCTCTGCCTCCCAGGTTCAAACGATTCTCTTGCCTCAGCCTCCTGAGTAGCTGGGACTACAGGTGTGTGCCACCATGCCTAGCTAATTTTTTTTTTTTTTTTTTTTTGCAGCTTTAGTAGAGACGGGGTTTCACCATGTTGGCCAGGCTGGACTTGAACTCCTGACCTCAGGTGATCCACCCACCTTGGCCTCCCAAAGTGCTGGGATTACAGGCTTGAGCCTCGGTGCCTGGTTGACCTTCCCAATTTCATCTGGGAAAGCTAATCACCAGTGTAATTGTATTAAGAAGTTGGGACTTTGGGAGGTGATTAGGTCACGAGGACAGAGCCCTCATAAATGGGATTAGTGCTTTTATAAAAGTTACCCCAGAGAGATCTCTTGCCCCTTCCACCACGTGATGAACCACAAGGGATCCCTCACAAGACGTCGAATCTGCCAGCGCCTTGATCTTGGACTTCCCAGTTTCAGAACCCTGAGAAATACATTTCTGTTGTTCGTAAGGTTGGCGTTTTGTTATAGCAGCCTGAGGGGACTAAGATAACTTTTTGCATGTATTATCCCATTTAAGCTATTAGTCCCACTTTACCGATGAGGCTGAAAGAAGTTAAGGTTCTAGGACGCTTGACAAAAGTTTTGTGTAAACAAGAGTCGCTACAAAAATCACTTTTCTAATAGCAGCAGCAACAGCTTCCTATTTGCTCAAACTGGGAGGTAAAAGCAGAGGGAGAAGATGGTCTTTATATTCAGTTACCTAAGGGACTTCCTGAGCTGGGAGCGGGTGAGAGGGATTCCAGTGCTTCAGAGGAGCTGCTGGGCTGTGGGCAAGACCCTGGCTGCTGTGGATCTATGCAGTCCCCAGCCCTGGCTGAGCCCCGCCTCTCAGGCCCTGGAGGCAGAAAGCTCCTCAGCCTGGCCTCTCCTGGATTCCGGATCCAGCTGTCCTGGTTGCTGCCTAACTTTCAGCCCTGTGTCCAGCGTATCTGTGAACTGATCTGGGGCCAGAGCTCAGGGAAAGTCAGAGGTAAGGTGTGGTGGGGACCTCCCCAACCCCTACACACACATGCACGCACACACACGCACAGCAAGACTCCTCCCTGGAGGTGGGAGGTGGAAGTGGGGGTGATGTCAGGCTCCCAGGCTTGCCTATTGAACCCGGAGAGTTAACAGGAGAAAGAGCAGTAGCCGGGGGCAGGGGGATGTTGAGGCTCTTCTCTGTTCCCACCTCTTCACCCTTTCTCCATCCCCCTTCAGTAGTGGGTCAGGATCCTGGCCTAGACATGAAACTCCCTAATCAAGTAGGAAGAGGGATCTAAATAAGCGAAATTGGGGTGGGAGGAGCCAGGCCAGTTCTGATGAGGGAGAGGCCGCCTCCTGCTCCCTCAGCTGCCTCCTCAGCCTCAGTGCTTGTTAGCGGCTCACACACCCTTGGTGAGGCGGACGAGGGCCTGCAGCCTGGGCCTGCTCAGCTGTGGACCTTGATTCTTTCTTACTAGATGACCTGTTTCTCACTGCTGGAGCTGCTGAAGATCACAGCCAATTTGGGAAGGACAGGCATAGTGACCGTTTGGCCCATGGTGGCTTGTAAGGCTGTGGTCATTAGCTGGGAGTAAACGGAGTCTGGCCCACCTGGCCCGCCAGGGCACCATGTCGGGATTTGGGCACATAGTGATGTGTGATAATGAGCTTGTTACACATTCCCTTGGTACTTCAGTTTTCCTGTCTGTAAAATGAAGGCAACAATATCCACCTTATGGGTTTGTTATGAAGATTAAACAACAAATCAAGACACCGAGAAAGTGCCTGGCACTTAGTAAGTTCCCAGTCAATGTAGGTTACTATTGTTGTTATCATCATCATTATTACAAAGATTGTGGTTATTATTCTTGCTTGTCCTTTGGGTACATACTTCCCTCAAGAATGCATTGGAGGCCAGGTGCGGTGGCTCATGCCTGTAATCCTAGCACTTTGGGAGGCCAAGGCAGGCAGATCTCCTGAGGTCAGGAGTTCGAGATCAGCCTGGCCAACATGGCAAAACCCCATCTCTGCTAAAAATACAAAACTAATTAGCCAGGTGTGGTGGCACATACCTGTAGTCCCAGCCACATGGGAGGCTGAGGCAGGAGAATTGCTTAAACCCAGGAAGTGGAGGTTGCAGTGAGCTGAGACTGTGCCGCTGAACTCCAGCCTGGGCGACAGAGTGACACTCCATCTCAAAAAAAAAAAAAAAAAAAAAGGCAAACCTGCTTCTCCTCCTGAATGCCCCAGTTTGGTGAATGGCACACTATCCCCTAATGCATGGCGTCCCCTCCATATCCTTCCCTTCCCTCAGCTCACTGTGCTCAGCTAGTGTGCAAATCACATCTGGGCCCAGCTACCTGACTCCAGGAGGAGTCAGTCACTCACTCACCTGCACCTGGAGTGCTTTTCCATAAGGCCAGGGTAGTGCTTGTCACATATGCTGTCATTTTTGTTTTTAAGCCTATCTTGCCTGTACAGAATGCCTAAGGGTTACGCTTTCTGTTTCTTTTATAAGGCAGGTATCAAGGACGGCTGGATAGGAAACAGGATGTGGGGAAACACTGTGAATCTTGGATCTAGTGACATAGCTATCATTCTCTCTAAACTTTAATGACCCCTCCTTGGGGTGCTTAAACTGAATCTGCTCTTGCTCTTTCTAGACACTCAGGAAAATGAAGCAACCATTCCCTCCCTCCACCAGGATATGTTGATCCTAAGCCCAGAAAGGTTAGGCAACTTGCCTAAGGATGCAGAGCAAATAAAAGGATTAACACATTTGAATGCAAGACATTGAGGTGTTGACACTGCCGGTTCCTCCCACTTCTTAAACAAAGCGTCAGTGTGCTTCTCTGGCGCCATCCACAAAGGGTGGGTGGGTTGAGAAGGGGGAAGATGCAGAAGTATGGGGGTTGCACTCAAAGCCACAGGTTTAGGGGACTTGTCTCAACACACACAGGAGAGTGGAAGGACAAAGTCAAAACAAGTCCCAGACTTTTTGTGGCTAAGAAATATGCTAGAAAGATTTGAACTGTTCTAGGGAAGCCTTGCTGGAAGAAACCATCTCTCTCTTCTGACTAGGCACCCACTCCTCCGTTCAGGCAACAACCAGCAGCAATCTTTAAAGGAGACATAATCGGGCCCTCTTTTGCATAGCTGGAGATACCGAGTGAGCTATACTGAGATGCCCAGTCCTGGGAGAGTTAGGAGATTTAGGGGTAAGCAAGATTGGGGTGACTTGGAAAAGGAGGGAAGAGAAGTGTGGCCAGGCCAAAATGACAGGCATTGACAGGGAAGTAGAGAGACGGTGCTGGTATGGGGCCACTGGAGCAGGGGAAGGTGTAAGAGTGATGGCCACTGGCATTTACTAAGTACCCACTGAGCACCACAGCGATGCCAGGGGGATGGTAAACTCATTTTACAGAGGTAGAGACTAAGGTTGGGGAGGTTGAGTAAATAACCTGGAATCACAATAGCAGAATCAGCAGTGGAACTCAATTCTCTGACTGCAGATCCCAGGCTCTTTCCTTTGTTCACATAAAAGAGAACTTTGGGGTTGCGTCTAGGGACCACAGGGACAGGGCTTGTTTGCCTGAAGGGGTAAAGAAGGACTTCATGACGGGGGCCATCTCTCCCAACTCTCTCCACCAGACACACACACACACACACACACACCCATTCCTTCAACTGGCTGGAAAGTGCAGGATTTGGAGTTAAGAGATCAGGTTCATCTCTGAATTACTGAGTGGATAGCCTTTCTATCTCTGCACTTCATAAAATCATGACCGCTGTCAGGCCAGGCACAGTGGCTCATGCCTGTAATCCCAGCACTGCGGGAGGCTGCGGCAAGTGGATCACTTGAGCCCAGGGTTTTGGTATCAGCCTGGGCAACATAGCGAAACCCCATCTTTACAAAAAATACAGAAATCAGCCTGGTATGGTGGCATGCACCTGAAGTCCTAGCTACTCTGGGGGCTGAGGTGGGAGGATCGCTTGAGCCCAGGAGGTCAAGGCTGCAGTGAACTGTGATAGCACCACTGCACTCCAGCCCAGGTGACAGAGTGATGACCTGCTTCACAAAAAACAAACAAACAAAATCAGATCTCCCAGAGAAAATGTATGATACCCCTAAGTCCTTAATAACCATATGGCTCCTGATAGAAGTTCATATTTAAAATATTGATGCTATAGTTGCTATTGCCACTGTTCACACCAAATTGAGAATTGAGGGGTGGTGTTTGTTTGTTTTCTCTTGAGACAGAGTCTCACTCTGGCCCAGGCTGGAGTGCAATGGTGTGATCTCAGCTCACGGCAACCTCTGCCTCCTGGGTTCAAGCGATTCTCCTGCCTCAGCCCCCCTCCGGAGTAGCTGGGATTACAGGTGCCCACCACTACACCCAGCTATTTTTTTTTTTGTATTTTTAGTAGAGATGGAGTTTCACTATGTTGACCAGGCTGGTCTTGAACTCCTGACCTCAGGTGATCCACCCACCTCAGCCTCTCAAAGTGCTGGGTTTATAGTCGTGAGCCACCACACCCTGCCCTAATTTTTGTATTTTTAGTAGAGACAGGGCTTCACCATGTTAGTCAGGCTGGTCTCGAACTCTTGACCTCAGGTGATCCACCCCCCCCCACCTCGGCCTCTCAAAGTGCTGGGATTACAGGCATGAGCCCCTGCCCCTGGCCGAGGGGTGGTGTTTTAAGAGGCCTGACCTAACCTCTTGTGAAGAGCACAGGGAAGACCAAGTGGACCTTTCTTGCTCTCCATTCATCACTGAGGTAAAACAATCTGGCCAAGTCATCCATCCCCCTGCCTCTAGGCTATCTCCTTGTCCATCCTCTCCTCACTTATCCAAGCATTATCACTTCTTTTAAACTTTTCCTTGAAGGAAGTTCTGAGTTTTTCTTGAGGATTAATTTAATACCTTTAGAGCAAGATTTTTACACTTTTTTTGTGTGCCATGAGTCCCACTTCCCTTCCCCCCTCCTCCCCAGGCAGTCTGAATAACACTTTCAAATGCACAAAAGATAATACATAGGACATCAAAGGAAACCAATCATTTTGAAATACAGTTATCACAATATTTTTAAAGCAGTGATATAGTAATATGTGCTTCTCCATTAATGGATTAAAGAATAAAATCTACTGGCAGGACTAGTAACCACTGGAGTTTTAAAACATGGATGAGCATAGATGATATTTGCAGAAACCTGCCACTACGTAATGGGATTGGAAAATATCTGTTATCACTGCTAATACTACTGTGGTCTGTTACCTACATTCATCATTTTTTAAAAAGCTAAATTTCAGTTGGAAGTTAGTGAAGACAAAGATGTAAGCCTTTTCCTAACCAAAGTCATGGACCCGTTTGAATTCTACCTATTAATCTCTTGGTGAAGGGAAGGGGGTGTCTGTGGAGTCCAAGTTAAAAGCATTTGTTTTAGAACAGCGTTTCTCGCAGTGTGGTTCCAGCACCAGCAATAGTAGCATTATCTGGGAAACTGTCAGAAATGTAACTTCTTGCCCCCCACCCCAGCAGATTTACTGAATCAGAAACTCTGGGGTGGGGCCCAGCAATCTGTGCTTAAATAAGCCTCCAGGTGAGTCTGCTATGGGCTCAAGTTTGAGAACCACTGTCTTAGAGTTGGGTAGGATACAACCTCTGAAGCAGAATGCATGGCCAAGATGACCCCTTCCCCCAAAGCGCCTGGAGAATGATCTATTGCCTATTTTCCTGCTCCACTTTCTTCAGACTAACTCTGAATCTGGAGTAGACTGTGGTTTGGAGTTTAAAAACCCGAGATCCTTGTTAATGCGTAATGAAGTGCTACAAAGCAGCTTCTGTCATAAGGGTGGTATAAAATACAGCTGCTGGGACAGCGGTTAAAGTTTCACTCTTTTATGGACATAAAAAATAATTGGCCTTCTAATTATCTCCATAAAAGTGAGAAAACTTGCCTGGCTTATTGGCATCTTTATAAGCACTAGGAAATAATTAGACACCCTTAATAGCTTTCTAATGATCCCTACAGGAGGGAGCCAGTTTCAGGGCATCTGCTGCCATGATTGGGTCATTATGGAGCCCTTCAGACCCGGTCTACACAGAGTGGAGCGCTTGCACATTCATCAGTGTCCGTACTGGCTTTGGATCTCTGATGACTCATGTGCCAGGAAAGGCGTTCATCTCTCATGGACCCATGACTCTTCCCGGAACCTCGGCAGCACCTGTCCCTGGTCTGGGACGATGACCCTCACTATGGTGGGCTGACAAGGGGGGCTGATTATTTACGAATAGGTGAACCTCCTCTGGTCCTACCTTTTTAAGGGGCTTGGAGCATGTTTATTCTATACCAGTCTCCTTTGGAAAAGACGGCTAGGCTTGTAACATTGCATTTCTCAGACCCCAAAGCACAAGCTTTGAAAAACTGAAATCATATTGGTAAGCAGGACAGTAGTTTTCCACCTGGTTGGTACATGGCACCCTTGAGGGTTTGGGGGTCTCTGGACGCTTGAGCTTTAGGGCTGAGTGTTAGGGAGGAACGGAATCTCCAAGTGAAGGGAATCCGAGCCTACATTTCTCCAGCAGGTGGCGCCATAACTTTACCTTCCGCGTCTCCGTGGCTTGCGATGGAAGCTGAGTTTGCAAGCAGGGATGTGAGGCAGCTGTCTGGGAATCCCCTCCTTTATATTTAGGGCTTTAATATCTCATAGAAACCCACATCATCTTTTCTCCAACTGACCTTCTCCATGCCACTTTCCTCCTCAAACCTTCGACATTTCTGATTCTTTATCTGAGCATCGTGAACAATCCTTCATAAACATGTCAGAAATACTGACGGTGCTTCCAGACCTGGAACACTGCGGAAGAGTTTGGGCAAGTCGTAAATGATGCTCTCCACCACTCCCACACTCTGGGACTGTCCCCAGACCCTCAACCTCCTCTCAGAGGTCTGCCATCAGGATCTGCAGCGTCTATGATTTGCTTACTTTGTCAGCCTCATCATAAGGTAGCTTGCCTGGCCAACCCTCTCATCTCTCAGGGGTTAGGTAAAGCCGAAAGGCAGATGCTCATGTGGATTTCACTCTGAACAGTCTTTGGAAAGATGGAATCTGGACCTACACGGTTGGAGGGTGCGTGTGCGCGCGTGCGCGCGCGCACACACACACACACACACACACACACACACACATATATATTTTTTGGAGACAGAGTCTCGCTCAGTCGCCCAGGCTGGAGTGCAGTGGCGCCATCTCACCTCACTGCAACCTCCACCTCCCGGGTTCAAGCGATTCTCCTGCCTCAGCCTCCCGAGTACCTGGGATTACAGGTACAGGCCACCATACCCATCTGATTTTTGTATTTTTAGTAGAGACGGAGTTTGACCATTGCCAGACCGAGAGCATATATTTTTACACGTTTACACCTTACTACATGAATTAGGACTGATCCTGTATTTATAGAATCCCAGAGTTCACTTACCTAATTCAATTACTCACCCAATGCAGGAATCCTTCCTGCAATTTGACAGCTTGATAGCAGCAGGGTCCCTTCCAGTTTGCAGATGATGTTCATATCTCTTTAATGCTCACTGCAACCCTGTGAGGAACACTGGTGAAGTGACTCACCCAAGGACTCCTAGCTACTAAGTGGCAAGATTTACTAGTGTCATCTGACTTCAAGGTCGGCACTCTGTGCAACACAGCTACCTCCCCACCACCCTTGGTAACTGTTTCTCCACTTCTTTTTTTTTTTTTTTTTTTTTTTTTGAGACAGAGTCTCACTCTGTCACCCAGGCTGGAGTACAGTGGTACCATCTTGGCTCACTGCAGCCTCCACCTTCTGGGTTCAAGTGATTCTCCTGCCTCAGCCTCCTGAGTAGCTGGGATTACAGGCATGCGTCACCACCCCCGGCTAAGTTTTGTATTTTTAGGAGAGACGAGATTTCACCATGTTGGCCAGGCTGGTCTCGAACTCCTGACCTCAGGTGATCTGCCTGCCTCAGCCTCCCAAAGTGCTGGGATTCCAGGCATGAGCCACGGCACCCGGCCCATCCAGTTCTTACTGAATACTCACACAATGGCCACAATTACTCCCTCCCAAGGTGGTGTGTCCCACTGTTTGAGACCTCGGGTTTTGAGAAACACTTTCCTTATTGTCTAGTAATCCTCTGCTGCATAACAACTTACCCCAAAACTTAGTGATTTAAAACAACAGGCTGGGTGTAGTGGCTCACACCTGTAATCCCAGCACTTTGGAAGGCTGAGGTAGGAGGGTTGCTTGAGTCCAGGAGTTTGAGACCAGCCTGGCCAACACGGTGAGACCCTATGTCTACAAAAAGTAAAAAAAAATAGTGGCCGGGGGCGGTGGCTTAAGCCTGTAATCCCAGCATTTTGGAAGGCCGAGATGGGCAGATCACCTGACATCAGGAGATTGAGACCATCCTAGCCAACACGGTGAAACCCCATCTCTACTAAAAATACAAAAAAATTAGCCGGGCGTGGTGGCGGGTGCCTGTAGTCCCAGCTGCTTGGGAGGCTGAGGCAGGAGAATGGTGTGAACCCAGGAGGCAGAGCTTGCAGTGAGCCGAGATCACGCCACTGCACTCCAGCCTGGGTGACTGAGCGAGATTCCATCTCAAAAAAAAAAAAAAAAAAAAAAAAAAATAGCCAGGTGTGGTGGCACACACCTGTAGTTACTTGGAAGGCCGAGGTAGGAGGCTTGAATCCAGGAGATTGAATCTTCAGTGAGCCGTGATTGCGCCACTGCACTCTAGCTTGGGCAACGGAGCAAGACCCTGTCTCAAAACGAAAACAATCACAACCAAAAAACCCAAAAAACCAAAACCCAAACCTAAACAACAACCCTGTTCTTATAGCTCATGATTTTGTGCGTGAGGAATTCAGAGAGCACTCGCCCGGATGATTCTTCTGTTCCATGGGGCATTTAGTTGGCCAATGAGCTGGTCTGGAGAGTCCAAGACAGTGTCTCTTGCACACCTGGTGCCTTGGCAGGGAGGGCTGGAAGGTTGGGCTGGGCTGGAACTATCAACTAGAGCACATCATGAGCCTCAGGGCAGTTGGGCTTCTCTCAGGGAGGCTCAGAACTCCCCGTGTGAGCGAGTGAGGGTTCTAGTAAATGAGGTGGAATCTGCATATCCTTTTATGACCTAGCCTTGGAAGTTACATAAAACCACTTCCACCACATCCTAATTGTCAGAGGCCTGCCCAGGTTGGAAGAGAAGGAAGATAAATTCTGCCTCTTGATGGGACAAGTATAAGAACTTTTGCCGCCATGCTTTGAAACCACGTTATTTAATTGAAGTTAGCTTTTCTGTATCAGCCTCTAGCTGTACACTTTCTAAATCTAGTCTTTCTTCTCTATTCAAAACCTTTTTGTCAAGGTTCAAGGGAGCCTCTCTAGATACCTAAGGTCGATGACTCAGTCCACAAAATGATGCCTTGGGGTGAGACACAAAAATAACGGAACTTTCATTCATATTTTATTTTTACCTATAGAATGTAAAGTGAGCCTTTACTAATGTTTTATATAAGATTTGACACTGGCACCCACCTTCAGGCTGTGTTTCAGGTGGGTATTTGTTACCTGCTATATACAAGCTATGCCAAGGGAAGAGGGGGTGTCCCCAACAGGATTGTAAGTGGGGACTTGAGCCATTTGTGTGCCTCATGTTACAGAAATGCTTGAGTTTATGGGTGCCAAGACAATGGGATCTAGCTTTAGTAAAATTACCCATCCCCAAATGGTTAAGAAACTTTCAAGGATTGTTGTAAACAATCTTTAGATTGAAAAACTAGACAATTAATACAAGCAAACGATGGGGAAAAAGATGACAGAGTAGGCATTTCAGCTCCTGACTTGGACACTTCATCTATCATGTTATGAGATGAAAACAATAATACCCTGATCAGATCAGACAAGGCCAGACCAAAAAAATAATCAAAATTATGGAGGTTATTTCAAATATGAATTTGCATCTACTATTGTATTACTGTTAAATTTGCATCTACTATTGGTATTGCTGTTAAAAATAAGATATTAAAATGTTAGAGCTAATTTTATACCTTATTCAATTTTAAGAATTTTTATGTGGTTTATAATGTACATAATATCATATACTATATATTTAAAATACACATATGGGTCATGCTCAAATATTCTTTCTGATTCAGCATATGAACAAAAACTTTGGAGACCAATGGAATCTATTTCCATCTTTCCATTAATTTAGCAAATATTTATTAAGCATGTACTATACGAATGTATGTAATACACTAAATATTAAAGATACAAAAATAAGTAAGGTCTTTGCCTTCATGTATTTTGGAAGATATGTTTTTTTAAAATTACAGCTGGATGTGGTGGCTCGCACCTGTAATCCCAGCACTTTGGGAGGCCAAGGCGGGTGGATCACCCAATGTCAGGAGTTCGAGACCAGCCTGTCCAACATGGTGAAACCCCGTTTCTACTAAAAATACAAAAATTAGCCAGATGTGGTGGCACACACCTGTAATCCCAGCTACCCTGGAGACTGAGGCAGGAGAATCGCTGGAACCCAGCAGGCAGAGGCTTCAGTGAGCCGAGACCACACCACTGTACTCCAGCTTGGGTGATATAGTAGACTCCATCTAAATAATAATAATAATAATAATAAAATAAAATAAAATAATAAAATTACTTGAAATAAAGTGTCATGATAGAATTGTTCACAAAGTATTGTGAAATACTCAAGTAAAAGTAAGTCAATTCGGGCTGGGCGTGGTGGCTCACACCTGTAATCCCAGCACTTTGGGAGGCCGAGGCGGGTGGATCACAAGGTCAGGAGATCGAGACCACCCTGGCTAACATGATGAAACCCCGTCTCTACTAAAAATACAAAAAATTAGCTGGGCGCAGTGGTGGGCGCCTGTAGTCCCAGCTACTTGGGAGGCTGAGACAGGAGTATGGTGTGAACCCGGGAGACGGAGCTTGCAGTGAGCCAAGACCGTACGACTGCACTCCAGCCTGGGCGACAGAGCAAAACTCCATCTCAGAAAAAAAAAAAAAAAAAGTAAGTCAATTCCACCTGGGGGAATCAATCGTGGAGGACTTCACAGAGGAGGTGACATATGTAATAAGTGCATGGTGGCAGACACTTGCCCTCTTGTTCTTCCTCTTATTTGGACCTTCTCCAGCTCTGTTATGGTTTCCTTTGAGCATAGTGATCCATTTTGCACACAGTGTTTCAGAGAACAGGGAAGAAGAGTATTTCCAAACCCCTTCCTGTTGATATTTGGAAATAGGCTATGCACCCCATGATGGCAGACCCCATGTTATGCACATATTTGCAAACTGGCACTGAGTATGATGCCTGGCACATCATAGACTCTTGATTAATGTTTTTTTTTTTTTTTTTTTTTTTGAGATGGAGTCTCGCTGTGTCGCCCAGGCTGGAGTGCAGTGGCCAGATCTCAGCTCACTGCAAGCTCTGCCTCCCGGGTTTTTACGCCATTCTCCTGCCTCAGCCTCCCGAGTAGCCGGGACTACAGGCGCCCGCCACCTCGCCCGGCTAGTTTTTTGTATTTTTTAGTAGAGACGGGGTTTCACCGTGTTAGCCAGGATGGTCTCAAACTCCTGACCTCGTGATCCGCCCGTCTCGGCCTCCCAAAGTGCTGGGATTACAGGCTTGAGCCACCGCGCCTGGCCTGACTCTTGATTAATGTTGTGCAATTGAATTGCATTGGACTTCTTGACTACATCAGTTCATTAGTTAACGTCTTTGGAGAATAACTAAGAATAATCTCTGTGCCTTCACCTTAAATTCCCAACTCACACATTTAGGTGAGTTATTATCCATCTCCAGTCTGGCCATTGCATACCTCAGTTTACCGGTCTTTTGCTCATGAACCTTTGTGAGATCTTCCTGAATTAGTTTACATCGTTTTGGTCCTTCACCGCCTCAAGAGCATAGTGTCATCTGAAAATCTGGAGATTTCATCATATTCTTCCAGATTATTTATAAAAATTAGGTAAAAATATTTCTGGTACTGATTCATAGGCTGGGAAGTGGAGAAATTAAACTCTCTCTGTTTTTCAATAGCTTATCACCTCCTTAGCTATGAAAAAATAACAACCATGGGTTTTAAACATACCTCTTCTGCTTCTTGGCTCTTCCTGAGAGAGCCAGCCTGATAAAAATCTGAACTAAAAGTGAGAACATCTCTGGAAGCCTCCTGAGTTCACACAGATTCATCTAGGGATCTATGTGGCTTAATACTTCCTGCATCCAGTGCCTATCTGTACTGCTGGAACTTACCTTTCCATAATACCCTCTGGTGGGAACAGCATGCACTGGGAAACGAGGCACTGCACCCTCTTGGCTAAGCTCATTCATTGCCTTAGGCTGTACGTTCAACTGAGTCATATAATTTTTCTGTCCTTTTTTGAAATAAGAATGATCAGACTTAATACTATACCCCAAGGAAATATTAAGAGAATGAATGCAAATTACACACATAAAAGGACTGTAGGGTTCCAGGAATAAAGATTATGCTTTTTGAATATGGAAAAGTAGTTTTGAAGTTAGAATTAGATGCAAGCACATGTGCCAGAAAACCCAAGAAATTGGTAACTAAAATAAGATCAGAGTTTATCTCTTTTACTTAAATGAAGTCTGGAGTCAGAAGTGTAGTGCTAGATAGCTACTCAAAACCATGTAAGTGGCCGGGCGCGGTGGCTCAAGCCTGTAATCCCAGCACTTTGGGAGGCCGAGACGGGCGGATCATGAGGTCAGGAGATCGAGACCATCCTGGTTAACACGGTGAAACCCCGTCTCTACTAAAAAATACAAAAAATTAGCCGGGCGCGGTGGTGGGCGCCTGTAGTCCCAGCTACTCGGGAGGCTGAGGCAGGAGAATGGCGTGAACCCGGGAGGCGGAGCTTGCAGTGAGCTGAGATGCGGCCACTGCACTCCAGCCCGGGCGACAGAGCAAGACTCTGTCTCAAAAAAAAAAAAAAAAAAAAAAAAAAAAAAAAAAAAAAAAAAAAAAAAAAAAAAAAAAACCATGTAAGTTTCAGGCTCCTTCTGTCTGGCTGCTCCACCAACTTTAGCATGCTGCCTCATGGTCCAAGGTGTTTGTGCAAGCTCCAGTCATCATATCTGTATTCCTATCATCAGGACAGAGGAATGGAGAAGAAAGGAATCTCCTTCCTTGAAGAACACTTCTAGAAATTTGCATACAACACTTCCAATTATATTTATTAGCTGAAACTTAGTTACATGGTACATCTAGCTGCAGGGGAGGCTAGACAATGCAGTTTTATTTTGAGCAGCTTGTACCCAGCTACAAATTGTAAGTTTTATTATTAGGAAAGAAGTGGAGACTAAATAAAGGGGACTAACAGCAGTCTATGAGGTGGGAAGGTGCAGTTCATTGCCAGAAAGAAAGTCATACTAATAGCCTATCAAGCACATACACAAAGTACTAAGAAATATGAAAATTATTGCTTTTCCCCCTTGTGTATTAATCCATTTTTGCACTGCTATAAGGAAATACCTGAGACTGGGTAATGTATAAAGAAAATAGGTTTCATTGGCTCACGGTTCTGCAGGTTGCACAGGAAGCGTAGTGGCTTCTACTTCTGGAGAGGTCCCAGGAAGTTTCTAATCATGACAGAAGGCAAAAGGGGAGTAAGGTGTCTCACATGGCAGGAGCAGGAGTGAGGGGTGGGGGTTCTACACACTTTTAAACAAGAAGATCTCATGAGAACTCACTCATTCAGTATCATGAAAACAGCACCAAGGAAATGGTGTTAAACCATTCATGAGAAATCCACCCCCATGATCCAAGCACCTCCCACCAGGCCCCACCTCCAACACTGGGGATTAAAATCTGACATGAGATTTGGGCAGAGCCACAGATCCAAACCCTATCACCTTGGGTCACCTAATGGGTCTATACTGGATTCACCTTAGAGGAGCATCAAGAAGTTTCTTCTTTCTGATCTTTTATTTTCTTCCCTCCTCATTACCACTCCCCCCCCCATCTTTTTACACCCTGCTTTTTCTCTCAGAGTCTTAATTCTTCCTCCTCTTAGCCTCTAGCTCCAGCTGTCAATCATCACTCTGGCATAGGAAATGCAGGAAGACAGCCCTTCCCAGGTCAGCTTCATAGAACACAGCAGCAAAACAGACTGCTATGTTGCTAATACTGATTGCTTCTTAGAGAACACTATGATAACTGAGCCTCTATCACTTTTTTCTTTTCTTTTCTGTTTTTTTTTTTGAAATGGAGTTTCACTCTTGTCACCCAGGCTGGAGTCCAATGGCATGATCTTGGCTCACTGCAACCTCCACCTCCTGGGTTCAAGCAATTCTCCTGCCTCAGCCTGACGAGTAGCTGGGATTACAGGTGCCCGCCACCATGCCAGCTGATTTTTGTATTTTTAGTAGAGATGGGGTTTCACCATGTTGGCCAGGCTGGTCTCGAACTCCTGACCTCAAGTGATCTGCTCGCCTCGGCCTCCCAAAATGCTGGGATTATAGGCATTAACTACTGTGCCCAGCCTCTGTCACTTTTTTTTCTATCTCATCAAAGATCTTCTGTTTTCCTGATTTGGAGATAAAGTAATTATCCCTGCTCAATTACTGAGAAACTAAATATCCCACATGTGGATTTTCCAAGTCCTCATTTGTAAGCAATGCCCTCATTACACATCATATGGTATCTGACTATAGCACATTCCAGAAGTGGGTAGGATATTTATAAATAATGGGCATGGGGGCAGAAGCATTGCCTAGGAGGGCTCCAGGCTTGGGAAACTAGCTGGCAGGCATAGAGCTAAGAATTCAAGTGATCTTGTTCTAGGATAAAATTCCCTGTTTGCCGTTGGTATTTGTTTGAAGCTTCACCCCCAGCACTCTGCAGAGGGTCAGCCTGGGTAAATTAAACCCCTTTCATTGATGAAAGGAAATATGGGATAAGGGTCTGTGATTTCTGACAGGATTGATGCCAGTGGAATGTAGTGTCAGTAGGATGCTTTTGGTCCCAAGAAACAGAATATCCAATGATTGGAAAATGTTTTTGGTTCACATGCATGCAATATCTAGAGGTAGGGCAACCTTCAAGTGTAACTGGATCAAGGCTATGGCTTACTTTCTCCAGAATTCTCAAAAGTCAGTCCTCCTCAGTGTGGTGGCCCTGCCCTCAGGCTATCTTCCCTCTTGGTAGCAAAATGACTGCAGCAGTTCCAGATCACAAACCTCATATCACTCAGTCAAAACAGAGAGAGAAAGCAATCTTCTCTTCCTTTAATGGACTTAGGTCCATAAGTTCTGCACTTCTCTGTGATTTAACAAACCTAAACCAATAATGACTGCGTGCAGACTGCTATGCTGATCTAGGCCTGGGTTACATGACCATCCTTTTAAGCAATTACTGTGGCAAGAGGGGTGGAGTCATATTGCTGGTATTAAGACAATCGGGATCCTCCCCTGAAGCTGGGGCTGGGGTCAGTACCAGCCAAACCTACGTGGGCGCTATGCAAGGGGGAGAGATGGGTAGTCAAAGGAAAATCTGTGTGCTGTTAGGAAGAGACAGAAGTCAAGGAATGGTATCTGGTATAAATGACCCTACCAGGGTATCTTATTTCTGGGTTCTACCCAAATCAAAGGATTGTCAAGAGGGAAGAGAAGAAGTCCAGATGAGCAACAAAACCAGGGTAGTGGCCTGAGGCAGCTGTGGGGCTCTAGATTGGAGGATGAAGCCAGGTGGGCACAGAACCAAGAAGGTAGCAGGGAATATTGTAAGGAACGATTTTTGAAGTTCTGGCAAAATTTTAGCTGTGTTATAAGAACAAGGGTAAGGCTGGGCATGGTGACTCAACGTCTGTAATCCCAGCACTTTGGGAGGCCAAGGCAGGTGGATTGCCTTGAGTTTGAAACCAGTCTGGGGAACATGGCAAAACTTCATCTCTACAAAAACATACAAAAAATTAGCTGGGCATGGTGATGTGTGCCTGTAGTCCTGGTTACTTAGAAGGCTGTGATGGCAGGATCACTTGAGCCCTGGAGGTGGAGGCTGCAGTGATCTGTGCTGGCGCCACTGTGCTCCAGCCCAGGCAAGACTCTGTCTCAAAAAAACAGAAACAAAACCAAAAACCAAAACAAACATAGAGTTTATTGCTGGGCCAGTGTCAAGCCCTGAATTGGCCCTTGGAGCTACCGTGATAGTGTTAATCAGCAAAAGAAAGTATAGACGGATGTGGCCAGGGTTCTGTGAGCCAAGACCCTGTGCCACCAAGAGATTCTACCTCTCATGTTGACCTCTATATTTCATGGTGCAAAAGAAGGTGACATTTCTTTGCAACTTCTCTGAGGTATGGGAATGTGGCATCTTCAATTTAGGAAAACTGTGAGTTGATTATGGATAAATCCAGGTATCCCTGGGCTTCCTGACTCCTCACTTTGACTCCTCCTACATCTTCCTTTCCTTCCTACCTTATATTCCTTTTGATTCCTCTTCTGTCTTCTTTTTCCTGTAAGCCTTTTCTTTTCTCCTTTCCTTTTTTTGTCCTAGTCTCTTCATTTCTCGTCATTCTGTTTTTTCCTTCTCTGTCTTCATGTTCTCTTCTCTCCATCTCCTTTTTTCTTTCTTCTGATATTTCATAGATGTCTGACTAAACTCTCTCTTCTATATAGATTTGAGCTTGATTTAAAAAAATGATTACAGAGGGTGGAGGAAGGAGAGGTCTACAATGCCTGTGGAGCCAGGACAACCAGCCACCTGGGTGGGTTCAGGAAAGTCACTTCATCTCTCTGAACCTTAGTTTTCTCAACTGAAAAATTGAGAGGTGGATTATATGTTTGTTTGTTTGTTTGTTTTTCCAGGGCCCTTTTATGGCCCTTTAGGACATCTGGGAAAGGAGTATAGAGGCCAGTCCCTCTGAATCTAGCCCTGGGTTTGTTTTTATTTGGGGTGAGTGGGGGCAAAAGTGGCATCTCTAATGGTGGAGGTGAAGATTAGTGACTACTAATTGGCAGTTCAGGAAAATGACCGAACTGAGGCCCATGGCCTTTACCCATCCTGGTAAGAGAGTCATGGTTTTGTAAAATAGTATTCAGTGTAAACTAGAGGCTCATTTGGTAGCACTTGAGAATACTGTCAGATAGCAAACTCACTTTACCTGGGAATGTCTAATTTCTCCTTCATTTCTGAAGGATAGTTTTGTTAGATGTAGAATCTCAGTTGAGAAGTGTTTATTTTTCTTTCTTTTAGCACTTTGAATATGTCATCCTACTGTCTGTTGGCTTCCATGGTTTCTGATCAGAAAGCAGCTGTTAATCTTATTGAGGGTCCCTTGTACATGATGAGTTGCTTCTTTGTTGATATTTTCAAGATTCTCTCTTTATCTTGCAACACTTTGATTATAATATGTATCATCATGGATCTCTTTGAGGTTTTCCTGCTTGGAATTCATTGAGTTTCTTGGATATGTACATTTATGCTTTTCATCAAATTTGGGAAGTTTTTGTTCATTATTTCATCAAATGTTCTTTTCCTTCTTTCCCTTTCTTTCTCTTCTCTCCTTCTGGGACTATCATTATGCTTATGCTGGTATGCTTGATGATGTCGCACAGATCTCATAGGTTCTGTTAATTTTTCTTCTTTCTTTTTCCTTTCTGTTGCTTAGACTAAATAATCTCAACTGACCTATCTTCAAGTTTGCTCATTCCTTTGTCTGCCAGATCAAATCTTCTGCTGTATTCCTCTAGCAAAACTTTTCAGTTACTGCATTTTTCAACTTCAGAATTTCTTTTTTTGTTTTTTTGACAGAGTTTTGCTCTTGTTGCCCAGGTCAGAGTGCGGTGGCGCCATCTCGGCTCACTGCAACCTCTGCCTCCTGGGTTCAAGCAATTCTCCTGCCATCAGCATCAGCCTCCTGAGTAGCTGGGATTACAGGTGCCCATCACCATGCCCAGCTAATTTTTTATATTTTTAGTAGAGACGGGGTTTCACCATGTTGGCCAGGTTGCTCTTGAACTCCTGACCTCAGATGATCCACCCACCTCGGCCTCCCAAAGTGCTGGGATTACAGGCATGCACGCCCGGCCAACTCCAGAATTTCAATTTAGTTCCTTTTTATAGTTTCTATTTCTTTATTGCTATTTTCTATTTTGGTGATACATCATTCTCATGCTTTCCTGTAGTTCTTCTTTTAAAAAAAGTTTATTTATTCATTTGTTTATTTTTATAGAGATGAAGCCTCACTATGTTGCCCAGACTGGTCTCAGACTCCTGGGTTCAAGCAATGCTTCCAAAGTGCTAGGATTATAGGCATGAGCCACTGTCCCTGGCCTCCTTTAGTTCTTTAAACAGAGTTTCCTTTAGTTCTTTGAACTGATCTCAAAGTCCTTATCTAGTAAGTCCAATGTATGGGCTTCTTCAGGGTCAGTTTCTATTGATTCTATTTTTTCTGTGTATGGGAAATTTTTCTTATTTCTTTATGTGCCTTGTAATTTTTTATTAAAACTGGATACTTTGAATATTATGTGGCAACTCTGGAAATCAGATTTTACCCCCTCTATAGCATTTGCTATTGTTGCTGTTTGTTCAGTGACTTTTCTAATTTAGTAAATTCTGTATTCTTTGTCATATGTGGCCACTGAAGTCTCTGTTCCATTAGCTTAGTAGTCAGCTAATTAGACAGAGATTTCCTTAAACACTTGGAACACTAGCAACGACAAAAACACCCAGTCTTTGCAGAAGGATTAGGTGTGGATGTTGGGCATATCTTCAACACTCAGATAGGAATTTAACAACACTGCCTTTACATTCTGCTTGTGCACAGCCTCCAGGTCAACCAGAGATAAGAGCTTAGAGCCTCCTCAGGTCTTATCTGGGCATGCACACAACTCTGGGTGGTCTTCTAGATTCCCAAGAATATATTGAATCTTTACAAAGCTCTTATTTCCCAAAGCATCTTACTCCCCAGCCTTTCCTCCCAAGCTTTTGGGTCACTCTATTGTGTGCCCAACTGTTATCCATTGTCTCAGGCAGCAGAGACTAAAACATTTGCCTGTAACTGTTATTGATAAATGCCCTTTGGTAGTGACTTTGGCATAAGGCAACTTTTAGTCAGGCTGACAAGATAAAATCAAATCTTTTCAACAGGACTTCCGGGAGCCACTACCATCAGCTAAGGACAATTTGTAAATGAGGTCCGTCTGCTCCCTCCTGAATTAGTTCTGAAGATGTGGGTTATTATTTTCAAGGCTACTGCTGAGTTGGTGAGCATGGGATGGGACTAGGGGTAAGTCAAAAGGCCACAAAGCTGTTTGTTCTTACTGAGATTCAGCTGGCTTCTTGAATAAGTGCTACCTGGGTTGCTGCAAGTTTTATCTAGTTTCCAGAGTTTTAGAAAGGTTGATTCTGACAGTTTTTGCTAATTAAAAAACTTGCCTTTATGGAAGGGTGGGCTTTGGGAATTCCTTTTTCTGCCATTTTCACTACCATTAAACCGGAGGATTTTCCCCAAAAAACTCATTTTAAAATCCCAGCACAGCAGTTCAAAGACAGTAGGTTTAACTAATTATCCTCCAACCCAGCATTTAGTGTGTTAGTGTGAGCACTGCTCTACTTATGTGACTTCTAAAGGACCAATGCTTTTATCCATGTGATCATTCTCAAGGTCTTTCTTCCAAAGATTTTAGGTTGCTTTCCATGGTGACCATATTTCCTCTGTCACATCTATGAAATAAGAGGCTATGACAGTCCTCTTTCCCATTATTATCAGGGAACTGAAGTTCACAGAGTTTGCTGACTTGCTTAAGGTTGCACAGGAAGGTGAAGATGGAGGTAAAATTCCAGACCTCCTGGTTCCCCATCTAGTGCTCTCTCCATGAGATAAAAATGGGAGATGTGTGCAGGTTGCTCTGTGAGTAAATCAGAATTTCATCTTTTCCATTAGCCTTAAGTGTTGGCCTCAGTTGATCTCTCCCTATACCCACTTCCTCTTTACCCCACTCCCCCATTTCCATCGATCATGAAGAAAAGAATTCCTAGGACTCTTTGACAGGCTGCTACCCTCTCTGGCTTTCAGGAAAAGAACATTCTCATTGAAAGCATCGACTCCAGAAGAGTTTACTCTTTTAGAGTCTGCTGCCTGCTGTGGTCTATCCCAGAGAATCACACATGTTAGAGTTGCAAAGGATGCCTTTCCACTTTGTAAATGAGGACACAGATCCAGTCAGCTATCTACGTTGGAGACTCTCTGCCTCGAATGCACATCACATTTATCTAGTTTATTAATTTGGCTGTTGTGCTCCAGGGGCAGATAAAGCACAGTGTGAATGGTGCCTACTGGGGTTGGTGATACTCTGGAATTGAATTAGACTAAATTACTGTAGCAAATAGATCCCAAAACATGTTGGCTCAAACACAAAAGCAGTTTGTCCTTTATCTGGGACAGCTATCCCAGGCTGCGGGAGGGGGGTCACTCAGTTCTCTACTCCATGTAGTAATTTAGGGACCCAGGCTAACGATAGTGCTGCCATTTTCAAAGCATGACTTCCAAGGTGACTCTGGTTTTTGCCATTCAACAAGGAAATGGAAAGGGAAAAACACCATGGGGAAGCACAGGTGGGAGATCTTATGGGCTGGGTCTTGAAGTGGCTCACATTGTGTCCACTCACATTTCTTTAGGAAAAACATAGTCCTAGGGCCACACTTAACAGCAAAAGAGCCTGGGAAAGGACATGTAGTTGGTCAGCCATATGCTAGGCTATAGTTGTTTCCAGTGAAGATGGAAAAATGATGTTTATTTCCTCATATCTGGTACTGAGCAGACAAGTACTTAGAAAATATTTATTAAGTTATGGGATAGATGAACAAGGGAAAGGTTGAATAAATGAATGAAGGAGTGGGGTGATTTTTCCATGGGTGCACAGCTAGTTAACAGGAATTTTTCTGCAGACTTTACTATTTTATTAGCAATGAAAGAGGTTACAGATCCTCCCCAATATTTGTCCACATTTGCAGAAAATATTGTCACATGAACGCATGGGAAAATAATTAACAATTGTCCCACTCGAAGGAAATTCAGTGGATAGAATTCTGAAACTACATTATATATATTTGGAGATATTCTTTTTGATGTGATTTTAAACTTTACAAATAAAGTAGCCATTGGTTATTGTTAACAAATTGCTGTAGTGCTGTGTTTTTTTTTTTTTTTTTTTCTGAGATGGAGTCTTGCTCTGTTGCCCAGGCTGGAGAGCAGTGGCTGGATCTCAGCTCACTGCAAGCTCTGCCTTCCGGGTTTACGCCATTCTCCTGCCTCAGTCTCCCGAGTAGCTGGGACTACAGGCGCCCACCACCACGCCCGGCTAGTTTTTTGTATTTTTTAGTAGAGATGGGGTTTCACCGTGTTAGCCAGGATGGTCTCGATCTCCTGACCTCGTGATCCGCCCGTCTTGGCCTCCCAAAGTGCTGGGATTACAGGCTTGAGCCACCGCGCCCGGCCGTAGTGCTGTTTTTCTAAGCAACTTTTTAAAATTTGCAATTTGCTATTGTTTTTGTTGTTTGTGTTATTGGTTTTATAGAAACTCAGAACATCAGTAAAGGTCCTTGGAGATAACCAAGTTCAACTCCCAATGAGTTCAGACACAATGTTCTTTCCTTCTTCAGCAATAGAACTGCTGGACTTCAGTTGTATTAATACATAGTTGTCCCAGATAAAGCCCATATTTCACAGTCTTCCTGTAAGTGTAGTGTGATCCTGTGGCTAGGTTCTGGACAATGGGATGTTTTATGGCAGCTTCTAGGAATCTTACTTAAGAGACACTGCATGTGACTTTACCTTTTTCTTCAGTCCTTCCTAGTGCCATCTTGGGACATGAGATTGAGGTTATACACAGTGGAGCAACTAAGTAGGAGGAGCTTGACTTTGCACCAAGCCTAGATTGCCTACCTAGACTTTAATGTGTGGGAGAAATAATCTTCTATTTTGCTTGAGACCTCTCATTAGGGTTTTTCTAAAAAAATTACTTCCAGCTGCAACTTGCCCAAATTATTATACTATGCAACAATGAGGAAATGAAATGACTTGTGGTCACTTGTAGGAATTGGATCTCATGCAGTACCTCTACGTACATTCTTCACTACAGAAAAAGCAAGATAAGAAAAAAAAACCCACCCCAAAGCAAAACAAACAAAATACAATCCCCCAAACACTGTGCAAACACCATGATAGTAAAAACAGCAACACCAATAACTACACATGCATAGAAAAAGGAAATTTACAGAGCACAGTTGCTTCTGTTCTAAAATCTCTGAGAACTGACTAACATTTCATACACACTCAGTAAATCCTTTTCCTGGGATGTTTTTCCTTGGTCACACAGGTAGCTCCATTTTCCAGTTTCCCTTGCAGTTGGCTGGTCATGTGACTAAGCTCCAGCCAGTTGAATAAAAGTGCCCTTTTCTTGGCCAGGGGCGACGATTTGACCCACATGCAGGGCATGATGGTGGTGGGTACAGGCACTTCACTGGCGATCTCCTCCCTCCTGTCCCTGCCGCTCTTCACTGGGATGCAGATGTGCAGCCATCAGCTGGCCTCCACCGAGTGGCTTACCATCCAGGACGGCCTGCTTGGCTCACGTCTCTTCGTGTTCTCCCTCACTGCCTTCAAGATTCTGGAGACTCTTGTGTTTGGCAAAGGATCCCAAGCAAAGACCTTCCCTGAGATTCTCCTGTTCCTTCTGTTGGCTCTCTTTGCATCTGGCCTCATCCACTGAGTCTGTGTCACCACCTGCTTCATCTTCTCCGTGGTTGGTCTGTGCTACATTAACAAGATCTCCTCCACTCTGCATCAGGCAGCAGCTCCAGTCCTCACACCAGCCAAGGTCACAGGCAAGAGCAAGAAGAGACATTGACCCTGAATGTTCAATAAAGTTGATTCTTTGTTAAAAAAAAAAAAAAAAAAAAAAAAGAGTAAAGTGTACCACTTCTAAACTGGCCCCAACCTCACACCTCCCATGCCTGTCCTCCACACGCCTTACTTATCCAGTAACTGAGTGCAAAGGATTCTAAGGTCGTAGGTGAGGATGGAACCATTTGCTATAAGAGCCTGGGTCCTCGAATCTCCCTGTGGGAAGCCACCTGCTGACCGGAAGCACTCCTTTAAACTTTTGGGTGGGTGATAAATAAGCTTTTGTTTTGGAATTTATTTGTTACAGTGATACCTTATGTAGTCTCTTTTCCTGTTCTTTGCCTCAGCTGCATCTGGGTTGGAAGCTGACCTGTGTTGGGCAGATTTTGAGTTCTAGATAGGTTTTTGTTGACATGCTACTAGGTATGGTGGGATTTTAGTCTTTCCTGGTCTCTGGTTTGGTGCCCAACACATCTTAGTTGTCTGTAGGGGATGTGGTGCTACACGTTTGTGCCTTCCCTGGCTCCTTCCTGGTCTCTAGGGAGGAAAGTGCTGCCGGCTAACACCTGCCTGACTCCAAGTTTGTGTCTTGGCTTCAGATATCCTGGACTCTCACCTCCTTCACCCTTTGTCATCACTCTAATCTTCACTCATTCTTTGTCCCTAATTCCCTTCCCATTGCCATTGGATATTATTCGCCTTTCAGGGCAATTGATTTACCTACTCCTTTAACGAATAATAAATACATTATAGAGTGATTCTCAGCTGGGCACAGTGGCTCACACCTGTAATCCCAGCACTTTGGGAGGTGGAGATGGGCGGATCACCTGAGGTCAGGAGTTCGAGACCAGCCTGACTAACATGGTGAAATCCCATCTCTACTAAAAACATAAAAATTAGTTGAGCGTGGTGGTGCATGCCTGTAATCCCAGCTACTCAGGGGCCTGAGGCAGGAGAATTGTTTGAACCCAGGAGGTGGTGGAGGTTGCAGTGAGCCGAGATTGCACCACTACACTCCGGCCTGGGCGACAGAGTGAGACTCTGTCTTTAAAAAAAAAAAAAAAAAAAAAGTGATTCTTGACTTCTACACCTAAGGCTCCAGACCAACATCAGGGTCTAATCAGGGTCTAGGCTTTCAGATTAAACAAAAGCCTTGAGTCCCTTCTTGTTTTCTCCAGTTACAAAACCTATAGCTCTTTGGGCATCACCTACAAAACTTTCGCCTTCTAAGAAAATCTCTGGCTCCAAGCTCATTGGCTGAAAGCTTTAACTGACAGGTCTCGAGTCCAGTGACAGAACAAAGCTCTGGTTCTCAGTTCTATCCACTTCCCCAAGCTTCCCTTGTATGGAAATGGCCTGAGGCATTCCTTTTAGCTATTTCAGAGGCAGACTGTTCTGATTTTGAGATACTTTTACTTTAAGTCTCTGTGGCATCATCTAGACCTCCATGGTGGCTGCCATCTCTCCACATCCTTCCCCCAATCCCAGGGGAGCAATCTTTATTTGTTGGGCTGGTTTGGTATCTGCTCTTTCCCCAAAACTTAACAAGTCACCTCAACAATAGGGTGTAGAAGAAAGAGCCTCCATTAGCTCTAGGACCTCAGGAGAGGCACACGTTACATCTTGAGCCTCAGTTCCTCATCTGCCAAATGTGGATCAGAATTACTTTCCTGCCTACCTATATAATTTGAATATTAAGTAATGAGAATTTTGTGAAACCATCGAAATTCTTCAAAGTACCATATAAAGAATGCTAGGAGCTATTCATATTGCTTTGCTTTTAGAAACGATTCAGCTTCACCTTCTCTGCTTTTCTAATTCCCTCTGGCCACCTTCCCCACCCCATCAGGGCCAGGGCTCTTCCCTGGGAAGGAAATAGGAGGAGTACTCACACTTCTGGGTTTATCTCCTTAAGTTTAGCTCACTTCCCTAGACTTGGATGGGTGACCTCCTTCATCGGTTCGTAGTGGCTTTCCAGGGTCACCAAAAGCTTTGCCTCACAGGACGATAGCCTATTTCATACACTTTATTTTAAAACTGATAGAATCATCTAGCTCTGGTGAAATCAGAGAGCTTGTACCACCAATATCTCTGCAGGTGGAGAAGGGGATGAGGGCTTCCAGTGGGGCCTGTGTGAGGTTGGGGGAGCAGAGATGGCCAGCTCTGTTCTGGTCTTTAGAGAGCAGGGTCTGGGTTCCTACTCCCTCCCTGGCCTCCTTGCTCTGCAGTGGTAAACCAGAGTGACTGGAATGATGCTTTAATATAATGGCCCCCAGACAGAGAACTTTGTCCCCAACCCACCAGTGTGGGATTAATGGGGTGCGGTGGGGCGAGGAGGACATCCCACAAGGACTAATGTCTCAGCCCTCAGGGTCCTTGTATCAGCCTCAGCCTCATCTTCCTGAGCTGAGTGGCTGAGACCAGGCAGGGGTTGAAGAAGGAGGGCAAAGAGGGAGACAGCAGCAGGCTGCCCCTGGGGTTCCACGGTTCTACCTTTACTCTGGAATAGCCAGCACTGGTAGAAACCACCTCTGGGCTGCTGGACCGTGAGTCACGTCTACACAGTAGAGGGCAAGTGAGGAAACAGTAATTTTGTCAATTGTTGAGGATATAAACTCTTTCACAGGATTTAAGCTATTTAAGCTGATCACTGAGGCTGTGAGTTCTGTTACCACCACTCCGTCTACGTTTCACATGGCCCGGGAGCTGCTGGTCGTTGCCTTTTTCATTGGCCAAAACTGTATTTCCTATAAGGACTGAGGATTGAGTAGCCCTGTGTTCTCTCCCCACACCTAAGAGCTGTCCGATCCCCCCACCGCCACCGCCCCGTGAGAGTCACCACATGGTGATAGCTCCCTGCTATCCAGAGCTCCTGGACCATGTGAGGGTCCAATCTCAAGCACTGGGCTCACTCACAGGCAGTCAGCATGCTGGGAAGAAAGTGGCTGCAAAGTCTGAAACTGAGTTCGAATGTCCGCCCTGCTGCTGTAATTAATGTGTAACTCCAGCAAGTTCCTGAACCTGGCACCTTCATTTCTTATACTGGTAATAATAATTTCTTTGTATGGGCTCTGTGAGAATTAAACAGATACCAGGTGTCTAAAGTGCTCTATGCACATAGTATATGTTCAATAAATGGTAGTTATAGTCCAGGTGCAGTGGCTCACCCTCATAATCCCAGCACTTTGGGAGGCGGGCAGGAGGATTGTTCGAGCCCAGGAGTTCAAGATCAGGGTAGGCAATGTAAGGAGACCCCATCTCTACAAAAACTAAAAAAATTAGCCAAGTGTGGTCACGCGCCAGTAGTCCTAGCTACTGGGGAGACTGAGGCAGGGTGGATCATCTGAGCCCAAGAGTTTGAGTGAGCTATGATCGCACCACTGCACCTCAGCCTGGGCAATAGAGCAAGACCCTATCTCTAACAAAAAAGAAAGAAATGGTAGTCACTATCTGTTACTCTGGGGGTCCAGAAGTCACCAATGAGCAGTGTCTTTATGGCCCATAGCAAGTTACTGGGAAAATTCCTGCTGACAATGAGCTTTTGAGCAAGCGAGAGCACCTTGCTGGGCGGACAGACATGGGTTCTTGGTAAAGCCCTGGAGGAAGGAAATCGAGGGCTGGCAGCTCTGAAAGGTCCGCCCTGCGGCTGCTCTTACCCTCCTGCCCCACAGACCGGTTACTCTTTAGACGATCTCGAGTAGCTTAAATCTGACTCTCGGGCTGGAGCAGCCCAGACAGCGCTCCCCCGCGGGACCACAGAATCCTGGATGTGGGCCTGGGGGCCCTGGATCGGCAGTGGTGGAGTCTTCTGAGCCTAAGGGCTACGGGAATGACAGAGTTGTAGATGGCTTTGTCGCCCGCGGGGCGGCTCAAGTGTCCTGGGTCCCAACCTCTGTCCTACGGCCAAGCTGTCGGCTCAACGGGCGAAGGGAATCGGGCTGACCAGTCCTAAGGTCCCAAGCTCCCCTGACCTCAGGGCCCAGAACCTCGCATTACCCCGAGCAGTGCGTTGGTTACTCTCCCTGGAAAGCGGCCCTCGCCGGGGAAAGTGGGAGTTGCGGCACTGCAGTCTTTGGAGGCCTGGGTCGCCTAGAGCAGGCGGAGCCCTGTATCCCTCCCGGAGCTGGCCTGCGGTGAGGTCGGTACCCGGTACTTAGGGAGGGAGGACGCGCTTCGTGCTCAGGGTAGGCTGGGCCGCTGCTAGCTCTTGATTTAGCCTCATGTCCGCCTTTGTGCCAGCCTCTCCGATTTGTGGGTCCTTCCAAGAAAGAGTTCTCTAGGGCAGCTGGGGACGTCTCTCGGGTCTGGCGAGGCGACAGGCCTTCTTCGGACCCATCGCCAGCGGTGTTACAGAGACTTTCTCCACTGCAGGGCGGCCTGGGATGGGCATGTGCCAGGCGAGGGAGCTGCCCTGCCGCCGAGATTGTGGGGAAACGGCGTGGAAGACACCCCATCCGAGGGCACCCAATCTGCCTCTCCACACTCCGATTCCATCCTGCAACCCAGGAGAAACCCTTTCCGAGTTCCAGCCGCACAGGCACCCGCGGAGTTTCCAAAAGAGACTCCCGCGAGGTCGCTCGGAACCTTGACCCTGACACCTGGACGCGAGGTCTTTCAGGACCAGTCTCGGCTCAGTCACCTGGTTCCCGATTGCCGCGACCGGGAGTTCCTCCTTTCCTTTCTGCTCACCAGCCGGCCGCCGGCAGCGGCTCCAGGAATGGGCACCAACCCGCGCTGGGGTGGATTCAGGCGGCAGGAATGCAGAGGCTGGTCCTCCTCTAGTTCCGGCGCATTCACTTAGGTGCCTGAGCCCTGAGGTTCAGCCTGACTTTCCCGACTCCGCCGGGCGCTTGATGGGCTCCTGGGCTTCTGGGCTCACCCTTACACCTGTGTACTAAAGCACTGCCGCCCTCCTGAGGTGCACATCCACCCCCTCGGCGCTCATCGGGGCGTTTTTTCACCCTCTCACGGTGCACGCGTTTTCTATCACGTCAGCTCACATCTTCCAGTACACACCCACTGTGTCTACCTGCCCCTCCAGCGTTTCCTAGGCAGCTTTGAGGGCCCAGAGGACTGAAGTCTTAGTGCTAGGATGGGAACACGATGAAAAAGGAAGGGGCCCAGTCAAAAGTCCTCTCCTCTTCGGTTTTTCTTCAACTATCCCTCACAAAAACATTTACTTCTGTCCCAGCGCCTTGGCGGATTTCGGCAGAAGATGGGTCCTAGGGGGTTGTGGAGGCCAAATTCCCAGGATGCTGGTCCTGCCTTTTTCATTCACCAAAATTGTATTTCGTACAACGACTAAAGATAACCAAGCATTGAGTAGCCCTGTTCTCTCACCAGATTGCCCTGGCTCTGTTTAACTTTTCCTGGTGCAATGCGATGTCACCACCTGCTCCCCAGGCAGGCATCACTCCCTCAAGGTACAATTTGGGGTAGGGATTTGAGTCCTGGAGAGGGTCAGCAGGGCTCTGGGGTCGGGGTGGGGAGGAGACTGACAGGGATACACTGCAAGCTCCACATACTCTCCTCTGCCCCCTGTAGCCCGGGGCTTTAATGACCCCAAGCAGGTTTCCCTTCTCTGGTCTAGCCAGAGGCCCCTAGGGCTGGATTTTATTTCTTCATGGGGTTTTGCCCTGAAGGGCCCCATGGGCATGGGACCTGGTTGGGAACAAATGAAGGGTGTCTTGTAGCAAACACAGTCAGAGAAGCAGAAAACAAGATTGGGCACTTCCAGTCACTTGGTCACTTGAGGTGGCTGGAGCAAAACTGGTGGCTTCTGTGACTGCTACAGGGTGAGGGGGGTGGAGGGTGGCAGAGAGGTGACAAGCCACTGGGAATCCTATTCAGTGGGGACACCGGACAGGGAGGGGTTGTCATCACCAAGCAACATCTGTGCGAATAGGTCAGGATAGCAGCTCGGTCTTCCCAGGTGAGGAACTGAGGACCAGCTTGTATAGATTTATGCAGTGGGTGAGTAGCTTTCAAATTTATTTTCAGAACTTCCACGTAGTACCCGCCTCTCCGTTTAAACATTTTAAAAATGTTATTTATTTAAGTATTTTTGTGGTTAGCTTTCCAAGAGGGAGGAAAAGAGGGGAGTTGCAACAAGTAGCACCCCTATGCTGGGATTCATTTTCCACAGTAAAGCCTGGGACAGGCACCCTGTCCCCTACTGGCAGGTGAAAACTCCAGGCAGACTCCTGAGATCCCACCTGGGCTGGCTGAGAGAGTGCCTGGGGTGCATCCCTCAGCAGCTGCCACCTCAGCCCTGGGACCATCTCTTTCTCTGGGATCAAGCAGCCAGGTGTCAAGACCTTCCCAGCAATCCATGCTGCACAGCTGGGTCTTGTCCTAGCAGGTTGATGGGCAGGGACTGGTTGCTTAGCCAGGGCACCAGTGTGTGGCTGTGGATTTGTGTGCTTCTGTGGAGAAGCATTATGTGTATGTGTGTGTTTGGGGGCACAGGCATGAGGAAGGGTTCATTTGTGCAGGTATCTCCCGTATATATCAGTGTGGGAGAGTGCCTGAGGATGTGTTTGTGTGTCTGAAAATGGGCAGAGGGTCTGTGTGCTAATGTGTGCAGGGGTGAACATGTGTGTGACAGAGTCTGTGTGTTTCCCTGAGTGGTGGCTGTGTGAGAGGGTGAGGGGATTTGGTATTGTCTACCATGCCTGGCACATAGCAGGCTCTCAAGAATCTTGAGTTTCATTAATGTTAAATGTGTATGTTCCCATCCTTGTGAAAGCTGGTATAGAGCCTGTTTTCCTGTGAGTGTGAGATTGGAAAATGGGGGATGGGCAGGGGTGAGACAGGATACGAGGCTACCGTTTGCTTCCTCCCTAGAAGTAAGTACATAGAAGAGTTGGCTCTGGCACCTCACGGGACATCACCAAGTCCTGTGTGACTGGCTAGGCTGTCCCAAGGTGGCTTCAGGCATCTCTTGAGTCTTTGGGGACGTTCAGGCAGTAGCCTGCCATTCACCCTGTCAGTCAGCAGAAGTTGGGCCCACTCAGGCCTTAGAAACACAGACCAGTACCCGGGAGGACCTGAGCTATCCGCGAGAGCAGAGCTTCCAGTGGAGGCCGCAGGAGCTGCCTTGACTGGAATTCCTCTTGGGGTGCAAAGGTGGAGGGGCACATTGTGCGACCCCAGGCGGAGGACTGCAGCCACTCCGTGCAGTCCCAGCCTCTCGGGTAGCCCCTTGACCTCCAGGCCTGCACAGATCCAAGACCCAGGTGCAGGCTCTCGCGCCAAGTTAGCCGGCCTAACAGCCTGCAGCCGCTCCAGTCTCAACTAGGAAGGAATTCTTGTTGCTTACAAAGTCCAAGCGAAAGGGTGTTCTGCTTTTATCCCGGTTTTACCAGAAAACGCTGAAAGGAAAAGCCCCTAGAGGACACAGTGCTTTGGGAACTCGGGGCGCCACGAGCAACTCATCCCCTTCCTTCCACCCAGCCGAGGTACCCTGGTTGCGGAGGGACGCGGTGAGTACCTACAGCCACTGCGACCCGAGAAGGGAAAGCCTCAACGTCTTCCTCTCGGAGTCCTGCCCACTCCGGATCTGCCCGGACTGGCTCAGATGCGTCGTTTAAACAGGGGGCTGGCACTCCAGAGAGGAGGGGGCGCTGCAGGTTAATTGATAGCCCCCGAAGCACCTAGGCGCCCCATGGGCGGAGCCGGAACCGCCAGCTCGGTCTGACCCCTGTCTTTTCTCTCCTCTTCCCTCTCCCACCCCTCACTCCGGGAAAGCGAGGGCTGAGGTAGGGGCAGATAGACCACCAGACAGGAGGAGAAGGACAGGGGTACAGATGGAGAGACCAGGACACAGAGTACAAAAGATTGGCAGGAGAGGAGAGAAACAGAGAGGGACAGAGAAAGGGAGAAACAGGAGAACCGAGGCGCCCGCCGGCCTGGCCGCCCAGAGTCCGATTTCCCTCCTTCCCTGACCCTTCAGTTCCACTGCAAATCCACAGAAGCAGGTTTGCGAGCTCGAAGACCTTTGCTCCACGGCCACACACAGCACCGGGGCTGCGCCTTGGGAGCTTAGGTCCGGGGGTCTGAGCCTGGGACCGGCAAATCCGCGCAGCGCATCGCGCCCAGTCTCGGAGACCGCAACTCTCGGAGTAAGCGCAGCAGGAAACTTCTGCTGCCCAATTTCTTCCTCAGCTTTGGCATCCCCGAAGGCACTACCTGCCCTCGGCACAAGCTCTCTCGTCTTCCACTTCGACCTCGAGGTGAAGAAAGAGGCTGGCAAGGGCTCTGCGCGTCGCTGGTGTGGGGAGGGGAGCAGGCTGCCCCTCGCTTCTGCAGGGAGTTTTCCCAGCCAGGAAAAGGGAGGGGGTGGGGGGTGTTTCAGGAATTTCGGTGCCTTCACCTAGCGACTGACACACGTCGTGTGTGTGGGAAGGCGTCTCGCTGTTTTCGGGACTCACCAGAGAGCATCGCCAACCAGAACGGCCCACCCAGGGTGTCGAGTCTTGGTAGGGAAATCAGACACTGCGGCACTCCCGGCCCGCGGGCCTTGTGGCATATAACAATTTATATATTTATGATTTCTAATTTTATTATAAAATAAAAGCAGAAATATTTCCCGAAGAACATTCACATGAGGGCATTATGGGGAGACGGCAAGTCGGCGGCTAGGGGGAGGGGGGCGCGCTCAGCCGGGAGCGCTGTGGCCACAGTCCCGGGAGGAAGAGAGCGGTGTGGCGGGGCCTGGCAAGAGAGAAGGACGAGGGGCGGA
Source organism: Macaca thibetana thibetana (assembly GCF_024542745.1). Classification (NCBI taxonomy): domain Eukaryota; kingdom Metazoa; phylum Chordata; class Mammalia; order Primates; family Cercopithecidae; genus Macaca; species Macaca thibetana. The sequence goes on along the minus strand of NC_065590.1, from coordinate 62,115,363 downwards.
CGACGAGGCGGCGTTTAGGGGCTTCTGTGGCGCTGCCCTTTCTCTCTCACTTAAGTTACTAGGCGAAGAGCTGACACCTGCAGCTCCCACTGACCCACAAGGGTAAGGGAAAGGGCCTCTGGAGATGGCCTAGGTTCAAAGGACCTTTCTTTTCTCTCCTCTTCCCTCTCCCACCGCCGACTCCGGTAAAGCGAGGGCCAGAGGTAGGGGCAGATAGACCACCAGACAGGAGGAGAAGGACAGGGGTACAGATGGAGGGACCAGGACACAGAGTACAAGAGACTGGCAGGAGAGAAGAGGGGAGAAACAGAGAGAGAGAGAGAGAAAGGGAGAGACAGAAGGAGAGAGTGAACGGTGGCAAGCCAGAAATCTAGAAGAAAAGAGAGAAGCAATACAAAGAGAGGGAGAAAGACGGAGAGAAAGCAGAAAAAGGAAAGGAAGAGGAAAGGGGGAAAAGGCAAGGCAAGAGAGGGGAAAAGAAAGGAAGAGACAGAGGGAGAGAGAGAATGACAGTGGTATATAATTTATTCCCTTCTGTGGTTTAAGACCCAGTCTCCAGCCCCAAAAGGATCCCAAAAGTAACTTGTTGAAAATAAATCCCAAACAAGGACCAACATAGACAGCTATCCGCCCTACCCGGTTGTTCTACCCGCTCAGCCTACAGGTCTTTCAGTACCTGGTGGGGCCGCAGGGGCGGGGTGCCCCTGGACACTGCCACTCTCAGGTCCCCAGTGTCAAGCCGCAAAAGGCAAGCTCATCAAGGCAAACGGGTTCTAGGAGCCCAGGTCCACGAGGTTGGCTGACATGGGGTTAAGGATGGAGTCTTGCAGGCCATGGTGGTGTTGCAGCGGGTCCGCTCCACCTCCGCCTGGCACCGGCACTGGCACTGCGCTGGGTCCCGGAGGGTGGCCCAGGCTGTGCAGGGACGGCAGCCCAGGTGGCGGCGGGCTGAGCAGCAGTGCCGGGCTGGATGAGTGGTCTGGCGTCCCCGATGGAGTCTTCTCGTCCTCCGAGCTGCCTAACACGGACTTGCCGCTGCCATTCAGCGGGTTGTGGCTGTTAGAACTGGAGTTCTCGTTGTTCTCCCTGCAAGTGCGGGAGCAAAGCAGCAGGGTCAGCAGGGACATCGAGACCACCCAGAGCCATCTCAGTCGCAGTCAGAGCCAGCCACCAGCCTCAGGAGACAGATCCCAGGCTTGTGGCCTGCGGGTGTTTTCGGTTTCTACCATTTCCTCGATCTGGTCTGGGTTCTTTCTGCCCATTCTCTTCATCTCTCAACACCCAATTTCTCTTGCCCCTCTCCCCTTATCGTCCCCACCTCTCATGCTCTCAATCTCATCAATATCTTTTCTGTATTTCCTCTTTCCCTCCTTCCCAATATTTCTTTTCAGGAACAGAGGGGCAGGGGAACAGGGTTCCCTGAAGTTGTGGGGTGAACAGGGAGGAGGAGAAGATGCCTGGATTTTCAGATCACTCTAGGCTCCTCAAGCCAGGTTTGCTGAGTAGACGTGGGGCTAGGAGGTTAAGGAACCCTGGATCCCAGGTCAAGGGATTTAGGGGCTCTCACAAGCCTTCATTTGCCTTTGCTTTTTCTGCCCGAGGGAGACCCCTGGCTGGGAGATAGGATCCTGGGGCTAAGCGTCCTTTCCCTGTAGCTCCAAACTGGGCAGCCCTGTGAGGGCTCTCCTTGCTGGGCCTAGAGACAAGGGTCCAAGGATGGAGGACTCCCTTTCCATGGTGGTACAGTGAAAACATCAGCTGGGGGACCAGAAGCTTGAGGGATAAAGGGCAGCCCCTGGGAGAAGGCTGAGACTTTTCCATTGTAACCAGCCACTCCGGGAATCTGCAGCTCTCATCTGGTGCCTGGTCTGAGAACCCAGGTTTTCAGGAGTCTGAACACATGCCAGTTTGCATGGAGGGGGACCCAGCAGAGAGAACCCACCTCCTTCTACGCCTTTGACTGACAGCTCCTCCCCAGATTTGGATATTTAAAATCCTGGATATGATCTCTCGTCACCAGCATCCAGGAGGGCTTTTCTTTCTGCTTTCCTGGGAGGGAACTTCCCACAGGGCTGGCAGCTGAGACCTCACCACTGTGGATACTCCAACCTCAGGGTCTCAGATACCTGGGAGTATCTGAGCGGGCAGCACTCCCCCTAAGATGTTTCTGGTTCAGCGCCCCCACCTCTGACCCTGATCATTCAAACTCAGGGTGGAACACACCCCATATCACCAACCCCAGGTGTCCTGTTTTCCTCTTACCCCAGTCTGGATTCTGTTCCCATAATCAGTTCCTCTCCAGATTTGGGGTCCTGAGGGGTTATAGGACAGGTAGTGGCAAGGGCCTAATGATCAACCTTTAGGCTGGTTCAGGAAGTCCTGGTTTACCTGAGGACATCCAACTCCCAGCCCCTCTGTGGCTCTCAGCTCACCGCAGACATTCTGACCTATCCATCAGAGGTAGGGCCCAAGGAGAGAGGCATCAAGGGCCTGGAGCGCCAGGGAAGGGCGGCTATCTCTAGCAAGGCAGAAAACACGGCATGGTCTCCTCTCCCAGAACTGACACTTCCTCCCTTTCACCTCTGGATCCTTTCTAAGGGGATAAAGGACCCGCTATCAACTCCCACATCTGACAAGGAAAATTCATGGCCAGGCTTTTCCCCATCCAGGTCAAACTAGGGAAGTTCCAGTCCCAGCCCCAGTCCCGACCCCATCACACTTTGGTCTGGAGCTGAGTAAGGCTGGGGGGAAATGCCGGGAAGCACCAACAGCAAGAAATCTGCAAAATCTGCTTTCACCTGGGCCCAAACCCCTCCGTTCTGAGGATGACCAGACCTACTGTGCCTGCTTCACAGGGGATCCAGGCCTACAGTCCTGCGCTGCCCCGAAGCTCTCTGCTTCTCCACCCTTTTCCTGTAGCGACCGAGTGGTTAGTTGACAACTTCCTGAATTGCTCTGCCCGCTTTAGACAAATCCCTGCTCGCCGGGTCTCCGGCATAGAAAGGCCTAAGCATCGTCCGAGTCAGGCCGGGCTGCAGCTGGGCTGTGGCTGGGCCTGGGGGCCCAGTTTAGGCCTCTTCGGGGAACCGGCAGAAGCCCTGCGAACCCCTCCCTTGTGCCCCGGGGAGCCGGCGCCGAAGAAGGTCTACTTACTCGTACCTTTCCTTGGCCTCGGCCGCCCGGTCGCGCTGCCGCCGGTTCTTGAACCAGTTGCTGACCTGTGTGGTGGTGAGGCCCGTGGCCTCCGCAAGCTCGCGCTTCTCGCGGGGTGAAGGGTAGGGGTTGTGCGCGTACCACTCGCGCAGCACGCTGCGACTCTTTTCCTTGAAGCAGTAGCTGGTCTCCTCGCCGTCCCAGATGGAGCGCGGCAGCGGGAATTTGCGGCGCACGCGGTATTTGCCCACCGCGCCCAGGGGTCGGCCGCGCAGCTTCTCCGCCTCGATGTAGTGTGCCTTGAGCCACAGCTGCTGCAGCTTGGCGTGGTTGTGCGGCGAGAACTGGTGGCTCTCCAGGATCTTGTAGAGCTCGCGGAAGTTGCCGCGGTGGAAGGCCACCACGGCCTTAGCCTTGAGCACGCTTTCATTCTTGTGGAGGTGCTCGCAGGCGGGCAGCGACCACAGGAAGCGGCCCAGTCGCTCGATGTTGCCGCCCTGCTGCAGCACCTCGCACACGCACGCCACTTGCTCCTGCGTGAAGCCGAAGGTGGGCAGCATGGACATGGTGCCGGCTGCGTCCCCGCCCGCCCGCGCGCGCCCTCACCGGGCCGCGCGGTCCCGCATGGAAGCTTCCCCGCCGGGCCGTCCGGGCCGAGAAGCGGGCGGGGCGGGCCCCGTGGCCCGGCGCTGGCCCCCGGTGAACCCCGAGTCACTGTCGTACGTCCCCGCGCCGGCCGCGGGTCCCGCGCAGCTCCGCGCCCCCACCACCCGCGCGCCTCGCCCAAGCCCTCGCCCAAGCCCGGGGGCCGCCCGGGGCGCCGCTCCGCATGCTCCGCGCCCGCCCGCCGTTCCCTCGCTCGCTTCTCACTCGTTCTCCCTCCGGTCTAGCTCGCTCGCAGCTTTTTTAATAATATTATTCTAAGCGGGCATGAGGCGCGGCGGCCCGCGCCCTGATTGGTCCGGTTATCTGACCCGGGGCCTGCCAGTGCCAGACAATAGTCGGAGTCAAATTATTCGCCATAGAGACGCTGTCAGTCACTGGTAACCCGAGCCTCGGCGGGCCGGGCCGCTCCCCCCCGCCGGCTCCGCTGACAGATCGCCCCGCTCCGCGCAAAACGGAGGGCGGCTCGACTGGAGCCTGGGGCGCTCTGAGAGCCTGGGAGGCGGAGAGGGGCCGGGTTGGGGCCGGCAGCGGCGGAGATTGACGGGGCGGATGCCCAAAGAGGGAGGGAGGAGGAGGACAGGAGAGCGGTGGGGGGAGGGGGGGGCGGGGGGGTGGGAAGGGGGGAGCGGGCGAAGACGAAAAGGGGTGGGTCGAGGTGGGGAGGGAAGAGGAGAGCAGGGAAGGCGGAGACCGTTTAAGGGGGTGTCCGGGAGGAAGGGGAGGGAGAGGGGTGGAAGGACCCTCCAGGGGAAGAAAGTTTGGGCAGCTTTCGCTAGGAGAGGGCTCTGCAGCCTCACCCAGGCCCTGCCGGGTTCCTCTTCTCCCCAGGTCGCCGCGTCCCTCCCAGGCTCTCTGTTCACCGGGCACATTCTACCCTGGCGCAGGCCAGTGGGATTGGAGAGTTTGGACGTGCTCGGGTGCCGCCCAAAGACTTGGTTTTTTCTGCTGACAGCGCCCCACCCCCCATCCTAGAAACTCTGGACCCAGCGGTCCTCGAGGGAAAAGGGGAGGGAGTAGAAGAAAGAAGTGGGGAAGATTTGGCAGTGGCCGCAGGCGGACGCCGGAGAATCGACTTCCCGGAGGATCCCGCCTTTCCTCCCTTCCTAGCACCGCTGGCTGCCTGGCGGCCTGTACCGCCCCAACTCTGCGCTCTCTGCTGCTTGCCGGGCGGGGACTCAGACTTAACCCCACGGGTCCCACAGCCCGAGGAGCGCCAGGCGGTTCCGTGTGGCCTCTATGGAAGCTGACTCCGGCTGGCAGCTGCGACGCAGAAAGCGGGACGGCGCAGACCCGCAGTCTGCCCACCGGGGCGTGGGAGAGGGGCGAGGGCAGAGACTCTAGGACGGTAGTGGCGCTTCCCCGGTGGGTGGTCGGTGAGGAGAACGGAGGCAAGATTTTCAGTCCTCCCGCTTCTCCGCTGGGGCTCGGCTCGGCGCCTGGCCACGCCAATCTGGAATGAGGTGCTTTAAAAGGGGGTCCTGTTTTTCTGCTTCTGTCAGGGAGCCAGTGGAAACATGTGGTGCTGATCCTGTGGGAAAAGGGCTCGCACAAAGGTGGGAGAACTGAGGGTGGGGGTGTTCTTGCTCTACTTTTTGAAAAGCCCGGGGCTTAGCTCCTTCCCGGACATGTCCTTTCCACGTCAGTTTCCTCCTCTTCCCCCCTCAGCTGCTGCAAGCCAGGAGCTCCCAGGGCCATTCTCGGTGCCGAGACCCAAGCCCGCACAAATCCTCTGCTCTGCTCTCAGCCAGCCTGGGACTATGTAACTCGAGTCTAGGCCAGTTTCTTCTTTCCCACCCTTTTGTACTTTCTAGTGAGTTTGTGCTAGGAGCACTGGAATGGGAGTCTAGAGCCCTGGGTTCAACTTTTGGCTTTGCTTGGTGTCTATGGTAAGGCATATATTTATTCCTTTGTGTTCATTTCCTTCTCTGCAAGATTTCAAAAATTTTCCCTCTGCTCCAGCATTCCGGAAGTCCTTTGGGAGTGTTGTAGGCATGAGAGAGTGGAACCCTGGGACTCCCCTTAAGACTTTAGCTTCCAGGGGCCTATCCCCGCATGTTGAATGAGGCCACAGGGCTGATGAAGTAGGTCCAAGGCCAGTGCGGGTGCAGAAAGGGGCAGCTTTCTGCAGAAATCCAGGTGGCATCTTTCAAGTCTGCATCTGTAGGCTGGGAGGGGGTCTGCTGTGTCCAGGACACCCTATCCAGAGTCCTGTGCACTGCCGCACAGGGGCTGCCCCAGAATTGGATCTAAGGACCCTGGGAGACATGGAGAAGAATTTACCCCAGACTGTGATGAGGTTCAAAGCCCACTTTGCTGACCTCCAACAAAAGTGCAACTTACTCTTTTCAGCTCCTCTTCTTCAGCTACTTGGTTAAAAGGATTCAGCTGACTGGCTGGGCCCAGCCCTGGCAATGGCCATCTTACATCTTAGCGTGCTTAGGCTGGGATTGTAGAGGAGCATCTTGGCCTGGTGTGGGTGAGTGAGACCAGGCAGTCACTTCCTGGTTTGAGACCCTGGACCAGTCCCCCGTCCACTGTTCTTCATTCTCTTCCAGTATTAGATTGAAGCCTGGGTAACCTCTTAAGTTCCTGCTGGTTCTGGGCTGGGGTGGGTCTAAGAACAGTAACCTTGAAAAAGCGTACAATCTCTGCAACCTCAGCCACAGCCTTCACCATGAATGTGCCACTCCTCCGACCCATGGAGCTTTAAGATTAAACTTCCCCCAGGACTGGGTCCCGCCCATGTTCAGTGAAAGCAGATTTTTCTGGAGCTTCAGACTCACTGTTCCTCCAAGTGCTGCCCTCTTTGCAGCCTCTGGGCCCTAAGCCCGAGTCAGACCTCCCAAGAGCCTCCAGGCAACGCTCAGCAGCACAGGAAGAACAGAACAGACATAGGGCCTGCCACCGTGGATAACAGTGTGTGTGCCATATGAAAAGTCATTACCGAGAAAGCACTGAAAACCTGGAGCACCATTACCTGATGTATGGGTGTGTGTCAATATGCCCCTAGTTCTCCTCCTCCCCCATGTATGTAAAAAACCGGTTCCAGCAGGTGTGGGCCAGAACCTCTTAGTAGCAGCAGTAGATGAGTGCCTGCCCTAAAAAGGTTACATGCTGAATGAGGGTCTCCCCACACTCCCCAGCCCCTTCCCTGCCTGGCCCATTCCCCAGTAGTCTTTGCCACAGAACAGAGTACTTGGGAGGTGTCTGGATGAGGATTTAATAGCCAATGACAATCTCAGCCCTCTAGTTGCAGTGCCCAAAGCAGTTGCTGAGAGGCCTACGGTCTACCTCACTCCAATCTCCGGAATCCCTGTCCTCCTTCCTGTTCCAAGACCCATTCCCAAGAGGCTTGCACTTGCTTTTTATCCAGCACAAACGGGAAAAACTCCATGGCTAGGGGGAGAAACCTTTTCGGAACCATGGAAATTTGGGCTTTACTGAAACGCCTCCTTTCACCTCCAAGCTTCCCTGAAGTCCCTGGGAGGATGAGAGTTTCTGGAAAGCAGCAGCAGCAGGGGTGGGTGGGTGCTCCCCAGTGATCTCAGGCTGATGGACTAGCTTTATCTCAGATAAATTGTCAGGGACAGTTTGGGGTCTTTGTGCCTGGAGTTGGGCAGGAAGCTCCCAGGACAAAGTCCGAAGGCACCTACTGTCCGGTGCCCATTGAGCAGCCCAGGGCCGGCACACCGTGCCCACCGGGGGCATTTCTGGGAAAAGGGAGAAGGCAGCCCACTGGCCTCCCGAGGGCTTCCCTGGTTTTGGGATGGGGCTGTTTCGGAAAGAATAGGGTAATCTAGGAAGAAGGAGCTGCTCTCTGGCTATTTCCAAGGCCAGCGGATGGGAAGGCCTTTGTTCTGGGCAAACCAGAAACCTTGTTTGTGACAGAGGGAAAAAGAGAAGGGGGCGGGTGCCCGGTGCCAAGTCAGGGAACCAGAGTGTTTTTTTTTTTTTTTTTGGTTTGCTTTTTATCTTTATTTTTCCAGCCTATAAAGGCAGCAGAAATCCCCTAGGCAGACTCCGGCCCTGGCGCCGCCCGCCTCGGGCGGTCCATGCAGCTCCGCACCTCGGGCTCTGGGATGCCCCGGCCTGGGTGGAGGCTCTCCGCCCTCTCCCGGCTCCGAGCGCCCCAGCCGGGATGGGCCGGGCGCCATCCCCAGACAGTCCCCGAGTTCTCTGGGCCTGGGCGACGCGTTTCGTTGAAAGCGGGCAGGTGGTGCCTGACGGGGCTGCGCTGAGGCTCCGATGCCTCCCCACCCGCCCCTCGCACCTGCGGGGTCTGACTCGCAAACCCTGCACCCGCGGTTTTCCGTGTTGTCCTACGAGGGGCAGGTCAGGGTGAGGCCAGTCGGCTCACACGAATTCTCCGAGTCGGAGAACGCGCCCCGCGGCGCCCCGAGCCCGGGCAAGGTTGCGAGGCGCTGGGCTCGGGGCGGCCGCACTCCTGGAACCGCGCGAACAGCCGCGTCGCCCGCGCCGCACGTGGCTGGCGCAGTCACAGGCCCGAAGAGCTGGAGCAACGGAGTCCCTTGGGGTCATCGTCACCCCTCTGCCCTCCGGGCCTTTACCTTGAGACCCACACGGCAACCTGGAGGACCCACACGATACAACGGTTTAGAGGCCGCGGGCTCACGGAGGATCTTGTTCAAACGAAAATAATGAGCACCGGGGCTCGGGGCCAGCCTGGAGACCCGCAAAGAGGCGAGTCGGCCCGGGCGGCGCCGGGACCAGGCGGGATTTGGGGCGGGTATCTGGGTCCGGGCGCTGGCAGCCTTCCTGCGACCCCCGGCCCTGCGTCCCCGCCCGCGGTCCCGCCTTAGTCCTGGAGTCCCTTCCTGGGCCCCTTCGCCCGAGTGCGGAGGGGCGCGAGCGTGGCGGGCAGGGCCACGGCGCGAGGGGCCGGGCTCACGGCTTTGGGTTCAGGGAGCCCCTGAACTCCACCACCGGGTTGTTTTGCAGCGGGGCAGTGGAGGGGCTGCGCGTCCCGGGCCCCGTAGCTCCACCAGGTCTTCAAGCCAGCGCCCCCACGCGGCGGGCCCAGAGTTCAGGCCGGAGGGAATGCGCGCTCTGCTCCCCGCAGGCCTGTAGCCCAGGAGGGAGAGGACTGGGAGAGGGCCCGCTGTTCTTCGCTCCTCACCCCAGCACTGACCCGCCTGCGCTGGCACGGAGGGTTCGAAAAGCGAGGCGCGCCCGCGAAGAGCGAGACCTCGGAGACAGAAACACACAGAACCCAGAGGTGCACTAGGTTGCCAGACGGTCTGATCACAGGATTATTCGGGGGATAGACGCTGGCTTTTCTCCATCTCACGTTTCCCCTGCAACGTCTGGGTGCCCAGGAAATGTTTGAATGGATGCCTGAATGACCAATCGGGTTTGACTGACAGCAACAGCTGGGAAGTGACCAGGCCAATAGGAGAATGGCCCTCTTCCTCCTCTTTCCTCCTGCTCTTCTCTCCCAGCCTCCCCTTCCTTGGAGGGTAAGTCTCAGAGAGTGGACGCTTTCCTTCAACCAGGAGTCCTGGGTGCTGGAGTCTCCCCATGGCCCGAGGAGCTACAGACTGAACTCACTGCCCTTAGAAATTCCAGGTCTAACTGCCTATAGCATCACCAGGTTCCCATGGTCCTTGACCCAGACCCACCACTTTCTGCAATAAAGAAAGTTTTCTAAGTAGAATTATTCTAATTTTTCTAGGGCTGCCGTCTTCCGTTGCATTTCCTTAGTTACTTTACAAAAATCCTCTGTAGGCAACGAGTAGATCAGGTTTCCTGTTAGAAGTGACTTTTTTTTTTCTTCTTCTTCTTTCCATTACCTGAAAGAAACTCTATCCTGTCGTAGGGATTCCTGGCTTGGCACTTCTCTCTCTTGTGGTATCTATTTTTATTACCATTAATTACAATGCATCAGCCCGACTCATCAGTGATACCCCCTCCTGTCTGGCTGGTGACTGCCGTTGGCTCTACCCATTTGGGTAGCGCCTGGGCAAGAGGCCACTCCCACCCGGCCATTGGAGGCAGCCACAGAAGGGTTTCTCCGAGTTCTACATTTTTAAAGGGAACCTAGAAAAAGCCAGCATTGTTCTTAACTTGGAAATCCAATGCTTTACTTTGTCATCTCTGAATTAAAGGCTAAAACCCAGGGGCTGTTTCTTACAGAAGAATATGTGCTAATTAATTTATGCACAGTGCTGTGAGAACACTCTAATGAAGTAGGTAGAAACAAGATACAGCCCTCCTGGGGCGGGCAGATTGCTCAGGGAAACCTGTGCATGAGCCTGCTGCAGTGGGACCTGGTCAGAGCTGCAAAGAGGTGTCTTTCTGGTAGTGCTGTGGTATTCTGGTTTGTGGTGACAAGTATGGTCAGCTCTCTTTGTTCCAGCTCTTGTAATATAGTCACGCTATTATAAATGCTCACACGCACAGAGAAAGGTAGGGTGAGTAAAGTGGAGAACGTGGGGTTTGGTGTGAGGCAGGCCTGGGTTCTCGACCCAGACCCACCCCTTTTGTAAGTTACTCAATCTTGGAGCCTTATTTTGTGCATTTGTAAAATGGGGAGTTTAGAGCCCAGTGTTTGGCACACAGTAAGCATTCAATAAATAGAATGTTGAATTGAATATAACCACTTTGGGGATTAGAGAGAAAGTTTATGAAACATCTGGTAAGTAGTAGATACTCAGTAATTGACGCTATTGTCACTAGGGCTGTGATCATGATAGTGTGTTTAGAGTTGCATACAATTAGTGTTATTTCAGAAAGCACCTGACTTCAATGTCAAAAAACAGATGGACTTTCAAGGTGAAAATTATTATCAAGACTGTATTATATGCCCAGACCTGGACTAAGCACCCTGGGAAATGCTGAGATACGTGACTGGAGGTCCTTGGGGGCAGTTGGAAAGACAGGAATGGGTACAACAGGAGACCACCTTGGCATCTATGGTTCACCATCCACAGCAACCGTGGAGAGAGTATGGGCTTTGGAGTCAGGCTATCTGGGTTAAATACTGTCCCTGCCACTTAATAACAGTGTGACCAAAGGTAAGCGACTTTATCTTATGGAGTCAGTTTCCTGGTCTTGATAGATGGGAGAGGAAATAAAAGTAGATGTAACTGGCGGGGTTTGGTGGCTTGTGCCTGTAATCCCAGAACTTTCTGCGGCAGAAGCAGGCGGATCACTTGAAGCCAGGAGTTCAAGACCAGCCTGGCTAATATGGTGAAACCCCGTCTCTGCTAAAAATACAAAAATTAGCTGGGTGTGGGGGTGCATGCCTGTAATCCCAGCTACTCGGGAGGCTGAGAATTGCTGGAACCCAGGAGTTGGAGGTTGCAGTGAGCTGAGATCACACCCCTGCACCCCAGCCTGGGTGACAAAGCGAGACTCTGTCTCAAAAAAAAAAAAAAAAAAAAAAAGAAAGAAAAAAGAAGCGGTGTAACCAACACCTTGCTTCCAGGGGTTTGAGAAGAGGAATCAAGCTAATGTATGTGAAAAGGCTGGATTCCCTGTTTGGAGACAAACTGGAGAACTTCAGCTGCCATCATGTTTTACATTATCTGATGGTATTTCCAGAATTTTGGTCACATTAGAATAATTCTCAGAAAGCAAAAGGCAGCTACATACCAGTGTGGCATTGCATATTTCGATGGGGTTGAGATGAAGTTTTCTGCTTCTATTGTGTTTGTTCCCGGGACTGAATACAAAGCAGAATTCATACTGAAGGCTCTGTAGGTGTGTGTGGACTGTGATTGTGCCCAAGAGAAAATAAAGTGACTCCTCTTCCCTTCCCTAACTCCATCCTCATCAGACCCTGAGCCTTCTGAGCCTTGAGATAGAGCCAGCTATATCTGTTGAAATAAAAAATAGCTTCCACTAATAGAGTATCTTCTATGCACAAAATGGTATACTAAGGTAGAGTGGGTACAATAATCCTGTCATGTGGATATTATCAGTCTTTAAGATGAGGAGACAGGTTCAGAGAGGTTAAGCAACTTGCCCAAAGTCATACAGCTGGTTAGGAGCCTCTGGAATTTCAGTCTTTGATGCCAGAACACATGGTGTAGACCGTGAGCCTTGCTGCCCTTAATTCCTCTGTAATAGCAAAAGTAATGATAGGAAGAAGTTACTGAATGCTTATTATGTGCTCGGCATTGTGCTATTTCACATAATCTCAAATACCGGTATGAGCTGGATGTGATTAGCATCTCCATCTTATAGGTGATGACGCTGGGGCTCATAGAGGTAAAGTGTAACTCTGGCAGCTATGCCAGAGCTGAGTTCTCGAACCCAGGCCGTGTGGCTGCAGAGTGCATGCTCTGACCTACTGCACTGGGGCCTGCTTTTCTACCAAGTTCTCCTCCTTCACCCTTAAAGCCATTCCTCTCTCTGAGCTTGGGTTCCCAGACACTTCCAGCTTCCAATGCTTGAGAGTTCCTTCCAGGTATCAGGAAGTTAGGTCTAGGTTCTAGGAAACGCCATCCCTTGTCCTCCTCAAGTCTCAGCCCCCCAGGCCCTGAGATTTTCTGAGACTGGTGACCTTCAGTCCCTGTTTTCTCCTGCTGAGAAGGAGCCCATGTGACCAGGGCAAACCATCCTGCAGCATCCTTAGCCCCACAGCTGGGAACGTCTGGACATGCTCATGGCCCCATTGAGTTGGTGTCCATTATGCCTGGGGTGAGCCTGGGGGACTCAGAGAATTTGAGTGTCTTAGTCAACGTACTTTGAAGCACAAGTCATAGAAATCCACTGAGTCAAACAGAAGAAACAAAAATAAATTTATTTTAAGGATTCATGGGTAGCACATGCATTCAAGAGTAAGGAACACCATTGTCCTTAAGAGAGGTGGAACAGAACTTGGGAAATAGTTGGAAATCGAGGCAGGCACACTTTCCCCAAATCTGGATGGGAGAATGGTCTCTTTTCTGAGTTCCCTTCCAAGCGTCTTTGTTCTTCTCTCTCTGAAGAGCAACTTGTGCTGGCTGCTTCCCTAGTCTTTGTGTGTCCTCCTGGTTCAGACACTCCAGAGGCACTCAGAAATCTCTGCCCTTGTTCCAAATTCCTGAGGGAGGGGACGGGGGTGGACAGAAAGAGAATCTTATAGGCTCCTCTTGGGTCAGTGATTCCCACTCTGATCAGTGATATTCAGGTAGGTGGATGGGAGGGATTCTATGGCCCACTGCCCAATCAACAGTGACTGTGAGCCCAGACTTGGAAGAATGAAGTGACTGTACCACTGCGATTCATGTCTGCTATCAATGCGAGAATCTAGTGCTTGCTACATAAGAGGTATTCAATAAATATTGATTTCCTTTCTTTCCCCTTCCTCCTCACTCCCTAATGTCACTCCTTTTCCAAGTTGCCCATCACAAATCAGCCAGAGCAACCAATTTAGGGCACAGATAAGATTATGCCACTCTGTCTTTATATTCCTCTAATGGCACCTATTAACCTCAGGATGGAATTTAGCCTCCTTACCATGGCTAATGGGACCCTTTGCTATTGGACTTTGCACATATGAGTAGCCTACCTCTCCCCACTGCCTACTTCTTCCTCAAGGCTTCGGTCAGCCTGAATAATTTGCAGCTCATGAACTCTTCCACCCCTTCTGTAGTTGTGCATCACCACTACCTATGCTCCTGTAGAGAAGCAGAAGCCCCAGCCCCATTGACTCTGGGCTCAGTTGTGTGACAGGCTTTGATCAATGAAATGTGAGTGGATGAGCAGAAGCTTTTGGAGACATTGCAAGTTGCCACCAGACCCTTCCTTCTTTGTCATCCATACCCCAGATAGGTGCTGCTCCAGCCTGTGTCACAGAATGAAAAGGAAGGTGGCACACAGCTCCATCCTGAGGCAAAGTCACAGATGCCCTGCAGCCTATATTCAATATGAGGGAGGAATAATGTGTATGATTTTAACCTCTGAGGTTTGGGGGTTGTTGGTTAATATGGCAAAGCTGAGTAATGTATTTCCCTCTCTCCCCTCAAATCTCCCTGGAAATGTCTCCCTCTTTTCCCAGTCTCTTAATCTTTCAGGACTCAGATTAGATGTTACTTTCCCTGGAAAACTTTCCTGACATTCTTCTTCCCCAGGTCAGGCCATGGCCCTACTCTAGTTCCCGTATCACCTTCCTGTCCTCAGCCCCAGCATTGCACTTCCCTGTCCTCACCCCCAGCATTGCACTTATGTCACAGTGCTCTCACCCCTTGATTTCACACCTGATGGCACCATGACTGGGAGCTCCTTGAAGGCAGGGACTATATCCTTCTCATTCCCCACTTCTCCCCTTTTGAATTCTCAAAAAATATTTGTTGAAAAAGGAATGAACTTAGTTGTATGAGTAATCTTCTACCTGTGTGGTAGATTTTATTTTCTAAAGATGACTACGACATCTCCCATCCCATGTGCTTTTCTTTTCTTTTCCATTTTTCTTTCTTTCTTTTTTTTTGAGACAGAGTCTAGCTTTCTCACCCAAGCTGGAGCGCAGTAGCTCAATCTCAGCTCACTACAACCTTTACCTCCTGGGTTCAATTGATTCTCATGCCTCAGCTTCCCAAGTAGCTGGGATTACAGGCACACACCACCACACCCGGCTAATTTTTGTATTTTTTAGTAGAGATGGTGTTTTGCCATGTTGGCCAGGCAGGTCTCAAACTGCTGGCCTCAAGCGATCAGCCTGCCTCAGCCTCCCAAAGTGCTGACATTACAGGTATGAGCCACCGCACCTGGCCCCACATGCTTTTCTTTTAATGTGACTTTGACATTGCTCTAGTTGAGGGATGTGTGTGTGTGTGTGTGTGTTTCCCTTAAATCTGGGTGGGCTTGTAAATATGGCAGAAGTAACACAATGTGACTTCTGAGGCTAGGTCATGAAAGGCAATGCAGTGTCGGCCTAGTTCTCTTGGGACACTTGTTCTTAGAACGAGACACCATGCCGTAAGGAAGCCCAAATAGCCTGTGAAGGGGCCCATATGCAAAAGAATTAAGACCCCTTAGGCCTGAACTCTCAAGCAAGCACCAGCACCAATTTGCCAGTCATGTCAGTGAGCCATCTTGAAAGGGGATCCTCCACCTCCAGTCAAGGTGTCCCAGTTGATGCCACAAGGAACATCCTGGCCAACATGGTGAAATCTCGTCTCTACTAAAAATACAAAAATTAATTGGGTGTGGTGGCATGTGCCTGTAATCCCAGCTACTCAGGAGGCTGAGGCACGAGAATCGCTTGAACCCGGGAGGCAGAGGTTGCAGTGAGCCGAGATCGCACCATTGCACTCCAGCCTAGTGACAGAGCAAGACTCTATCTCAAAAAAAAAAAAAAAAAAAAAAAAAAAAAAAAAAAAGTAAACAAACTCAGTTACTTGTTTCCTCCTTCTCAATAGCTAGCATTCTTAATTGGGAAAATCTGTAAACTCAATCCATTATAATCTTTGTAGCTACTGTAGCACGTGGCTGGGGCTATGGTCATTCACAAGGAATCTATAATTTCTACTACCTTCTTTCTAGCCTATATTTAATCTGAGAAGTTTCTAGGAAGTCATATGTCACCTACATCAGTAGTTACAATGCCCGCCAGCAATTCAATACTATCTAATCTCATTCCATTCCAGTCAATGGACAAATATATACTTCTTTTCCCACAGTATAAATCTGAGGAGTATTTACACTGTCTTTATACCCAGCTCTGTATTAGGCTGTCAGGGGGAGAAGTCTAACTGGTCAACAAAACCCACCTGGTAAAGCAGAAGAGAGTAAGACCACCCATCACCCCTCACCACCATGATTGGGACACAGGTGTGCCTAGGTGGGCAAGGAAGGCTTCTCGGATGGGGAAGGTGGTCTTGGTCTGGGGTTCAAACAAGGAGAATTAGGATAGAGGAGGTGTGCCTCTGAGGCTGAACGGGTCTGGGCGAACAGGAGGAAACCATGCTATTTCCTTTCTCAGCTCAGAGACCAGCCACATCTCGGCCTTGTGTTTGCATCTGACTTTGGATCAAAGGAGACAGGGAACCCCAGAGTCTCCTACTTAAGACTATAAGCTCCATGAGGTCAGGGTGTGTGGCTGTCTTGTTCATCGTGGGGTGCCCTGGGTCTGGCTTGGTACCTGGTATGTGGCTTCCTTGCTTCTTCTCTTCTCCACAATTCTCCACCGCAGCCCCAGTGACTTTCACAATGTGTCACATTACTTTGATGTTTAAAATTATCTGATGGTTCCCCACCACACCCAGCACAAACTCCCTACGGAGATCTCCAAGGGCGAGGGTGATCCAGCCCCTGCTTCTTTCTCTCACTGCCTCTGATGCTCTTTCTCTGTCTCTTTGCTCATTATGCTTCTGCTGCCCTAGCTTCCTTCCTGTTCTTCAAATGTGCCAAACTTGTTCCCACCTCTAGGCTTTTACCTTGAGTGTCTCCTACTCTCTCCACTATATAATTATGTTTTATCTTCACATTTACCACCATCTGAAAGTATTGTGCTTGTCCGATTATCGTTGATTGTTTCATTCTTAGAGTATAAACCGCATGGCAAAAGAGACTTTGCGTGATGGACTCATGGCTATATCTCCAACATCTGGAACAGTACATGGCACACAGTAGGTCCTCAATAAATGTTTGTTGAAGAAAGGAATGACTAGCAGTATTATGGTGCACAATGACTTGTAAATGACTGCAGGCTTCAGTTCCAGTCCCTGGGTCAGGTGAGGAGGGACTGCTGCCTTCCTGACCTACCTTAGCCATACCTGAGAAAGCCTCCTAGGCTTTGTGTTTGTTGCCTATCTCCCTCCAGGTGTCCAAAGTGAGAGATTTCTGGGAAAAGCCAAAATATATAGAAATATTCAGAGTCGACCATACACATTTACTCTGGTCATATCAGATGATGGTGACGGATGGCAAATACAGACTGGTTGAAGAGAGAGGACCGGTGCTCACAATATCATCTGAGAATCATGCTACACAGGATGAAGTTAATCCATAGAGCAGTGGTTCTAAACCTTCTGAGGTCAGGGACCCCATTGAAAACATGAAGAAAATGTGTCTTCCCAAGCAAATTCTCACATGCGCATAGCCATGAAAGGCGGCCTTCAATGCAGGGACTCACAGACCCAGTGTCCCTCCACGAGCCCTGAACTCATCCCTGGATCCGTGATGTGGGCAGGCTGACAGAGCTCCTGGATCCGCCAGTAGAAGGCCTTCTGCTTCTTCCTTGGGAGTCCTAGCATCCCTTAGGTTCCAGAACAGGGTGTTTGTGTCCCTTCATAGCCACTAGTATGACAGGCATGAGAATGGGAAAGAATCTTTGCACTCACTCACCCCATCCTACCACATCAGGGGCCTCCCATCTCATCTAGGGCAGATGCCATTCTTAGCCTTTAGTCAATACTATTGGTCTCCTCAGACATCAAACACTTTTCCTCTCTCATAACTGTTCATAATTTACTGGATTAAATAATTTCTCCCTCCCTTCCCTTGCCCAGCCATAATGAACACAGAAATGGTCCAGCATCTAGCATGGCAACTTGTACCCAGCAGAAGCTTTTAAAAAAGTCCTTTCATTAATTTATAAATAGTAGCTGTCTTTTATTGAGTGTTCACTATGACACTGAACAAGGGGCTTGAGAAGAAGAATTTATGACTCCCCTGACAACTCTCTAAGGTGGAGACTGCTATTAGGCCCATTTTACATAATGGAAAGTGGGTACTTGGGGTGCAGGGAGGTTAAACTAGGGACAGGGAAGGGAGTTGAAGCAAGGTCTGCTTGCAGAATCTGGACATGTGGCCACTGTCCTGTATTGCTACCCTGAGCAGCAGGACTGTTGAGTTCATGTTGAACGCACTGACCATACTTTGGATTTGGCAGGAGCAGGAGGGAGGAAGGGGGAATCCAGGTGCTGCCTGGTGGCCAGGTGGGCTAGTCGATGCCCACATGACTGAACCAGGCTGCCAGGCCAGGACGCTTCTCCCCTCCTCCTGGCGGGTCCTGGAGCTCGGGCCACCTGATCTGGGATGCAAGGACGAGTGGATGTTATGACGTCTTGCTGGTATTCTTTTCTTTTCTTTTCTTTTCTTTTTTTTTTTTTTTGAGATGGCGTCTTGTTCTGCCGCCCAGGCTGGAGTACAGTGGTGCGATCTCGGCTCACTGCAAGCTCCATCTCCCGGGTTCACCATTCTCCTGCCTCAGCCTCCCGAGTAGTTGGGACTACAGGCGCCCGCCACCTCGCCCGGCTAATTTTTTGTATTTTTAGTAGAGATGGGGTTTCACCATGTTAGCCAGGATGGTCTCAATCTCCTGACCTCATGATCCGCCTGCCCTGGCCTCCCAAAGTGCTGGGATTACAGGTGTGAGCCACTGTGCCTGGCCTGCCTTGCTGGTACTCTATATCAGTGGTAGCCAGGGCAGGAAGGAAACCGCCTCACTGGCAGAACTGGCTCATTCTGGAACGGAGATTGATTTCCCAGTGTCCTTTCCTGCATCTCCGGAGCTGGTTGGTGTCAGAGGGAGGATATTTTTGTAAGGATGAACTGTTCTTGAATGTTTTCTGCAGCTGCTGGCCCAGGTCTCCCTCCAGCAGTCACAGGGCCTGTTATCTACACCTTCCTCTGCTTCCCAACATATTCAAATGAGAAGAAGGCCCCTCTCTGAAGAGCCCCTGGCTCCCAGGAGCCAGCGGGATGCAAGAGTGGGAGCAGGCGCGGTGGCTCCCCACCAGCCACCTGTGGTGTGGGGGCTCGAGAGAAGCTGTGTATTTAGAGATTCTTCCTTTAAGATAGAGCTGCAGCTGTTTTGAGGAAGAATTAATTTTCATCTTTCACCTGCTCAGAGAGGTCCTGGGCAGACATCAGGGAGAAAGAGTGACAATTTGGGGAACCCTAAGAGGTTTTGATTTATCTGGTCTCAACTTTCTCATCTATAAAATGGGGTTGTCAAGTCCATCAACAGGAGGTGCTCTTTCTCCATCCCTGACTGGTTAGAAGGTTGGCAGAGCAGCTCACAGTTCAGGTGCCCAGATTTGACATGGCTGGGCTCTGAGCCTGGCACAGTGACATCACAAAGTCAGCTGGACCCTCTGTGCTTCCTGCATGACAGAATGAAAGTGGCTTTTTTCCCTTTTTTTTTCATTTGGGATCCAAGATGCTGAGTCATTCACCAGCTCAGAAGAGGAGGTTTTGTTGTAAAACAATCCAAAAGGCCCCTCCCCACATCCCTGCCCAGCACTCGGGCCTCGCCCCAATGTTAATTCTGAGGGGATGCCTCCGGGAAAGCATGACAGTGGGTGGAGAGGGCGGGGCTGGATGAAGTAGATTCTGGGAGGAAAACCAAGGTTTCAGAGTTTCCTAGTGGTGAGCCCAAGCCAGGCATGTGTCCTGGGGACCACGTGTACTTACTTTCTTCAGATACTGTGTTATTCTTAGAGTCTTTATTCATCATCTATTGTGTGCCCAGCCATGTGCTTGTCTATGGGGGCCCTGAAAGGGAATACAGTTCCTAACCTAGATGGCCTGACCATTTAGCTGAGGGTAGGGGAGACAAGTGTAGCTCACCAGATACCGTGCACCTCCTGAAGAGTATGTGCTCAGTGCCTGGTGTGTGTTACAGGCAGGCCCGGAGAGGGTGGGGAGAGCAGGATGAAGGGAGAGGGACTTGGAGAAGAGGCAGAGGGCACAGCAGAGGGCATTCCAGGAAAAGCTGACAGTCTGAGCAAATGAGTAGGAATGGTTTTGATTACTAGTGGTGTTAAGGACACTGTGATGAGATTAACCAGGACTGAAGCAAATGGCAAACACTGGAGCAGTGTAGGGTATGGATTATGGAGGACGGAATATCCACCGAAGACTTTTGAGCAGGAGAATATCTGAATAGAGTTGATTTTGGCTGCATAGCAGGCATGCAGGAGGGTGCAGTTCCCCAGGTTTCTGAGTCTAAGCCCTAACTTAATCCTGAGTTGTTGCTCTCCTGTCTTTCTAAATGTAGCAACCATCCATCTATCCATTCATTTATTATCAGTCTATCTATCCATCTGTTAATTACCCATCCATCTATTTATTCATCCACTCGTTCCCTTATTTTCCTCCTCACCAGCCTCTAGTGTAAGATCCTTCTCTAGGGCAGAGACATTATGTTCTCTGCCATATTCCTGGTTTCTAGCATTGTTCCTGGTACATAGTAGGCCCTCAATAAATATTTTTGAGCAAATTCTCTCGCTGAGTATTCACTCACACATGTACACTTTGCACAGGATATTGAGTCCATTCTGCTCTACTCTTTGGGCGAGCCATAGCTGGTTATTTGAGAGGGGTCCCAGAATGCTTCTTCAGTAACCCAACGAAGTCCTAGAGAGATCCTTTCTCTACTAGTTTAGACAACAGCCTTGAGCTTTGAGAATGGAGACCTGGAGGCTAGTCCCAGGCTAGTTTTGCAAAGACAAAGTATGTGGCCTTGAGCACTATCGTTTTCCCTTTGTTTCTTTGGCACAGAAATGAATATGCTTGGGACAAGAGAGCTTTGAGAGTCTTCAGACTCTGACAGGTCATAATTCTATAACCCTGATCCTTCCCATTATAGGGCAAATAAAACTATGTTAAAAAACTGTTTGGAGGCCAGGCAAGGTGGCTCACACCTGTAATCTCAGCATTTTGAGAAGCTGAGGCAGGGGGATTGCTTGAGGCCAGGAGTTCCAGACCAGCCTCGGCAACAAAGTGAGACCCTGTCTCTACAAAAAATAGAAAATTATCTGGGTGTGATGGCGCACACCCATGGTCCTGGCTACAAAGGAGGCAGAGGCAGGAGGATCACTTGAGCCGGGGAGGTCGAGGCTGCAGTGAGACAGAGTCTCAGAAACAAGAAACAAAACAAAGCAAAAACCAACAAACCTGCTTGGATTCAATCAAAGGAAAGTTTCCCCAAATTCAGCAAGTTAATGTGTTTCTCAGCAACACGGAGTCTCCATAGCTGAGTAGCTAAGCATTATTCAGCTCTGGAATAGAATTCTGTTCTGGTAGTCCCAGTATGAGTGCATTACCCCATTCATAATTGGGAGAATCCAGCAGTGCCCAGAAAGCAACTTAATTGCTCTGAGACTGAGTTCCTTTTCCTGATTAAGTCACTTAATAAATGACCACATCAAGTAGCCTGAGGCTGGGTATTTCCAAGGAGGACCTAAATCCCTTTTAATTTTCAGGGCTGTGTGCTTTCCTTTTGCAGCCTCGAGCTGCTGTGCCCAGCCTGTCATCTGAGAAGCATTTCTTCAAGGTGTCAAAAGGACGTGCCATGCATTTGGAACGAGGGCTAAATTAAAACACCGTACAACACATAGTTATATAAATTGAAGTATTTGGGCGTTTCCTCGAGTATAAACTCATTTGGCAGTTTTTTCTGGAGCAGAAACACAATGTGCAATGGGACACTTGCCTGACGTTTACACCTCCCCACGTGCACACACATGCATGAGTGTACACATATGCACAAGTGCACACACAGTAAGGAAGGGAAGGGCAGGATCCCCTGAATTGAACATATTCATTTGGCCATAAGGATTTTGTTGCTTCAGAAGAGGCAAAGATTGGTGGCTGATAACTTGGCACTGCTAATTTTCATGCTTGCTTCTGAGAATGGCCCTGGGACTTGGTCCCCTTGCCTCTTGAGAGACTTGGATTCTGTGATGAACTCATATATCACGTTATATTTCTTACTTCTATTGTTATTAGTTTTTGAGACGGAGTCTCACTCTGTTGCCCAGGATGGAGTGCAGTGGCGCTATCTTGGCTCACTGCAACCTCTGCTTACTGGGTTTAAGCAATTCTCCTACCTCAGCTTTCTGAGTAGCTGGGATTACAGGCATGCGCCACAACGCCTGGCTATTTTTTGTATTTTTAGTAGAGACAGTGTTTCACCATGTTGGCCAGGCTGGCCTCGAAATTCTGACCTCAAGCGATCCACCCTCCTTGGCCTCCCAAAGTGCTGGGATTACAGGCGGGAGCCACTGCACCCAGCCATGTTATATTTCTTAACTCAGAGGGGAGAAGGAACTTAAGTGATTTAATCCAACTGCCTCAATTTTAAGATGAAGACACCAGTGCCCACTAGTGCATAGCCCGAGAAAGCCGGAGCCAGTGCCAGGCCCTAGGTTTCTCGGTTCTTTATACCGCATTCCCTACCCACCAATGTTTAGAGGGCATCATTTGCACCAGTCAGCAAAGTGACTCTCCTTGTTGCTTCAGCTTTTGCTTTGCCTGGCAACTGGGCTGATGGGCACAGCCCGAACCACACAGCAAGGGCACTGTAGTAGCTAGTCTCCCCCAAAGCCCCTCAACCATGGGTCAGCCCTCCCAGAATTCACACCAGTCTCTCCTACACTAAATCTGGGCTGGCCCTTTTAATCATCAGAATGCAGCAAAGTAATACTTTGTGACTTCTGAGACTGGGTCATAGACAGCCTTGGACAGGAGTTCAGGGAAAAGCCACTACTGTGTAAGAAGTCTGATACTCCAGACCACCATATCATGTGTAAGAAGTCTGCTACTCCGGACTGCCATATTGTGAAGGAGCTCAAACTAGCCATGTGGCAAGAATGTGTGGGATGTGTGGGGGCCATCATCTAGTGTTCCTACTATCCCTGCCCAGGTGCCAGACATGTGAGTGAAGAAGCCTTTTGGGACACCCAGCCTAACCGAGGCTTCAGATGTCTTCGGCTCCTGCTGACATCAGAAGAGACCCGAAGTGAGAACTGCCCAGCTGAGCCTATTCAACCCCCAGAACCATGTGAAATGTATTTATTTAGTTTTATTTTTAAATTAAAAAATTAAAAAATATTTTAAGAGACAGGGTCTCTTAAAATTCTGCTGCCCAGGTTGGAGGGCAGTGGTACAATCATAGCTCACTGCATAACTCAAACTCCTGGGCTCAAGCAGTCCTCTTGCCTCAGCCTCCTGAGTAGCTAGGACCAAAGGCATGTGCCACCACACCCAACTAATTAAAAAAATTTTTTCTTTGGGAGGCGGAGACGGGCGGATCGCGAGGTCAGGAGATCGAGACCATCCTGGCTAACACGGTGAAACCCCGTCTCTACTAAAAAATACGAAAAACTAGCCGGGCGAGGTGGCGGGCGCCTGTAGTCCCAGCTACTCCGGAGGCTGAGGCAGGAGAATGGCGTAAACCCGGGAGGCGGAGCTTGCAGTGAGCTGAGATCCGGCCACTGCACTCCAGCCTGGGCGACAGAGCCAGACTCCGTCTCAAAAAAAAAAAAAAGAAAAAAAAAAATTTTTTTTGTAGAGACAAGATCTTGCTATTAAAAAAAATTTTTTTTGTAGAGACAAGATCTTGCTATTAATTTTTTTTTTATAGAGACAAGATCTTGCTATTAATTTCTTTTTTGTAGAGACAAGATCTTGCTATTAATTTTTTTTTTTTTTGGTAAAGACAAGATCTTGCTATGTTTTCCAGGCTGGTCTTTAACTCCTGGCCTCAAGCTATCCTCTCACCTCAGCCTTCCAGAGTGTTGGGTTTAGAGGCATGAGCCACTGCACCAGGCTAAGAAATTTAAATAAATTGCTTTAAGCCACTGTTTTGGGGGTGATTATTACACAGCAATAGACACCGGAACTGGCACGAACACATGCCATGGTTTCTCTGCTGTGTCCTGCCTCTAGTCAGGGCCCCCTTTTTCCTTTCCTTCTGTCCCCAGTTCTCCTCTCCCTCATCCTGGAGTTATCCCAGCTCAGATAAGCCACAAGACAGAAAATTGAGAGCAGACTGCCTTGGCTGCTGATTTTACCCGAGGGAGAATACAAGTTCTGCGGCCAGCTGAGAAGTCCCAGCTGCTCAGAGCATGCTCTGAACCTGTGGGCTCTGGAGAGGCTGGCGGCTTTGCTTCTACTTCATGCTGGTGAGAGACTACCTCCACCACCTGCCAGGAGCTTTCAGATATGTTGCCATTTGCATTTCTGCTCTTTATCTAGTTCTGAAGGTTGTTTTTTCCTTTTCATTTAAAAAAGGCACTGTTTTCTCCAATTTAACTCTCACTGGGTGGGAGAGCCTAGGGCCAGCCCTTCTGAGACAAATGAGGGTGAAAGAGCTTCTGAGCCAAGCTCAGGTTCCAACCCAGGAATGAATGAACCTCTGGGGAGAAAACCACCAAACCTCCTGGGCCCTTTGCCCAGACTCAGTACCATGCTCCGTCAACCTGTTCCTGGCCCTATGGGGTGGAGGGACCATCTGAGCTAAATGGACCAGGAGTTTACCTCTGAAAAGTCTGGACAGTGAGAGACCCTAGTAAACAGTTTCTGGGCACCCATCACTGCCAGGTGCTGAACTGGTTGCCTTCTCCTTAGGTATTTAACTGAAGGCTCCCTGAGATCAGGGGGCACCTGGCCCTGGATTGACCTCAGGCTGAACTTTGGAATGCAGCAATCACTCTTTTTCCCAATGGGATCCATCACAGTCTCTCGGAGATGCCTTCCAGCCCTGCCCCTGGGGACACCAAGGCTCAGACGGGCTAGTTGTAGAGCTCCTGAGCTCCGAGGGCTGCTTCCCCTGCTCCCATTCCTGTGTCACCTATAGGAGGGTGGTAGATGTGGCAAATAAAAACACAGGTCACCCAGTTCAACTTGAATTCAGATAAACAAATACTTTTTAGTATAAGTATGTCCCATGCAATGTTTGGGATATACCTATGTTCAAAAAAATTATTCATTGGTTTACTTGAAATTCAAATTGAATTGGGTATCTTACTTTTTTTTTTTTTTTTTTTTGAGACCGAGTCTCATCCTGTCGCCCAGGCTGGAGTGCAGTAGTCCGATCTCAGCTCACTGCAAGCTCCGCCTCCCGGGTTTACGCCATTCTCCTGCCTCAGCCTGCGGAGTAGCTGGGACTACAGGCGCCCGCCACCTTGCCTGGCTAGTTTTTTGTATTTTTTAGTAGAGACAGGGTTTCACCGTGTTAGCCAGGATGGTCTCGATCTCCTGACCTCGTGATCCGCCCGTCTCAGCCTCCCAAAGTGCTGGGATTACAGGCTTGAGCCACCGCGCCCAGCCGGGTATCTTACATTTTATCTGGGAAGTCTAACCTATAGGGTTCTGCATAATTCTTCATCTGACTAAAGGGATTGTGCAGAGTAAACAGACAGTTGGAAGTTACTGATTTAGGTCAGCCCAGTTACTTTATTATTTTCCAGGAAAACTCAGAGAAGGAAAGTGACTTTCCCAAGCTCACCCAGGGAGCCAGTGCAAGTTGGAACTAGAAGCTGCTCTATTTCAAGTCTTTGCTCCAATGTCACCTTCTCAATCAGGGTACCTCTGATCTTCTCAATTTAAAATTGCACATCCCCCATTCCAGAGGACCTTCCCTGTTTTATTTTCTCCATATTTCCTTCCTTCCTTCCTTCCTTCCTTCTTTCTTTCTTTCTTTCTTTTTCTTTCTTTTTTTTTTCTTTTTTTCTTTCTTTCTTCTTCTCTCTCTCTCTCTCTCTCCTCCTTTTCCTTCTTCTTCCTCCTCCTCCTCTCTCTCTCTCTCTCTCTCTCTCTCTCTCTCTCATAATCTCTATGATGGGAGGGATCTTACTTGTTTTGTTCACATCTGTGTCCATAATGCCAAGAAAAGGGCCTGGCCCTGTGTTGACTCGAAGTACATATTTGTTGAAGGAGGAATGAAAGAACCTGGAGCTCAGCTCACCGCAGGAGCTCTTCTTCTAGGAGCCCTTGGCTTTCCCCATCATCTCCTCACTGCCCAAATCCGCCTTGGGGAGAGGGAATTGTTTGCAACAGCTTCCTTGGGGACCGTGTGAGGATGAGTTTTAGGGTGGAGTGAGGAAGGGCCGCCCTTGGAGTTTGCCCTTAAATCCCAACCCCTCCTGCCGTCCTTCTTGGTGCCCCAGCTGCTCTGGGGGCAGGCAGGAGAGTGAGTAGATGACTCCCAGGAGGGGAGAAGGAAGGGAGGAGTGTGTGGAGCGGGAGCTCTCTCTGCGGTAATGAGAACTCAGCCAACTGCAGTTTCTTCTCACAGCGCTGCTGTCTGCTGAGAGTAGAGAGGCAAATGTGTCTTGGAAAGAGGTCTGGACTAGAGTTGGAAAGAGTTGATGGGGAATTTTCTCTTACTTCTCATGCTTGGGAGTCATTGCTGGCTTGGCGATCTCACACGGGGAGGGCTGAACCCCTTCTGCCATCCCCACCAGCTTCCAGTGGCACCGGACATAGTTCCCAGAACTGCCTTACCGCCTACCCCATTGAACTCACTGCGAGGTGAACCTTCTGGAGAGCACATCTCACAGGTTGGGGAGCCAGAGCATGGGGCCTATTCCTTCTCAGTCCGAGGAGGTTCCCCATTCCCTTCTCTTAGCTTCCTCTCTTGGAATCAATAAAAATAACAACAAGGCCTGGTGTGGTGGCTCACATCTGTAATCCTGGCATTTTGGGAGGCCTAAGCTAGAGGATTGCTTGATGCCAGGAGTTTGAGACCAGCCTGGGCAAAATGATGAGACCTTATCCCTGCAAAAAATTTTAAAAAAATTAACCAGGTGTGATGGCACATGCCTATAGTCCCAGCTACTCAGGAGGCTAAGGTGGGAGGATTGCTTGAGCCCAGGAGGTCGAGGCTGCAGTGAGCGATGATCGTGCCACTGCACTGCAGGCTGGGTCAACATCCTGTCTCAAAACAAAACAAAACAAACAACAAACAAAACCCCAAAACCAAAACAAATTAAAAAAATCAGCATCTCCCTTTTACTGAGTCCTGGCAGACAGCAGCTATAGTGCTAAGTACATTGTATATATTAGTTTATGTATAATTCTAACAGTAGTGTGAGGCTAATACTACTTCCTATTTCCACCTAATAAAACAAGGAAACAGAGACCCAGAGAGATCAAGTTCCTTACCCAGAGTCACACAGAGAAGTGCCTGCACCTGACTCTACTCTTGTGGGAGGACCTCATCTCAGGGCAGGACAAGAATTCTACTTCTCTTTTTCTTTGCTACTGAATGACTCTGCTGTGACTTTGCAAGAGCTTTTCTAAATTCTAGCCTCATTAGCTTAACATGAAAACAGATACCAACTGAGCTTTGCAGCCAGGGGTCCTGATTTATTCTGTTAATGTTTCCATTTATCAGCAGCTTTATTAACATGTTCTCTGAACATCCAGATTACAAAATTCATGAAGACTAGAATTCTTATGGAAACATGTCAGGGGATTACAGGTGAGAGTCGGTTCATTATCTTTCCTTTCCAAATGGAAATTGACCTTAATTGTGAAATATTAATCCACTTATTTTATGCATTACATGAAACCTTCATTTTTGGCATGCAGAGCAAAGAAGGCAGGTCTGTGGTTACATAATTGTTTTTAATTTAAATGCATCAGTTAATTAATACTTGCAAAAAACCCAAGGTTTTTCAGGAAATGTACAATTACAATCAATTTAAATGTACAGCTACATTAATATGGTGACAAGTCCAATAATAAAACCTAAATGATTGCAGGCAAGTGCTGAACAGATGTGTGAATAGGCGTGCAGGCTTTGGGTTGAGTACAGATCATAGTGGAAAGTGGGGCAAAGACTTCCACTCCTGGGCCCCTGCCTCCAGCCCCCAGTCCTAGGCCCCAGCATTAGCTCCAGCCCCTAGCCCCATTGTATGATTGGATGGCTAGCCCCCTGAAATAGGCCACAGATACACCTGCTCTCTATGTTTTGATTAATACACAACACACATATCTGGCACTAATCTCCTCATTTTATTTACTTCCTAGCTATCACAGAGAGTGATTTCTCAGTGCTGAGAGGGTAGGTGCCTCTCAAACTGTCTTTAGAGCCCAAAATGGTTAGAGGGGTCCAAGGAGCCCACCAGAGCAGAGATGACATGGACCAGGAAGGGTCCCTTCTCCTTCTCACCTCCCTTCTTCTTGGCCCTGCTGCCACCTTTCTGTAGAAATCATCAAGGTATCACCCAGCAGGTGCCACATAGGAGAGTAAACCCTGCACAGGAAATTGGGATTACTTCTGACTTGCTGTTTTCTTGGCAGCTGCGTGACCTTGGGCAAGTTCACTTGCCCTTTCTAAGCCTCAATTTTTCTATCTGTTCAATGGGGAATCATGGCAATTTTAAAATATGTTGTGCAAATTCTTGGGCACTCTTGCCATTGAGAGGTGGAAGTCAATGTCCCTCATCCTTGAATGTGGGCCAACCTTAGTGACTCACTTGAAACCAATAGAGTGCAGTTGAAAGTGACACTGCATGACCTCAGAAACTAAAATTAGAAAAGACCACACAGCTTTTCCCTGGTTCTTCTGGGATACTCACCTTCGGAGCTTCACCAGGGAAGAAGTTCAAATACCCTGAGGCCGGCATGCTGTGGGGAAGCCCAAGCCACAGGAAGAGGCCATGTGTAGGTGCTCTGGCCAATGCGCCCAGCCAAGGTCTCAGTTGACAGTGGGCACCAACCAGTAGGGGACTCCATCTTTTAGCTGAGGGCCCAGATGTCACGCAGCAGAGTCAGGAGTATAATACCTTCATTTCCAAATGTGCTGGGTTGCTGTGAGGTACAAATGCAACTATATACAAGAAAGCCTTTGAAAAGGTGATATAAAGATAGTTATTATTTTTGTGGCTATTTTTACAATCAGGTTTAGTCCTGCATTAGGTTATATAAGGAGAATACAAAAAAGAAGAGATAAGGTCTTTGCTCTCAAAGAATCTATTCTAGTTGGAAGGGAGAAGACCAAGAAACAGAAAATAACAGCAAATAGTACAGAATATGGCTAAAAGGACCAGGTGTGAGGGGCAGATTAAGTGCTGTAGTTGTTGGTGGGAGGAAAAAGGGGATGGATGGACTGAGAAAGGTTCCTTGGAAGATGTGTGCACCTTGAAGGATGGGAAAGATTTGGGTTGCAGGAGAGGAGGTGGGGGAGGGGGAGAGGTCTTGGGAAACCACTTGAGCAAAGGCACAGACAAGGAATGTCTTGTCATGGTGAAGAGAGGGCTGCAGATTGAGGGAACCTACGTGTTAAGCCTGGATGAGGTCCCCAGTGCCAGCCGGGAGTCAGGGAAGCTTTCCAAGTGTTTTCTGAATCCCTGTAAGGAGGATTTCACAGCTCCTCTGTCTTGGCCTTCCTGATATCACTGTGGACCTTTTCTCGGAGGCAAGGAAGCAGCCTCCTGGCTCAATGACCCCCTTCTCTAGAAACTTCTTCCCTTGCCCCTTCTTGGTATCTCTATCTCTGCTCCTGCCCCTGACCTGCTGGCCAAGCTGACTGACCTTGGGATTACACCCAATCAAGCTGGGATAGTCTGATTTTTCTTCCCCAGGAGTTTTGTAACTTTGATCCACTGAAGCCATAAGTTGGCACCAGGTGCCCTGGAAAGTCCACAAATCCTGCTGCTCAGGCCCCACTGCCCTGCTTCCTTTTCACCCGGGGTGCAGCTTTTTATTGCATTCTGATAGTTCTTCTAGAAATCTTCTAGTAAATATAAAATATTCTCCTTGCCTTCTGGATTGTTTATTTTCTTATTTATTTAGCCAACCACTGTTGGTGTCCGGTACTAGTGACCACAATCACCTTAACCAATACCAGCCACAATTGAAGCATGGCTTAGTGCTGAAGACGCCAAGCCTGCACTTGAATCTTGCCATCACACTCACCAGCTGTGTGACTTTGGGCACATTGCTTTTTCTCTGAGTCCCAGTCTCCTTATCAAAATCATGAAAATAAGCCCCAATGCATAGATTAATTGTGTAGATTTTTGGAGATAATCTATGCTTGGCATGCATTACATTCTGAAAAAAACAAAACAAAACCACTAGCTGCTGTTATATTACAATTTGAGTTTAAAGGGTTGCAAGTAGGCTCCCTGGAACTGGGAGTTCCCATTTACCATGCTTGGTGTAGCACATTGATAACAAACACAGACGACAAAGGGGGCTACGCTGATTTTTAAGTGGCCTTTTGACATTCAGTGAAAGGCACTTGACCTCTGACAGCAGATTAATTTCTAGAACAGCGTCCCAGGCTTGGTGTCCATTCTGGATTATCCAGCTCTTTACATCAAAAGGGGAGTCATGTGGGCTGGCCAGCTCTGTGGACTGGAGCGGAGTCTGAACTGATGAGGTCAACGCTTGAGGATACAAGCTGAAGAAGTACTTTCTAGGCCATAGAATGCACCCTCCTTTTAGCCATCCAGTATGTGCAGTGAGGATGCAGTCAATGGCCTGGAAAAGTATTTCTCACCTGGAGGAGAGTGTGGTTGGCTCCATGGAACCCCTCACCACTGCTAAAAGAGTCCAGAATGTTTGCCCCTAGCTGAGTGTTTGGCAGGGGTTGTTAGTCCACTGGGGTTTCAGGTACTGAGGTGTCTGGGGTATGAGACTTGGAGATAGTGTGAGAGAATTTTGCTGCTTGTAATACAATAAAACTCCAAGTAGATTTAGCTCTGCAAGGGCTTTCTTGATGTGGGAAAAACAACTGGGACTAAGCGGCCCTTGTGTGTCAATGCTAGTCATTCTTGGGGCTTGCCACCACCCACCTCACTGCCACCCCTTGGCTTCCGCTACCTTCCTAGGCCCAGTGGCTAAGGTTGCTATTTTATTCTTTTTTCTTTTTCCTCTTTTTCTGGGACAGAGTCTTGCTCTATTGCCCAGGCTGGAGTGCAGTGGCACGATCATGGCTCACTGCAGCTTGGAACTCCTGGCCTCAAGTGATGTTCCCACAGCAGCTTCCTGAGTAGCTGGGACTACAGGTGTGTGCTACCATGCCTGGTTTTTTTTTTTTTTTTTTTTTTTTTTTTTTTTTTTTTAGTAGAGACAGGATCTTACTATGCTGCTCAGGCTGATCTCAAACTCTGGGCTCAAGCAATCCTCCCGCTTTGGCCTCCCAATGTGCTGGGATTACAAGTGTGCCCCACCGCACCCAGCCCGAGGCTGCACTTTCAATGCCCTGGTCCCACTGGGCACAAACCCTTTGTCTTATCTCCCTTTAGCTCAGCTGTGGCAGCTGGAATTTCTCAAAATCTTCTGGAAATCTTGAGGACCCAGAAAATCAGAGTAGAAGAAGAGTAAAAACCAGACTGGCTTCAGGAGAACGGGGACCTCCTGCCCACCTGTTTTATTCCCAGAGGGTCCCAAGAAAAGATTTATTTCTCCCTTCTTGTCCCAAAGGGTTGGGCCACCTCTGCAGGCGCTTGCTGGCTTTCCTTCTTAGCTTCCTCTGGGCTTTCTCCAGGGAGTGGGCACTAAATCACCATCCCTACCCAGGCAGCCTCTCCTTCACAGCTTAGCCCTACTAAGTTCTCCCTTCATGTGTAAGGTTGGAAGGACCCCAGGAAAAACCTCGGCTCTTCAGAGGAGGCTCTGTCTCCCACAGACTGGAGGCAACCCTGGCTCCATGCAGGTCTGCTGTTGAGGCAGCAGCTATCTAAGTATTACCCACCAAGTCCAGAGGGCTGTTTTCTCACAGAGGTTTTAGGTGCATGTTTCTTTCATTGGAAAACTAAAATTCAAATGAGGTTAAATGACATGCCCAAGGTCACTGACTGATGTTGAAATTAGGGTTCAATTCATGTCCACCGAGGGCAAGCCTTGTTCTCTTTACCTTATACATTCACCCTGAGATTGTATTGTTTCATGCCTGTCTTCCCCACTTCTCTCTCCTCTCTTCCCCCAGAATTCACTGTCCCATGACCAAAGTTCTTGGAACTACTTTGATTTACAGACGGAGGAAACATTTACAGAAACTCAGTGGACACTCAATAAGTCTCAGTTGAATGACATTGACAGAAAGAGTTGTTGATAATCGTAGAGATAATAATGCCACTAAATGATCCATTTTAAAGGGGGCAAAGTCTTTCTGAAAAGGAATAGACAGCAGTGATTTAAAATCTGATGACTTTGTGGGCCCAGGGTAATTTTTCCATGGTATTACATTCTGGCTTCTGCAGTGACTTTGGTAAGGGGACATACCTATTTCACAAGAGTGGAGGATAACATAATAATTAATATTAAACATTTTTCTTTGAAGGTTCTGCAATTGAGTAACAAAAACCAGCAAAGGTTTAGTGTGAGAAGCCAGGGAATCATGGCCATAGGAATAACGTTCATATTTAATTGATTTAAATGACAGCCTCAAATACAATGCGATTAAAAGAAATACAACAAACATGTGGTGGAGTTTAGAGCATCTGGGTCTGTTTAAATTGCTCTTGTTTCTCAAGATCAAGGGTATTACTGATAAAAACAAAAATCTTTGTAATCACTAAATTTAATCCAACTAACGATGATGAGAAGACCGTTGTAAACATGAAACATAACTTGGGAACTAAATCTTACATATTTTCCTTGTTGGGAAAGGCATGTTTTCAGTCACTTGCACTGGAGAACGCTGCAGGATCAGCAAGGCAGGGCTTATGGGCTAATCAGTTGCCAGAGAGAGAACCCCAACCAGCTGGCACTTCAGAAGGATGGAATTGTTAGTCACAGCAACCCTAAACAGTGGCAGGGAATTACCTCTGGTATCATAAAACCTGTAGGAGGAAAAGAAGCAGCTGTGCATCTTTCCTTCCTTCCTTCCTTCCTTCCTTCCTTCCTTCCTTCCTTCCTTCCTTCCTTCCTTCCTTCCTTCCTTCCTTCCTTCCTTCCTTCCTTCCTCCCTCCCTCCCTCCCTCCCTCCCTCTCTCCTTTCTTCCTTCCTTACTCTCTCTTCTTTCTTCCTTTCCTTTCTCTTTCTCTTTCCTTTCCTTTCCATTTGCTGAGGCTGGGCTCACATGCTCCTCCTGCTTCAGCCTGCTGAGTAGCTGGGACTACAGGCATGTACCATCATGCCCAGCTTCAACCTCAGTATTTGTTACATTTTTCCTTTGCATCCACAGCAAAGCTGACCAGTCTTTTCTGAACCCCATATCCTAATATGACCACAATTTCCCTGAAACTTCAAAGCACTGTGTTTCCTCCTCTTTGACACACACATCTGTTCAACTTTGTACTGACTTAGTTGTGTTTCTTACATCCTATTTAGGTAATACGCTCCTTGAAGTCAAGGGCTTTCTTACTCTTTCTTTACTTTTTACCTCTGCAAATCTTGCACAGGGCCTCACAGTGATAAGTGCTCAAATTGCATACTTGTTGGATTAACTTGGATACCAGACTTCAAGTGCAATGCATTGAGATGAGCTGAACTTTGTCCCTGCCACTGCTTCTGGTTTGGGGGTCCCCATTATACCTGGCTCTCAATCTCTGGAGAGGCCTGAGGAACAGGAAGATGATCGTTAGGTTCTGGTGGTTGTAAGAAACGGAGACTCACTCAAGTAACTTCAGGAGAAGGGAGGATGGCCCAGACCAGAATGTGATGTAGAACCAAGGAAGCTGGCATAGAGTTTTCTCCCATAGGTGGCCTGGTCTCTTTGTATCCCCATGTTTCTGCTGCTTTTTGTGTGTTTTTTCCATTCTCCTTCTGGTAACTCTTTGAGTCTAGCTTCTGTTTACTTATAATAATTTCTGTTCCCATGTAACTTTGGCTTTTGCTAGATTATCATGGCTTCTTTGGTTTCTTCATCTGTTACAAATGTTCTGTTTTAGCCTCATTGGTGATTACATCCTTCACTTGGCATACCTTGGTTCAAATACTTTGGAAAGAGACTAGGATGGGCACAGCTCATCTTTGGGCAGGTGTCTGCCCCTGGTCCAATCAGCAATTCCTGGGCTCAAGATATGGAAAGGGCAGGTCATTCAGTGCAAAACCATAGCTTCTTAAAGATTATGCATAACACAAGTAACTTCTTTCAGAATAGCATTGAGGGTGTGGCAGGCATTCTGAGACTGGGTCTGTCCAGTTTTGGGATATCCTCCAGGGCTGTCTTTTGCTGCTATGTTGGGAACCAGAGCACAAGTAAATGCAGGAATGGTCAAGAGAAAGAACCTTCTAGTCATCCGGAATCTGTATCATCTCACAACATCACATCTTCCTTTCCCCAATACACACCCTCACCAGAGTGTTTCCTGACATGAGATGTGTAAAGAGGGACAAGATGGAAGAAAATCAGCAAACCGAGCAGACTTAATATAAATGTGAGGAAGCGCTGTGTATTTTACAAGTGAGAACATCAGTCTCCACTAGGAAGATCACAAGGAGAGAAAAAGAAGATAGACAGAGCCATGAACTCAATTCCTAGCCAGTTCAGAGGGTGAGAGAAGCCAGGCCCTTAGGATGCTGAAAGGAGAATCTAATAAAATGGCAATTGGTGTAACCAAGAGTACCTACAGCTTTAGATGTGAGAATGAATTTTAAAAGGCTGAGTACTGATTTTCCAACACTAGTACAGTGTTGACCAACAGAAGGGACACCATCCAAGCCTTTCCATTTGCAGTTTCAAGTGAATTTCATAAATTACCAATGAATTGCTCCTTTTTGCAATGCCTGAATTTTCTCTGGATATGTATATGGAGATATTTTAAAAGGAAAAAGCAAATAGTTATAGATCAACCTTTATTCTGTATTTAGAAGCGACTGCAAAGTCCTTCCTTCCTTTCTTCCTTCCTTCTTCCTCTCCTCCTTTATTCTTTTTCCTTTCTTCATTACTTCTTTCCTTCCTCCAATATTTGTGAACATCTCTTTTGTGTAAGTCAGAGTATGCATAAATAGAATTTTTATTCAACAGCATAAGAAATACAAATATATACAGTAGTACAATAAATCCAACATTTATTAAAGGCTTTCTGTGTCCTAGGTGCTATTCTAAGCTTCTTACATATATCAGAGTTAATCCTCTCAATGGCCTTAAATGTGAGTACCAATATTATCCTCTCTTGTAAAAAAAAAAAAAAAAAGTAAAGGAGTAGGTGGATCAATGACTTTCTCAAGATCATTGTCTTAATCTGCTAGGGGCTACCATAACAAAATACCATAGACTAGGTGGCTTAAACTGCAGGCATTTATTTCTGGAAGCTGAGGAGTCCAAGATCAAGTGCAACTGATTTGGTTCCTGGTGAGGGCTCCCTTCCTGGTTTGCAGACAGCTGCCTTCTAACTCCATGCTTACATGAAGTTTCCTCAGCGAGTGATTTCTCTCTCTCTACTTACAAGGCAACTAATCCCATTTTGACAGCCCCTTCCCATGACTTAATTTAATCCTAATTACCTCCCAAAGGCCTCATTTTCAATGCTGTCACAATGGAGGTTAGGACTTCAGCATATAAATTTGGGAGGGAGAACACCAACATTAAGTCTCTAACAATCATACAGTCAGAAAAGCGGAAAACAAAACAATCAACTTCAATGTTAGTAGAACCATAAGCAGTGTGAGTGGACCACTCAGGCCATTGTGGGATGTGGAGGAGAGGAGCTCAGGGGGAAGGAGAAAGAGGAGGAAGAGCCTGCATGTCTGCTCACAACTGACCCAGAATGGCTTTCTGGAGGGAGAAGTTTCAAGAGGAGAGTACGGGAGAATAGTCTACCCGGGAGAATAGTCTACCACAAGCACGGGTCATTAAGGAATGTGGAGGCTATTAGGTTCAAGCCCTGAGCTTGAGTCCTGCCTTTACTACTTCCCACCTGAATAACCTTGGGCAAGTCCTTTATCCTCTCTTTCCGCAGTTATGTAGACCATTTGAGGAGGCATCTTGTATACTGTGAAAGGCCATTTGGATATTTCATTTGAAATGGCCATAGCCAGGTGAGATATAATTTGAGCAAAACTGATTTCTGTAGCAGTGGCCAGCCCTTGGTCTGCACTGTAAGCGCAGGCCTGGACCACAGTCCGCAACCAAACTGTGTCTACTTGTGTCAACCCATTCCCTTTGATAAAGCTGAGTCCCCATAGGTCATGGGGCCTGGACCAGCCACTGGAGGAACACTCAGGAAGAGAGAAACCAATGGGCTTCCTCAGGAGAATTTGCTCCAGGACTGTTACCATTTCTCCCAGACTAGTGACTTCTAGGCCTTCTTAAGAAATTAGTGAGGCAAGCCTGCTTGTGGTAAGATAAAAGAGAAGGAAAGACAGTCACAAAGGACCACATATTCTATAATTCCATTTACACAAAATAGGCAAATCCACAAAGACAGAAAACCAATTTGTGGTTACCAGAAGCTGGGAGAGAGGGAGTCATTGCTGTGGGTATGGGGTTTCTTTTTGGAGTGATGAAAATATTCTGGAATGAGATTGTGGTGATGGTTGCACAACCTTGTGAACATACTAAAAACGATTGAACAGTACTCTGTAAAAAGATGAATTTTGTGATATATGAATTAAATCACAATTTTATAAAAGTTAAGAGAGGAGGCCCCCAGCAAGGTTCCTATTGTGGGAGATTTCCTTATTGTGGATGTCCCTCTGAGTGGAGGGGACACTACAGGGACCCAGAGCTTCAAAGAAGGTAACCCTCTGCAGGGTATGATGGGGACAACTCTGAGGGGGATTCACAGACAGGTCCCTGGCACAGACGGCCCATGGGAAGAGAGGCAGATAGGCCTGAGGCCAGGTCTCCCCTGAGCAACAGTCCCCAGAAGACCAAAGTGATGTCAGTGTGGCAGAGGGCACACGGGGTGGGGGGAATTCCTGCCTCTGAAAGTCCACCCCAAGCACTTTAAGATGGGCATTGGAAGAGGAAACCATGACCCAGACTGGGCACGTAGCTTGTGGTTTGGTGGGAGGAAGGGCACCGTGCTCGTGTCAGCCCCAGTCTAGTGTGGAGGACTTGAAAGGCTGCCTGGACGCTTTGCAGCTTTGCTTGTGGCTTTACCTACAGCACACGCACAC
This sequence comes from Macaca thibetana thibetana, assembly GCF_024542745.1. Classification (NCBI taxonomy): domain Eukaryota; kingdom Metazoa; phylum Chordata; class Mammalia; order Primates; family Cercopithecidae; genus Macaca; species Macaca thibetana. Next base: position 62,078,840 of record NC_065590.1, on the reverse strand, counting down.
CCTCTCCTCCCTTTAGTGGAGGTCTTGGGAGGAGAAATTTTGTATTTTTTTTTAAAGAAAATATAGCAAGTATTCATCGTGATCTGCGAACTCAGGTACACACACACACAGAAATCACTTTATATATTTTCATTAAATCAACTTAATTCCAACTCTAAACCCTTATCCGGTGGGCTGGTGGGAAATCCATTATGGGCTCCACCTACCACCTGGCCTTGGGCAGCATGAGGATCTAGGAAGTTTATGTGGTGTCTGGAGAAGAGGAAGTGCCTCCAACCCTTAGTGAATCAAACTCCAGGCATGAGTGTTCCCTTGAAATCTCACGGCATGGGGCAGGGGTCTTGGATAGGGCAGGGACTCTCAGTTTTCCCTGCTGAGATCTTACCACCTCCCTGGGAAGTTGCCCTGAGCTACGTGGGAGACCCCGCTGCCGCAAGACACACCATGGCCTGTTTTATCCATTAGATACTAAAGCCCGAGAGCTTTGCAAGGGCTTAAAAAATGTCTGATCATTGGAAGAAAGTCCATGGGCTTCAAAATTTAAAAAGAGAACTGCAAAATGGAAATAAACACATGCTTAATTGTGTTTACAAAATCTAATACTGTCATCTTCATTAATTGTTAAACTTAATATTCTTGAAAACATCATTCTATTTGAAAACAATTTGTTAGTTTATTTCACTTTGCAAGAATTTCTGAGTATAATAATATTGGCTAAGGGGTCATTCTTGGTCAGGAAAAAAAAAAAAAGCAACACCAAGGAACAACTTCTGGAATAATGAAGAAATGATATTCAAACTATGCCAGGTTTTTTTTTTTTTTTTTTTTTTTTTTTTGAGACAGAGTCTCGCTCTGTCGCCCAGGCTGGGGTGCAGTGGCCGGATCTCAGCTCACTGCAAGCTGCGCCTCCCGGGTTTAGGCCATTCTTCTGCCTCAGCCTCCCGAGTAGCTGGGACTACAGGCGCCCGCCACCTCGCCCGGCTAGTTTTTTGTATTTTTTAGTAGAGACGGGGTTTCACTGTGTTAGCCAGGATGGTCTCGATCTCCTGACCTCGTGATCCGCCCGTCTCGGCCTCCCAAAGTGCTGGGATTACAGGCTTGAGCCACCGCGCCCGGCCTATGCCAGGTTTCTTAAAGCAGGGCTTCTCAGATACTAATATGTGCCCATGAGTCACACAACCTGAGGGTCAAGTTAAAATGCAGATTCGGATTCAGTAAGTCTTAGGTGAGGTAAAGCTGATATTAGTAGTCTCCAGACCACAGTTTGTTTAGCCAAGTTCAAAAAGTGCTTTCATTTACTGCTTTTATTCAAGAATGACAGTACCCTCAGCTGACCTGAGGGTTAAGCAGAGTCCTCCGGCCCCATTAGATAATGGCACTTAGATACTGACCCCTCTTTCCACCGGGGTCTCACTGACCTTCTGTGTCAGCATGCTTATTCCAGCTCCCAGGCCTTTGCTCCGGCCATTTCTCTGCCTGTAAAGAATGCCCCCCGCTTCTAATCTCTGCCAAGTGAGAGCCCACCCACCCTTCAGTATCCAACTCCACTGCTTCCTCTATGAAATTCGCCCCAAACTCGCAGCCGGTATTGCTCCTGTCCTTCCCTGAATTCAGCATTTGTAACCCTCAGTTTGGCTCTGATTATACACTCCGTCCTGGTTTTAGATAACCCTTTTGAAGATATCTGTCTTATTTCTCCAACTAAGGTGTGAGGCCCTGGCGGACAGTGTTAATGTTTCCCACTTTTTCTGCAGTCTAGACGTGGCCCTGCCATTTATTTGCCACATGATCTTAGAAAAATCACTTCCCTTCTCTTGGGTCCTTCATTTGTAAAATGAGTCAAACTAACTTGAGACCTCTGAAGGTCTGTCTGCCTCTAAAATTCCTTGGTTCCATATGGTTCTGACTGCTACACGTTGCCTAGGACATGGTTGACATTCAAGAACACACCTAGTAGATTTAATTAAGTTGAAATTTCCAGCAAGGAAAGGCTATATGTCTCCAGAGAGGCCCGGGATGAATGGCCCCGGGCAAGGCAACACATTGTGGTGCGGGAGGGGCTCCTCCTTCCCGTGCCCTACCCCGCTTCTCCTAGGCCTGTCTTCGGTGTCTGGAATTTGCCATTTCTTCTCAGTACCAGGCTTTCCCTTCTTGTGTTCTTTACCAGGAGCACAAAGAAAACAAAATATGATGAGGGAAATGTGGGCCCAGGGGTGTGAGAAAGGCGGGGCCGGGGGGCGGGCGGGAAGGAAGGACAAGAACAGAACCCGAGGTCATAATCTGGAGGAATCAGACATTTCAGAAATCATCTGTCACAGCACCCCGGCCACCAGAAGATGTAAATAAATTAAGGTGGTAATTCCATCTCAGATTTGCGGTGATGTGAACAGCCCTTCCAAGCCCAGCTCTCACGGTGTGTGTCACCCACATGCCTTGATGGAATTAGAGCCCTAATTTATTTATGGTTGGGGATATGCTATTCCTTATGGCATTGCAATTGTCTTTATTTTATAGGCTGCTTGAAGCAATTTAATATGGTTGGATCCCGCAGAGGATGCATACTGACAGAAAGTCAACAAGTGAGAGCTGGCTTGCTGGGGGCACCACAGCACTCACGCCTTGTGGACAGCCTGCTGCCCAGGGCCGTGGCTGGCCCACCAGAATCAGGGTTTTCTTCTCATCTCCCTCAGGGAGCAGGGAGCTCTCCCGTGTGATAATGAGCAGCAGTCGCAGTGGCGGCATTCTTCACAGAGACCTGGCCAGAGCAACTCGGAAACCAATCCCCGGCAGGATCAAAGAGGGTCAGACTTCAAGAGGATGACTCCATGCTCACAGTTGAAGCAGGTCTTTGTTCAAACTATTCCACACCTGAAAAGAGGACCTAGAGCATCAAGCGCTGTGGAATAGTGTAAGGATTTGGAGTCAGGATTCCTGGGTGCAAGTCTTGATTTTGCCACTGTGTTGTCCTGTGCAACTTACTTAGCTAAACCTCAGTCCTTAGGGGTAAAATGAAAATAATGTTATCTACCGCAGAAGGTTGTTGGGATGTCCAGATGACAATGCAGTAAAGGGTTGGTCATCTCTGAGTCAGCTCCTAAACTCCCAAGGAAACCCAAACTCAAGACAACGAAGTCCCCTACTGCTACCCTGCATCCCTCGCCCCTGAACCCATGGTCATGATGGGGACTGACTGAGTGCTGACATTGCACTTCTCCTGGCTACAATGCAGGGGGACCTTAGACTCTTTATGGGCCAGGGTTCTCTCCTCCCTTGTAACCTCTCCTTCCACCCCTCTTCCAATAGAAGTAGCACACATTTTATTTATTTCGTGGTTTCATACCTTAATTCGTCTTTCTTGAGTGCACTGTAAACACTCATTATGTCTTGGAGCAATATACTTCTTTTTAGGCTCCAAGTTTCTAGTGTGTTCTGAGGTCTCACTGGAGGAAGAAACAATGAAGTGCATTAAGAACTGTACACTAAGAGTTAGAAAACCTACTACATCCTAATTGCTATGGCTGTGGCTATGTAAAGAAATAGTCAAATGAAAAATAAGTAAATAAATATTACACAACTGTCCACCTTAGCATACGTGGCAATTTCTTCACCTATGAAATGAGGAGTTTTGACCAAATGACTCTGACAGGATAATATTCTATAGATGTATAGTGTATTCTATCATAGGCAAATATGTTATATAGGGTCCACTATCTGTAGCAGACACCATTCATTTTTTTTAAATTTTACGTTAAGTTCTGGGATACATGTGCAGAGCGTGCAGGTTTGTTACATTGGAATACATGGGCCATGGTGGTTTACTGCACCTATCAACCCGTCATCTAGGTTTTAAGCCCCACATGCATTAGGTATTTGTCTTAATATTCTCCCTTTCTTTGCCTCCCACCTCCCGACAGGCCCTGGACACCACTAATTAACCACAGCACTGTTCTCCTGTGCTTCAAACCATCCCTTCCCAAATCATGTTACCACATAAGATGAAGCCCATTTGCCACCTAGGTATACTCATTCAATCATCAAGCTATTGTTTAATAACCTTCTTTATTTTCTTCTTTAAACAGTTCATTTTTCCATCTCCCCTATTTCCTTAGTTTCCCCACTGACTGTTACCCTGAGGGAAGTTCCATAAGAAAACTACAAAGTGCAGTGGATAAAAATATTTTTGGATGAAGAATGAGGAATGGCATTATGGAAAAGGTGGCTCTTGAAATATGATTATTTAAACAATACTAATAACCACTTCCATGTAGCAGACGGCTTGCCCCCTGCCAGGTACTGAGTCTGCCCGTGAACTTATCGGTGCTGACAACAACATTTTCAGGTACAGTAGTTGTTATTTTTTCCATCTTACAGGTAAAGAAGCTGAGACTCAGAGGAGTTAAATCATTTGCACAGGCCAGGCACAGTGGCTCACGTCTGTAATCCCAGCAATTTGGGAGGCGAAGGCAGGAGGATCTCCAGAGGTTAGGAGTTCAAGACCAGCCTGACGAATATGGTGAAACTGTCTCTACTAAAAATACAAAAGTTAGCCAGGCATGGTGGTGTGTGCCTGTAGTCCCAGCTATTTGGGAGGCTGAGATAGGAGAACTGCTTGAGCCCTGAAGGCAGAGGTTGCAGTGAGCTGAGATCATGCCACTGCACTCCAGCCTGGGTGACAGAAGTGAGACTCCATCTCAAAAAAAAAAAAAAAAAATCACTTGCTCAGGGTCACACAGCATGTCCGTGTCAGAGCTGGGACTTATCTTTGAAACCATGGTGGATTTTCAAGGTAGAAGTAGAGGGAAGGGCAGAAGAGGACCCAGAAAAAGGAAAGTATTTAACTGTTAATTTATTTCTCTTTCAATTTTTATTTTAGGTTCAGCGGGTACATGTGCAGGTTTGTTATATGGCTATATTGTGTGCCACTGAGGCTTGGCGTATGAATGACCCTATCACCCAGGGAGTGAGCATGGCGCCCGACAGGTAGTTTTTCAATCCTTGCCCCCTCCTATCCTCTCCTCTCTGGGAGTTCCCAGTGTCTACTGCTCCCATCCTTATGTCCATGTGTGCTCAATGTTTAGCTCCCGCTTGTAAGTGAGAACATGCGGCATTTGGTTTTCTGGTCCTGTGTTAATTCACTTAGGATAATGGCCTCTAGCTGTATTCATGTTCCTGCAAAGGACATGATTTTTTTTTTTTTTTTTTTTTTAATGGAGTCTTGCTCTGTCACCCAGGCTGTAGTGCAGTGGTGTGATCTCTGCTCACTGCAAGCTCCATCTCCCGGGTTCATGCTGTTCTCCTGCCTCAGCCTCCCAAGTAGCTGGGACTACAGGCGCCTGCCACCACGCCTGGCAATTTTTTTTTTTTTTTTTTTATTTTTTAGTAGAGACGGGGTTTCACCATGTTAGCTAGGATGGTCTTGATCTCCTGACCTCGTGATCCACCCGTCTAGGCCTCCCAAAGTTCTGGGATTACAGGCATAAGCCACCATGCCTGGCCAATTTTTTTTTTTTTAAATCACACACACACACACACACACACACACATTATCTTTATCCAGTACATCACTGATGGGCATCTAGGTTGATTCCATGTCTTTGCTATTGTGAATACTGTTGTAAGTGAATGTGTCTTTTGGTAGAACTAGGTAACTGTTTAAAACATACCGTAGTTAATATGCTGTTGATCTATGCATGAGATGAGCACACAGAGTAACTGGCCCATTTGAAAGCAGACCTGTGTATCCCAGAGCAGAGAGAGTCACCTAAGGTCACTGAGTGCTCACCCAGGCCGTGAAGAAGAATCAAGGAATCCCCAAGGAAACTTCTGTAGACTGGAAGGCCAATGCCTCAATTTCTGCATTCTTGCTACAGAAGGGGGCAGGCCTCAATGCAGGGCTTGTGTGCTGCCTCTGCTAGATGGGTTTGAGGACCAGCAATGTCCAGATAGGCAGGTTCCAGGATGGAAAAAGGGCTCACCATTTCACGATGCGAAGAAGGGTCCTGCCTCTTTGTGGTCAGAGTAGAGAATAGAATGCAGAGAGGTTGGTGGTGTCCTGGTGGAACCAGGGATGTGCTAGCTTTAGTAATGTCGTTCTCTGATCTCTCCAGGTCAGAAGCTGAGAGGGGTGTCTCATTCAATGGCCCGTAAAAGTCCAGCTACTAAGAGGTGAGTTGGTGTGACCAGGTCAGGCTGAGCCAAGTTAGTGGGAGATAGAGCCTGTTCTGCAAAGTAATTTCCTGAGGCAGCTCTGAACATTGCGGGCAGGGGCTAGGGGATAAAGGACAGTGTGAAATTCTACTGGGAAATTACTGAGCAGGACAACCCCGTAGTGTTCCTTCCAAATGCCTGAGGGGACAGGGGGCAGTGGTGGGTGGTCCCATGAGCAGTGGGTAAAGAAATTGGAGGCCACTTCCAAACATGTCGCTAAGAGCATTTCAGGGCCTTCTGCATGAAGGGCAGAATCAGAAAATGGCTCACCAATGGCTGCCCAGTGTGGATGACTGGCCAGTGGTTGTCTGAGATGATGGCTGGTACCCTCCTCTGGGGAAGATGAGGATAAATGGCTTATGTTCCAGTGAAAGAGATTTGAGAGGTATCCTGAGAGTGAGAAGCCTTGTTCCCTGAGTACTCCCCACCCTGGCTCGAGTTCCTGAGGGCTGCACATCCCCTGTCCCTTGAGTAGAACACAAGCATGGACTTTTTTCCCAGGTGGATTTCAGGCTTCTCGAAGGACCTCAGCCCCAAGTCCCTCTTGACTTGGAGATGTGGCAGACCTTGCGTCCTTTTCTTTTTCCCACCCCACCCACCTATGCCTTTCCTGTTATCCCTGTGTCCAGGCCCTCCTTGATGGCCAGCGCTCTCCAGGTAGACACACCTGCAGGTCTAGCCACTCTGAAGGTTGCTTCGTGTTCACTATGCGTAGAATTCCCGTCTGTCTCTTTGTTCATTTATTTGGCATTTATTGAGCATGTCTGCTATGTTCCATCAGGCAGGCATGTCATATGGACACCCTCGTGTAACACAGGGGGAAGAACAGCCAGAGTGATTGCTTTAAAACTTAAGTCAGATCAAGCCATTCCGCACGCCCCACTCCCAACTTCGCCCATCCCTGCAATCATCTCACGCAGAGCAAAAGCCAGAGTCCTTAGGCACCTGCGAAGCTGTGCACTCTGTGATCACTCCTGCTCTGCACGGCCTCCCCGACGTCCCCACAGTGTCTCCTCACTCTGCTCCGGCCATGCTGGCCTTCTCAGTGTTTCTGCAGCTTGCCAGGCACTCCCCTGCCTAAGGGCCTTTTTGCACCTCAGCCACATCACTCACCCTTTCACCTCCTCAAAGCCTTTGCTCATATGCCACCTTCCTAGAAGACCTTCCCAGCATCTGTTGTCAAAAGGTCTCCCCCAAAACCCCCTTCCTTCTAACACCCTCTTCCCGGCTTTAGTTTTCTCTGTAGCACTTTTCAGCATGTGATGTGCTATATATTTTTGCTTACTTAAATTGCTGATTGCCTGCGTCAGGCCACTAGATGTGAGCCACATGAGGGCAGGCATTATTGCCTGTTTTCGTTCAGTACAGCAGTGCCTGGCACACAGTAGCATTCAATAACTAGTTGTTGAGCTGGAGACTTCGGCTCTGATCCTGAATAAGGCATTAACTAACCATGTGTTATTGGGCCAATCAGTTCCCCTCCCTGGGCCTCAGTTTCTTCATTTTAAAATGACACATGGAATAGGTAACTCCCCTGCGTTCCTTCCCACTACAGAGTTGGTCCTGTGAGAAGCCGCACAAAGTCCTTGTCTTTAGGGAACCTGGAATGTAAATAAAGAGGCTCAAGACAGAACGTACCAGTCTGTAAATGTGTTGCATAGACAGTGAATGTCCGGGCAGGGTTGGGGGGTGGTGGCGGTGAGCTGGGGAGGCCAGTGAAGGCTTCCAGAAGCTCTGAGCTGGGGCCTGGGGGCTCAGGGCTCAGGCCAAATTGCACAGAAGCCTCTTATTGGGAGCGAGGTCAGACTCTGACTGTGCTTGTGAGCTCTTCCCCAGGCCCACAGCCACTGGTGGCCTCTCCCACTTCTCACAGTTGGGCGAGGGGCCCAGGTTGGGAGGTGGGGGAGGTAAGAGAGGGAGCTGCTGGCTCAGAGACCCCACCCCTCGTGAGTGCCAATGGCTTCCCTGCCTCTTTCGGCCACAGAGACGCTAACCTGCAGGCCCCAGAGGTGGCTCAGCCCACATCTTGAACTCATTTTCCAGCACGAGGGAGTCTGGTTTTATGTCACAGTCCAAGGCACGTGTTTACTCAGCTTCTCTGCTCCCCATCCCGAGGAGAGATAACTGAACTTGATGGATAACCACTAATTGGATCATTACCTTCATTTTGAAATGATTGCCCCTAGCCACTGGGGGCATTAGTTCCGAGCTGGGGCCCCGCAATCCGGCATGCTCCATCAGCCCAGACCCCAGCAAGATTGTAACCCCACAAGGGCTCACAGCTGTGCTCCTGTCTAACTATAACCTCTAACCAGCCCCCTCCCCACACTCTCCCAACTCAGTGTCCAGCCGGTCATTGTGCACCTTGCCCCCACCGACTCTCTCCTCTGGAGTGCCCTCTTTGTTGCCAGGGCTCCCAGGAACACCAGTTCCCACCACGCCCTCCTCTCTGGCTACCTTTCTGTTCTCTGATTGTCTGATAGGCATATAGTTTGCCTCTCCAGACAGAGAACAGGGTCCTTGAAGGCAGGGCAACCTCTCTTCTTCCAGATGCTCCAGTATTGCTGGCACGAGGCTGGGCACACAGTGGTGGCTGTTGGTTGATTGATGTTATGAGGCAGGAAGGAAGGGCCGGAAGGGAGCGCGATTGATTCCAGCTGAAGGTGGGGAGGCAGGCACAGGCAGAGGGTAATGATGACCGGGGGTAGGGGCAGGTGGGTCAGGAGCTCCGCAGGACCCACCCCCACCCCCACCCTACCCTTGTGACTCTGACGTGGGAGCCTGAGTTTAAAAAAATAGTTTATAGAATAATCCCTCTGAGAGTGGTTAAATAAATTACCATAACTCCTGAGATGAAATATTACAGCCACTAAAAATGCCTTGAAGAATATTTAACGATCTAGGGAAATGATCACACTAAAGGAGTGAAAAAAAGTTACAAAAAGTAATGCACAATATGATTCCATTCAAAAATGTTGCAAAACACACATATAGAAAAATAGCAGGTGGCGTTTATTGAGCTCTTACTGCATGCCCTGCATTGTGCTACGGGTGTCCTGCGTATCATCTCATGCAATCTTCATATCGATCCCAGGAGCTGGGTTCTTTCTTTATCTCCATTTTACATGTGTGGAAACTGAGGCCAAGAAGGGAAATGATTTTCCCAAGGTCATACAGCATAATCTGTCCCCCTTAGTGCTGAAGTTTGCACAGGTTAAAGTCTTTGAGCTCTGAACTTCTTACGCCGTCAGAAGGTCCCTTAGGCAAGAGGAATCAGGTCAAAACTGTGTCAAAATCACGTGGTAGGGAGAGTAGCCAGAGGGCACGTGCACCTGCTCTGTGCACTAAGGGCTCTGGAGCCCGAGACCACATTTTTCAACATGTCCTACCAAGGGTTACCAGGGCAAGTTCAAGCAGTGAAACAACCTCCTGGAGAAAGGGCATGCTTACCCCAAACAGTGTTATCCTGGGGTTAAACACTGTTATTGACCGGGGGTTGGGAGATTGGGGCAGGGAGATGGAGTCTGTTCTGGCCTTCCAGGGCCTCCTGAGATGTTGCATAAATCTGGCCACGCTGGGACTGGGAGGTGTTACAGGGGTGGGGTGGTAAGGGTGGGGAGGTATCATCTGAGGGAGAGGGTCAGAGAGTCCACTTACAGTTTTCCGGGCAGTTCCCTGACTTTGAAGAGGGACGTTGGGATGAAAAATAAAGCTACATTATCCCTGCACTAGGTGGGGTCTGGTAGCACAGTAGATCCTTGAACATCAGGGTTTGAATTGCCTGGGTCCAATCATATGCATTTTTTTTAACGAAACATGAATGGAAAACACTGTATTTGAGGGATGTAAACCTGTGTATATGAAGGGGTGACTTTCTGTACACTTGGGTTCCACTGCAGGTCTTGAGTATATGTGGGAGTCCTGGAACCAATCCCCCACACATACTGAGGGACAACCACATATGAATCAACCTGTCTTGATTGCCTACTAATTGAGTATCTGGTGTGTGTGTGTGTGTGTGTGTGTGTGTGTGTGTGTGTAGACCTGTGTGTGGGCACATGTTTGTGTGTGTGTGTTTGAGGCATGAAGAGAAGGCATGACTCCAATCTGGGAATAAGACTTATCCAGGAGGGGACTGTTCACAGTAAACTCGAAAGGCTGGATGCCACACTCTGTTACAAGCAAGGGAGACAAGAGTTGCTTGCCTGCCTGAACTTACGTTGAAATTTAATTGCTATAGTAACGGTGTTAAGAGGTGGAACATTTAAGAGGTGATTAAGTCATGAGGGCTCTGACCTCTTGGGTGGGATTAATATCTTTATAAAAGGGCAAGTTCAGCCCCCTTTTGCTTCTTTGATCTTCTGCCTTCCACCACGTGAGGATGCAGTGTTTGAGGCACCATCTAGAGTCAGAATTGCCAACCCTGCTGGTGGCTTGATCTTGGACTTCCCAGACTCCAGAACTGTAAGCCAATAAATTTCTGTTCACTATAAATTACCCAGTCTTGAATTTTTTTCTTATAGCAACACAAAACAGACCAAGACACGTGCCCTCAGATGTAGAAGGATACGTTGTGAAGACTCTGACATGTTTGAATCCTGGGTAAACTGGCCAACTCCTTCCACTGAGTTGCTCGCCTTCCACTTCTCCCCACCTCCTGTCTTCTTTTTTTTCCCTTCTTCCCTCAACTTCAACCTGTGAGGAAACACTCCTCTTATTCTGCCCTGTACACAGAGTTGTTTTTCTTTTGGGGGAGATCTTTGCGGGGGGGCTGGGGAAACTGGGAGGTGGCATTTGCTTGTATTGAACACCTACTATGGGCAGGCCTTTGTGTTAGGCACACCTGTGGGGGACAGAAGGTGAGTAAGACATGGTCCTTGTCTTCATGGAGCTCATGAGTGACACATCAGAGCCACAAGGTTTAAGGTGATGGAGTGTAGGGCTTGTGGGCAAGTGTGGGGAGGACTCAAAGATGGCAATAAGGCCCCACACCTGGAGACTATGAGTGCCTGAGCAGGGGTAGGGAGTTTGATGGATGGGGGACAAGGATGAGGACAAGGTGATGATTTTGGGGAAAGTGGATCAGGGTTTGCCTAGGCTGACTTTTGAGGGTGAGCAAGCATCACCCATGGTTAGGCGAAGCAAGATGGCAATAAAAACTTCTGTCCAAGCCCCTGGAATGTTTGATGTTTCTCATGTACCCTGGTATGGTCTGGTCAGGTGAGGGTGCAGCCTGACATCTATTAATAACTAATTCTCTGCTTCCCCTGCCCTATCTTTCCCTGACATCTGACCGTCTCCCCTGGACTTCTTCGGTTAGTTACCATGGGGCTCTGTGGGAAGCGTCCAGAATGCCAGCATACCCAGGATGCCCACCCAGGTGGTGCTGAGAGCAGAGGGAGGCTCTGTGGACTGACCTAGCACTCGTCCTTGCTCTTCCCCACTGAGGAGTTGCCCCCTAGATGTGAGGAGAATGAACCTGGAATGGCTCAGCCTAAACAGGTCTGAATTTGATGGCCCCTTGGGCCCATTTGATGTGGCCCAGTGCTAAGCAGCACGCACTTCCTCATGTCCTCTGACGTGGCCTGTCCTTCTGGATCCTGGATTTTCTCCCCTTGTCCTGACATTGCTTTCCTCCTTTCCTCAGAAGTCTTGGGTCAGGAGGAATTAGTTCATTTCTGGAGTTTGTATACAAACTCCCATGGACTTTGTATACAAACTTTGATAATACCTTCTCTGAATTCACCAGCTTGTCTCAGCTGCAGAAAACCAGTCACTTCCAGCTTCCATACTCTCCTTCAGGCAGCAATAGTCCCCCTCGGGTTAAGTGGTCCCCTGACATTGCTTTACTGGGATGATTCTAATTTTTGGCCACTCTAATCTTGTTGACCAAGGTGGCAGCTCCCCATCACACAAAGTCTCTTTAGCCCTTTTCCCTCCCTCTCCCAGCTCTTTCTTGGTACCCATCTGGAGAAAGGAGGGAAAAACACTCAATACATATTAGACAATGAGCTGGGTGTTTGACCATTTTTTTTTTCTCTTTTAAGCCTCTCAATATCTCTCCTATGTATTGTTATGCTTTTCCACATAGAGAAGGAGCCTGAGTTTCAGATAGGTTATCTCAGTTTCCCAGGGTCTTCAGGGTGGTGGACCAAGCAGGATTAGAAACACATCTCTCCGGCTCCGGAGTTTCTGCTTGGTTTTTGTTGTGGGTTGAACTGTATCTCCCAAAAAGAAATGTTGAAGTCTTAACCCTAGTACCTATGAAAGTGACCTTCATCAGAATTAGGGTCTTTGCAGAGGTAATCAAGTTACGATGCAGTCATACTGGATTGGGGGTAAGCCCTAATCCCATCACTGATGTCCTCATAAGGAGAGAACGTTTAGACACAGAGCCAGTGGCACAGGGAGAATACCATGCGGAAATGGAGGCAGAGATTGGTGCGATGGCTCTACAAGCTCAGAAATGCCTAGGATTGCTGGCAGCCACCAGATACCGGGCGAGAGGCATGGGATGGATGCTCCTTCTGAGCACCCAGATGGAACTGCCCCACCCAACAGCTTTATTTTGGACTTCTTGCCTCTAGAACTGTGACAGAATAAATTCCTGTTGTTGTAAGTCACCTGGTTTGTGGTAATTTGTTATGGCAGCCCTGGGAAAATAATACAGTTTCCTATCCCTCACTGTATGAGTCGGGGTATATATACATATACATATAATCAGGGTATATATACATATACATATACCCTGACTAATACTTAATAAACTCTCTCTCTCTATATATGTATATAAATACTTAACAAACTCCGTATATATATATGTATATGTATATATATACACACACACAGATACACACACACATATATATATGGAGTTTGTTAAGTATTAACTTACATGATCACAAGGTCCCACAATAGGCTGTCTGCAAGCTTGAGGAGCAAGGAGAGCCAGTCCAAGTCTCAAAACTGAAGAACTTGAACTCTGATGTTTGAAGGCAGGAGGCATCCAGCGTGGAAGAAAGATGTAGGCTGGGAGGCTAGGCCAGTCTCACCTTTTCACTCTTTTCTGCCTGCTTTATATTCACTGGCAGCTGATTAGACTGTGTCTGCCAGATTAAGGGTGGGTCTGCCTTCCCCAGCCCACTGAGTCAAATGTTAATCTCCTTAGGCATTGCCCCCACAGACACACCCAGGATCAATACTTTGCATCCTTCAATCCAATCAAGTTGACACTCAGCATTAACCATTGCATTCACTTTATTGTAAGAAGAATGTTTCTTTTTCCTGGCCTAAACAGGGGACTCTTTCAGAAACCCACTGGTTTCTTCTCTCTGGGACCCACCTGGATTTGGTTAAGGGGGTATTGTATGAATCCATCTGGGAGCTGCCTCATGAGGCAAGAGATGATCTTGCCTCATCTCTTGAGGCAAGATGATCTTGCCTCGCCTCATGATGAAGAAATGATCTATTCTTCTCGAGGCCACCAGAAAAGACTTATGGAGGCGGAAGCATGGCAGAAAACAGAAATTGGAAATGTAGGATAAAGACATAATTTGAGGAAGACGGGAGAACAGCACATGTCACAGCACTTGGCATGATAAAGCATGGTGCCTATCACATTGTAGATGCACAATTAATGTCAGTAACAGAACGTTAAAGAGTGCAAGATGCCTTAAAAGCAGTGTAAACCATCCTATTGCATATGAACCAGTGTACATTTGCTGGATACAAGTTTTAGGCAAGAGCATTGTTACCTAAATTGGTTTGAGTGAATTGTCAAAGGTATATATCTGATGCATTGGGGGAAACCCAGGCTCTGGCCTCAGAAATCTGAGTTCTGGCTTTGACTCTGTTGGCTCCTATTTGTGTGACCTTGGGACCTCATTTGCAAAGTGGAGATAATAAATTTCTTTTTCTTTGCGGAATTGTGGAGATGAAATGGTAAAGAATTTGAAAGTTCAAAGCATAATATGAACATTAACTGCAAAGCACAATGTGAACATAAAGAATTATTATTGTTGTTGTTATTATCCATTGGTCAGTCTCTTTACTGCTCTGTGAATGCTCCATAACCATTTGAGACTTTGCTCCAGGTCTTTTTATGCACTTGGAAGTCTCTCTATGTAAAGTTAGGATTAGGTTTGTATCCAGTTAACAAAAAACTCAAAATGACAGTGGTGTGTTTCTCTCCCATATGCTAGTCTAGATGCACTCCAGGGCTGGTAAGAGTGACCCAGGATTCTTCTATCTTGATGTTCTGGTGTGCCTAGTTGCCATTTCCAAGGTCACCTTATGACCCAAGATAGCTGCTGGAGCTGCAGCCATTACGTGCGTATTTTAGCAAGGAGAAAGGAAAGATAGATGGCAGGCTTCCTGTCTTTAAGGACATTCTCTGGGAGTTACATATGCCATTTAAAAATATATCTCATTGGTCAGAACTTAATCATATGAACACAAAGAAACTGGCAAAAATGGTTTTTATTCTGAGTGGTCATGTGCCCAGCAAAAAATCAGGGTTCTGATTCATAATCATTCTTCAAAATCAAGTTCAGTTTATCTGCAAAATAGTTTGTATTAGGCAAATACATAGCTTGTCCACAGTACGGCTTCATTATGCCAGGAAATGAGTGAAATGTTTATGTGGATGATCTCATTTAAACCCACACCCCAGCCCTGTGGGCTAGACACCATCATTGTCTCAGTGTTCTAGATGAGGACATACGGCTCGGAGTTGTAAAATGTCACTGCTTAGGTTTCCTGTGAAGCAACTCTGAGACGGAAATTAGCAATGAGTAGGCAGGATGTGTATTAGAGAGTGCTTTGGGGGATTAATACCTGCAAAAAGGAGGAGGGCATGGAAGCAGGATTGGGCAGAGGGAAAAGTTGAGCTTCCATTCATTTCAAATAAGGGTCTCAGCTGACTCCCCAGGGACCTCTGGAGCTAGGATTGCCTTGCAGAGTTGTTCCAAGGCACGGGGGGATCCCTGTGCTGATCACTCATTGGACACGAGCTGTCCTGGAAGGGAGCCTGACCCTGGGCAAATCACTCTCTCAGACTGAGGCAATCCCTCTAGGAGGCTGACAGCTGAGGACTTTCTGCAGGCAGCTCTCCCGATGGCTACAAATTTAAGTCCTTCCTTCTTGAAACAAAATCCTGTAGGGATCAGAGAGCCCCCCACATGAAGCCATTTGACTAAGCTTGCACTAAGTAGCAGGTGACAGAGATGGGACTAGTACCCAGGACATCTGACCCCAGCAGTTGGGATCTTCCTGCTGTGCTGAGGCTTGCAGTAGTTAAACAGCTTGCTGAAAGTCACCGCTAGCAAGTCAAATCCATAATCCCAGCACCCTCCTGTGGGTTCTAAATCAGTTTACTACATCATCTCCCTAGAGTCCCTGTTGGTACTTTCTCATGGGAAATCTACTCCCCTGTTTCCTGTGTTCCATCTTCTTTCTTCTCTCTAAACAAGGTCTGGCAGTTAATAGAGCTCTGATCTCCTAGGGGCTCAGCCCTCTACCAGGTGGAATGGGGTTCTGAGGGCACGGTCCTGCCTCAGCAGGATTGCAGGCCACTTGGCGAGCCAAGGTTATCACCAACGGCAATGTTGGTGATTGCGGCAGACAGGGGAGTACTGGGTACTGCCTTGTGAGTCCTGTCTGGATGTGCTGTGGGGTTCAGAGGCAGGAAAGGTTCACCGAGGCTGGATGAGAAGATCTGTGCTCATGCCAGCCCCCTCCTGCTCCCACCACACAGACTCCAGAGGCTGGAGTCATGTGTTCTCCTCTTTCAGAACCCTTCAAGTGTTCAATACACGGAAAGGGATTTTAGAACCTTAGAATTGGAAGAAGATGGTCAAGTTTCTTAACTCGGAGATAGGAAAATAGAGGCCCAGAAAGCAGCATGACTTGCCTAAGAGAACACAGCCGGGTGGCAGTAGCATGGCTGGCTTGAGAACCTGGGTTTCCCAACTCCTGGCTTCTCCACTACCATAAGCTGTCCCTACTGAACAAGGACCATTCAGATGGGCTGGACACAGATTCCAGGCTGGTCCCTGCTTTCAGGCATTCTCAACAAAGCACTCAGGATCATCACTGTCACAAGGAAGAAAGAAACAAAATGCCCAATGGTAACTAGATGGCTTGTGGAAACACTCCGCAGAACTCTGTAACTGATTTCTACCAGGCCCCACTGTCTCCTTGTTAGCCCAAGGCAACTGCTCCAACAAAGAGGGATGGGGGAGAAGAGTAAAAAAGTTCTTTCTATTTTGGGCTTATCACCTGGGACTTCCGACCAAGGCGAGTCTGCTGAGAAGATTTAGGAATGATTCTATTGGAAGTCAGAGTGTGATAAGCTTTAGATCGACAGTTCAATGCGCAGAAAGCTCCTGCCCACCGCCCAAGAGAGGCTTCCTAATACACTGTAACCTGCATCTTCCTCCTAAAACATCTTAGCTCCATGAAGCAATAAAACAGTCTGGCCTAAGTTACTGAGCTTCTTTGAAGTCCCAGAGAGGCCCATAAATAAGGTAGGTACTTTGGAAGAGGGGCACTCATTTTGAGGGGTCCCCACGCAACTCTTTCAGAGCCACATTGATTTGTAGCTGCCTCTAAGTCAATTTCCTGGGGCTCATAAATCTTGATTCGAGCAAAACTAAAATGTCATCAATATTTATTTGATGCATTTCTTGCCACTCCATAGAAAAAGAAAAAAAAAAAAAGTCAGCATTCTCATCCGCCACCCTGGAGAAGGTATGGAACATAGCCATCCCCGGCTCCTCACAGACCTTTTCGTTGTGAACCATAAACCCCACCCGGGTAACAAATGTACCATTTCATGGTCAGCAAGAGCGGTAACTGTCACTAGAGAAATAAAACTGAGTTATTGTTTCCAGTTTCAAAAGAACAGCAACAAGTATAAAAAAAACCTGTATGTGATCCCTGTCCTCTTCCCCTCAGACACCTGCAGCCGTCTAATGTTTCACCGAATCCTGCCACATAAATGCATAGCTTCACTCACTAATCCATATGGCTCCAGAGACCACTGTTACATGAGAACTTAAACTGATGGGGCCAGGCAGCCCAGGGCAGCTTAATCTTTTTTAATTCAAATCGACTGAGTCCCATGTGGCCCGGAGATGATACCCTATATGCTGCAATCAGACTGACCTAGACTTCTTGTGCTCTAAATGATTAATGAAACTGCCTCGAGTTTGTTTCTATGGTGATTGGAAACCCGACCCGGACAGAGGAATCTGCCATTCACGGTGAACAGAACGGAAAGGGGGGGACGGGGGACCCTGGCTGCTGGTGCTGGCCGTGAAGAGAAGATGCCCAAATGCCTCAACTCCTCCCCCAGGCCTGCTGCTGTGGGCTCAGAAATCGAAGTGAGGGGAGAGGACGAAAATGGCCCTCCTAGGGAACTTTTAACTCAACCAAACTGCAGAATTATTTTATTCTTCCAAAGTATTCCTAAAGCAAATGACCAAAGAAGAATTGAAGGAAGTTAGCATTGAATTCACATTTGGCTTCCTAAAATAAATACATGAATAACTGAAATAAAACAAAACCATGAAATCTTTGATTCCTTCTTTAGAACGATGGCTTCGTCTACTATGAACATGACAAGAGCTGCCGAGTATTTTGCATGACCTGTTCACTCTCCGGTTCTATGTAGTTTTATTTGTTTCCCCTCCTTATTTAAAATAGGCTGAATTTGGGCTTCATGCAGCAAACCTTTGCTGTCAGAACCATCAGAAGCCAGCTCAGTGGAACTCGGGGGGAATTACATGCAGCTGGTGGAGAACAATGGATGTGAAGAGTTTGTGCCGAGGGTCACCTGCTGCCATCCACCTGGCAGGACAGTTGGGTCCTGCTTCAGGTTGGAGTTGATTCTAGCTTTCTCAGCAGAGCCTCCAAGCCCTGCCAGGTGCTCAAGTGCCACAAAATATGGAACTTTTAGAGAGGTCTCATACAGGGAACACCAAAGGACATATGTCAACATTTGAAATCTGAGGCCTCGTCCAATTGCTATTGACAGAGGGATGGTGACTATGGGAGTTCTTGGAGGCATCACTTCCTGCTTTCTTCCCTCCTGCTCACCTACCTTTCTTCATTTCATCTCTAGCTACTTCCTTCAACACTCAGTCCCCCTTCACATCAACCTGTGATGCCTTGTATTTCCCACAGAAGAAACTCCAGACTTTTGTAAGACACATGCAGGTACCTACAAGGTTCTGCCCACCTTCCATCCCAGCTGCGTCTCCCACTCATCTCTGCTGACTGACTGTTCACTGCCTGACCTGTGTCCATGACTTGCCAGTTCTCTGCCTTTGTTTGCACTATTCCCTCTGTCTGCAATGCCTTCCCCTCTCCATCTGTTGGAAGGCTCCTGTTCCCCAAGTTCTAACTCTGATGCTGTCTCCACAACAGGCATCTCAGCTCCTCAGGCACAGGGTCTCTTCCCTGCCTCTCTTCCCCAGCGTGGTATCTTTTATAAGAAACAGTACCCTCAGCTCTGCCCTGCATGATGGGAAATCTCGCTCTTGGTCACAGAGCTTGGCACATAGCGCATGCTCAGTCTGTGTTTGCCAACTTGAATTTCTATTTCAACCTTACTTCTAGCTGGTAGGGTCATCTGGCCACACTATCTGTTATCCCCATGATGGTCACTGCTTGCTGTCCCTGGGTGAGCAAAGGCTTCATGACTTTGTGGCTCAGTAAACAGTGAGGGATCCTTCTGGGAAGGTAACCAGGAACTGCTCCACTCAGCTCTAAGCCTCTCTTCCGATCAAGCTGGAGTTCATCTTGCCTAAGTTACTGCACATTGAAACCTTCCCTGTTGAAGGCCTGAGTGGTCTCAACCAGAGCTGAGTGGTGTTCAGAGTGTCTGGCCAAGCCCCATCTCCCATCCTGGCCCCTCTGTGGCAGCTGGCTGGGCCACACCTGTAGGGCAGGGCCCTCCCTCTGCCCTTGGCAGAAGAAGGAGAACCTGAGTGGGAACAGGCCTCAGCCAGTCTCTCACCCATCCACTTAGACGTTTTTGCAAGCCACCTCCTGGCGAAGGATCCCTTTGCCTTATCTGACTCCCTGATGGAAGTGGATATCATGTGTGCCTGCTCTGCTCCCTGAAGACACAGGTGATAAAACTTGGGTGTGGGGCCCTGGCAGGGAAGGAGTGGTGTTGAGATGCCTAGGAACAGATATTTGTGTGAGCAGAGTAGAAGGGAAGAGTGTGTTAACACAGGGTGACTCTCTGTCCCGGCAGGTAAACCTGGTGGGGGGGGTTACGTCCCCAGCATAGTGTCCACTTTGCCAAATTACAGACCCTGCCCCATCCTGCTCACCTGGAGTTACCCCATGCTGCAGCACAGAGCTCAGAGAAGGCCCCTTACTCACTGTTCTGGCCGCTGCTGCTTCATTTGTCCAAAGGACAAGCTTGCAGCCCCTGCATCTGTAATACTTTGTGAGTGGTAAAGAATCTCTCTCCCCTGTTCCCCTTCATCTCCCCTTGCCAACACCCTCTCTGCCCTAAATGCGACTTGTCATGGCTATTCGTTTTTTCGGATTGCATTTTATTCTGAAGGGCTCAGAAAAGCCCCTATCCTTCATCCAGAAGGCTCTTTCAGGGATGCCAAGAATGCTGTGCCCAGGCCTGGCCTGGCGAGTGGACTGGTGGGTGACCCCAGACAACGTGGGGACTGAGTCAGCTGCTGTGGGGAGGAAAGTGAGACTCGCAGGAGACACCGGGAGAGGGAAGTGAAGCCATGAATATTTAGACAGAGGGAGAGTGGAATTCAACCTGACACTGATACACAGGAGGATTGGATTGATAGCAATAGCCTAAAATTAGAAGCGGTCTACGGGGGAGTTCAGAGGTCAGGCTGTAGAGACAGACTGGGTGAAAAACTCTGAGTCGGCCACTTACCAGCCCAGTAACCTTGGGCAAATTACTCAACCTTTCTGTGCCTCAGCTCCCTCGTATGTAAAGCAGAGATAATAATGGACTTCCTCTACGGGACTGTTGTGAGGATTCAGTGAGTTCTCGCGACAGTGCTTGGCACATGGCAAGCACATTCTTGCTGTGTTATAACAGAATAAAGATCCTGTCTTAGATCTGTTGGGATCTTTCTTTCATCTAGAGTTCCTTTTGCTGCTTTCCAAATCTCCCTTTCCAAATCTACCTTTTGCTGCTTTCCAAATCTCCCTTTCCAAATCTACCTTTTTATTTGTTTTGGAGGAAAGAAGGGTGCCATGGGCTGTGGACTGAAAGTTCATGTCCCCCCAAAAATTCATACGTTGAAATCCTAACCCCCAAAGTGACAGAATTAGGAGGTGGAGCATTTGGGAGGTGACTGGGTCATGAGGGTGGAGCCTTCATGCATGGGATTAGTGCCCGTATCAAAGGGACCCCAGAGAGCTCTCTAGCTCTCCCTCTGCCATGAGAGGACACAGAGAAGTTAGCAGTCGGCAACCCGGAAGAAGGCTCTCGCCAAAACCCGGCCATGCTGGCGTCCTGATCTTGAAAGCCCAATCTCCAGAACTGTGAGAAATAAATATTTGTCTTTTAAGCCACCCAGTCCATGGTAATTTGTTAAAGCAGCCCAAGAGGACTGAGATAGATGGTCTAGATCAGCACTGTCCAATAGAAATATGCAAAACACACATGAAATTAAAAATTCCTAGAAGTCACATTAAAAAATAAACAGGTAACATTAATTTTAATTACATATTCCACTTAACTCAATATTTCTAAAACATCATCCTTTCAATATGTAATCAATACAAAGATTTGTGAAAGAGATACTTTGCCTTTTTTGTTTACTAATCTTTGAAATCCTGTGTATATCTTACTTATAGCACATTTCAATTCAGGTACTAGATTGCCATCTGAAATACTTGATCATATTTAGATTTCATCAAATTGACAGTTGAAAAGGTAGATCCATATACCCAAGCTACGCCATACAACTTCCCAGTAACTGAAACTAGTATCAATTTTTAAAGTAAAATAAGTTAAAATTAAATGAAATTCCAGTTCTTCAGGTGCACCAGCCACATTTCAAGTGCTCAGGAGACATATGCAGCTACTGTGCTGGACAGCGCAGGTCTAGAGGTTGCTGTGGTGAGGACTTAGCATGGAGAATGGTGTCTGGCTGTAGGAATCTCAGGCACAAGGAACTTACAAGAACAGAGATTCTGGCAACATCCTCAGCTTGTTTCTATTGTGGTGGGAGGCAAGTAGGGTGGTGTGGGGACAGGTGTGTACAGAGAATTGCTTGTTCCTTCAAGAACAAATGCATACCAGTACTCACTGTCTACCAGCTGCTGCCCTGGGTGCCAGGGATGCAGTGTGAGTTAGTAGGGAGGAAAGGGACCAGACAAATCCAAGTATTTACTGGAGATATTGATGGAAAGACAATAATCCCAGCCCTTGGCATTTGTCTATTATGAGAAGCCTTCCTGGCCACCATCTCTTTTGGATCTTCATAGCAGCTGAGACTTAGGGAGGGCTCAGGACATCAAGTGACTTGTCCATAGCGTGTGTAGAGAAAAACAAAGGGCAAAGTGCAGGGCTTCTGAACCCAGGTGCAGGCTCTGTGACTTGCTCTCTTCACTCTGGACAAAGGGCTGAAAGGCCTTGTATGATTTGTAACCATGGTAGTGAGGGGGTCTTTGGGGAGGAAAACAACTTCAGCTGGGCAGTGGAGGCCTCCCATCCGTGATGTCCCCTTCATCTAGGGTCTTTTGGGGTGCACAAGGCCTGGTTCCTGCCTCAATTTGTTCCTATGGTGAAAGAGTTATAACTGGAGACACAGAGAATAAAAGCTGAAGGAAAAATGAACAAGTAGGGCTCCTTCAGGTGCCCCTGCAGAAGTGCTTCTGGTTTCCATCTCCCTTGCCCTTCCTGCTGCCTCTAGGTGCATTCTGGAGAGCTGTACCTTCTGGGCATGGCTGTTTAGGGGGCAGCCTTTGCTTACTCAGTGTTGTGCTGGGGCTGGGATAAGAGGAATTTGGCACAAGGTGGTAATCATGTCTCTACCACAGGACCTCATCAGCACAGTACAGGGTGTTTGCAGAATAAGTGGGTGAAGGAAACAGAGGATTGCCCCAAGCTCTCCATCTAATGAACCTAAGCAGATCACTGAAATTCTCTAACCGGTGACCCTCCCTACATCCTACTGGCTGGGCAGTGGTCTCCAAGCCAGGCAAGACCACTGTCCCTCTGCTTTCAAGATGTCTGGCTCTGATTTACCGACTCATATTAGGCCTGTCCTTTCCTCCTAACAGAGCCTAGACAATAAAGTTTTCTCTCATTCCCTCTTTGACCTAGGACTTCATTCGAAAGAGGCCACAGAGCCCATGTGCTGACTTGGTGAACACAGCATCCCGAAGAGACTATGTGACTCTAGGCAAGTCAACCTACCTTTATGAGCCTCTGTTTATTGATCCACCAAAAGAGGATGATGGTATTTATACCAGACATTGCAAAAGGCTGTTATGATGAGCCAATAAGATACAAAAAGCACCACAAAAACTTATGCACACGCAATATTATTTTAATATCTCATTAGTAAACACATACCCTCTGTCAGGTTGCTTCAAAGTGGACAAATGTGTTTCTCGAGCACAATGTGGTATTAGCTTAATATCTTATTAATAAATTAAACCATCTCTGTTATTTCATTTGATGCTCTTAAGGGATTTTTTTATTGGGGAAAAAAAATGACAAATTTTATAGACTAAACCAAAGATGGGGTTTGGGGAACAGGAAAGGTGTGTTTTGTTCAGGAACAGAGTATTGTGGAAGGAGGGAACATGAGAACAGTACAGAGTGTGGAAGGGGTGTTAGAGCATGAGAGGATGGGCCACTTGTGGATATGAGGTCAGCAGTGGCTACAGGAGTGGGGTGGGGTTGAGCTGCAGCATGGACACAACACATTTAGGGTAAAGGTCTGGGGAAATGTCTCTGAGCAGTTCGAGGAGATGAATTTCAAACCCGAAGGACACCCCTCACCGCCAGGTTCTCCAAACCCAGCTCTGGTCAGCTCACCCAGGCCTGCAGTGAGCTCAGAGGAGCTAGAAGGTGACCTGGAAGTAGAGACTGAGAAAAAGGGGAGGAGAAGACCACCCTCAAGAGCAGGGGGAGGGGAAGCCCCTTCCTCTCAGGTCCTGGGGGGCCCTCTGCCACCTGACAAGGGCTGGAGCCTGCCAGGGTATGGACCAGGGACCCAGTCATGTCAGATTTCTAGGAATGGAGCCTGACTCAGGTGGGTACCTAGGATTTCCACTTCATGCTAGCCACCATTTCAAAGTTTCCCCAGAAAGAACTGAGCCCACAAGATGTGGAAGCGAAGGCCTGCTCCATCTTTGCCCAATCGGCATGGAGGGGGTCGAGGAGGGAGCTCCGGCCCTGTTGTCTGCTCATTTAGAGGAAAACTGAGAGCCCAGCCCTGCTCTGAGGGCATTTCTAGGTTAAGAGGTGCCAAATCACAAGAGGCAACAAATGGTATGGACTAGGGAAAAGGATATTTGTCTTTTGGGGTTTGGCATATAGACTAAGGAGCCAAATTGCCCAGGTCTAAATCCTGCTTTACCATTTAAGTTATTTAACTTTGTCCCTCAGTTGTTCCATCTGGAAAATGGGGGCAATAATAGCACCGATTTCAAAGGGCCATAAATGAGGCTAAAATAAATGAATCTTGAAGAGTATTTAGTATGGTGCTTGTCACATATGTTTGTTAAATAAATAAAAATTTTCAAAGGGGCTACTGACTATTTGATTCACTGCAGTATTCCCAGCCCCTGGCAGGTGATCAATAAATATTTGTGGAATGAAGGAAGTGCTCTCAAGGAGGGCTTCGTAACCAGTTAGAAGGAATAGTTTGATAAGCCACAAAAGGCACCTGCTTCAGTTGCAGCTGGCGGTTGCTATCCTGTCTCTGGGTGGTGATGGTGGCTACGAGCAGTGGTGGCAGCATCTGTTCACTGCAGATCTGTTGATTTGCGGAATGGTGGGGGGTGAGACTGAGCAGTGTTCCCTGCCTTTCACACACTGCTCTTGCTGTTTCCTCCAGACGTTTAATGAATATTTAAGCCACCAGTTTCAAGGAATGCCTAATGTGAGCCTGCCCAGGACACCTTGTCTGTCTGAGCCTGCCTGTTGGCTTTGTCTGCTTCTGGGTGAACCTCGGGGAGTGGCAAAGACTAACTGGGTGATGAAGGAGACTAGAGCTAGGAGTTTGGCCAAACTTCATCACATCAGGCAAAAGCTCCTTCTAGATGGTTAGACTAAGGAGACCAGTTCAGAAACACAGAGCATTCCCCCACGGTCACAGGAATTGAAGCCACATTGAACATCATCCACCACCATGTTTGGGGGCATGTTGGGCCACGGTGGAGGGTGGGGTTGCATAGAGAGAGCAAGGATAAAATGAATCTGCAAGCTAGGCCCCAGAGCTGGTGGTTGGTTTGGAGGTGCATGCATGGCAGGTGGCATTATTTAACATCTCATATCCATGTGGTGTCTGGAGTGCTTCTGAGTGCTGGCCCATCTATCATTCATGCTTCTGTGAGGCTTACGATAGCACCCATGTCACTCTCCTCTCCCTTCTCCCTGCAGCATGGACGCCTAGGAGGGTCTCAGGAAATACCTGCAGTTGGGCGGACTGATGACCTATGCAGGCGGTCAGCTTGCTTTATAAAGTTCCAGATTGATCCCATTCTGCCTAGGTTATGAAGTATCCACCAAGGTTCTGCTGTGTCCACTTTTGTGCCTCAGACAGTGCAGGCCACTGTGGAAACATTTGTGGAAAAATAATTGCCTTGGACCCAGCCTTGATAGAGCTCTCTGACACTGCGCTGCTCTTTCTTCTGCTCCGACTGGGTAAGACGAAAGGCTTTACTCCCTCAATTAAATCTTTATCAATCCATCTCTATCCAAATAGACGGTGAAACTATTTCACCACTAAGCAAATTAATAGCATTAATAGTACCTAGCACTGTGAACATTTATGGATCACTTACCACGTGCTGGACATGGTGCCCAAGTGATTCATATGTGTCATCTCGTCTAACTCCTACCACAGCCTGTTGAGGTAGATTCTGCTGGAAAGACTGGGGTGTGTGGAGGTTGTAAGTGCCCACACTTTGCTACTGGGCAGCTTGGGTTCACCATTTCCAGCTATGTGATTTTCAGCATGTGCCTTCACAGAACCGTAAAATTGGAATGCTAAGTCACAGGATACTTTTGAGAATTGAAGACGATGATGCATGAGCTTAAAAATGTGCATACTGCATTTTAACAACATTTTAGCTGTTATAATGAGTCCCCATTTGATAGATGAGGAAGTTGAATTAGAGTAATTGAGTAGCTTGCACAAAGTCACAGTAAGTGATACGCTAAGATTTGAACCCTGCCTGACCTCCAAATCCTTGTACGTAATCCCTATACAACACTACAGTGAATACAAGTTTAGTCTTCTTGGCCTCAGGCGCTGTGCTGGTCAGTTTGCAACCAATTATCTCACTTAATCTTCCAAATAATTCTATGAAATGAGCTAATCTCCTGGCCAGGGCCTGGGCAGGGCTGCCAGCTGGGCCAGTATGTGGAAGGAAGGTCCCTCCACGATGTGAAAGGGTCACCCCGTTAGATCCACCCAGGGAGTCCTGTCCCACATGCAGATGCGGAAGTACAGGGCCACAGCATTTACAGAGGAGGGGCATTCACACCGCTCAGGAGGTCAAGTTTTCTGAAACAGACATTTCACCTAAAACTATTATAAAGTCAATGAGAACAGGTGTTTTTGTCTGTTTTGTTCACCAGTACATACCATTTCTCACACAGTACCTGACATATAGTAGGTGCTTAAAAAACATCTATTGAATCAATGGAGAGGGAGCTCTACATTGTGGTTCTGGGGTGAGAGGGCCATGTGTGCAAAGGTGCAAGGTGGAGGGGGACAGCATGGCCCGCTGGAGGTATAAGTTGGTTGAGCCTATTCTAAACCATGAAAACGATGCTCTAATACACGTGAATGCTCCTGCTGGGACAGGGCACGAGCTGAAGGCTAAGCAGGGCCCAGTTCACCTAAGGGTCTGGGATGGACACGTGAGGAAGAGATGAAGAGGACTGTCCCTGGGGACCTCAGGCACAGGCTGGGTGGTGAAAGGAAGCAGATGGATAGGCAGCCATAGTGAGGTGGTGAAGGAGCCAACTCCCAGCTCCACAGATACAACGTTCATTAAAAATTCAGGGAAATAGCAGAAGTGCATATCCTAGAGGGTGGTAACTGTCAAATGAATGTGAAAGACACAAGGGTTTTTTTTTCGGGGTGGCATCGGTTGAGAGGAAGTTCATCCAAACAAGTCCTTCTTGATTGCCTACTGGAAAAAGACATACAGTGAGGCCCTCTTCACCACCCCCCTCCAAGCTTAATCTCTCTTCATTTAATTTTTTAATTTGTGCGCGTCCCCTCAAAAACAACAGAACTAAACAGGTAGCCACTGTTATTAGTTTCTTGTATATACTTCTAGAGATTCAAAAATATATATAAATCCAAGTAATTTTTTAAAAATACAAATTATATCATTCCATATCCATTGTTCTTCATTTTGCTTTTCTCCCCCCACGACCCATAATATATCCTTGGACTCTTTCTATATTAGTACATAAAGAGCTTTTTCATTTTATTTATTTATTTATTTATTTATTTGGAGATGGAGTTTCCTTCTGTCGCCCAGGCTGGAGTACAGTGGCACAATCTCGGGTCACTGCAAGCTCCGCCTCCTGGGTTCATGTCATTCTCCTGCCTCAGCCTCCGGAGTAGCTGGGACTACAGGCGCCCGCCACCACGCCCGGCTAATTTGTATTTTTAGTAGAGATGGGGTTTCACCATGTCAGCCAGAATGGATTCGATTTCCTGACCTCATGATCCACCCGCCTCAGCCTCCCAAAGTGCTGGGATTACAAGCGTGAGCCACGCCTTTTCATTTTATTTAAAAATTACATCGCATTCCATTTCATGGTTGTATTATATTTAACTGGTACCCTATTGATAGATATATTTAAGTTGCTCCCAGTCTTTTGCTATTACAAGCAGTGCTATAATGAATTATCTGATATTTAAGCAACTGTAAATATGCTTCTAGAATTCTTACTATAGAAATAGCATTTCACATGCAAATCAAAACCAAAATGAGATACCATCTCACACCAGTTAGAACAGCGATCATTCAAAAAGTCAGGAAACAACAGATGCGGGCGAGGATGTGGAGAAATAGGAACGCTTTTACACTGTTAGTGGGAGTGTAAATTAGTTCAATCATTGTGAAAGACAGTGTGGCGATTCCTCAAAGATCTAGAACCACAAATACCATTTGACCCAGCAATCCCACTACTGGGTGTATACCCAAAGGATTATAAATCATTCTACTGTAAAGATACATGCACATATATGTTTACTGCAGCACTGTTCACAATAGCAAAGATTCGGAACCAACCAAATGCCCACCAGTGATAGACTGGATAAAGAAGATGTGGCTCATATACACCACAGAATACTACGCAGCCATAAAAAGGAATGAGTTCATGTCCTTTGCAGGGACATAGATGAAGCTGAAACCATCATTCTTAGCAAACTAACACAGGAACAGAAAACAAAACACTGCATGTTCTCACTCATAAGTGGGAGTTGAACAGTAAGAACACATGGACGCAAGGAGGGGAACATCACACACCGAGGCCTGTTGGGAGTTGAGGGGCAAAGGGAGGGAGAGCATTAGGATAAATACCTAGTGCATGTGAGGCTTAAAACCTAGATGATGGGTTGATAGGTGCAGCAAACCACTAGGGTACATGTATACCTATATAACAAACCTGCACGTTCTGCACATGAATCCCAGTGCTTAAAGTAAAATGTTTTAAAAAAGAAACAAACAAACAAAAAAAGAAATAGTATTTCATATACACACACACAATTCTTTACAGTTTTGTTTTTTAAATTAAACATTTTATGTTGAGATAATTATAGATTCACATGCAGTTTTATGAAATAATACCCTTTACCCGGTTTTCCCTAACTGGGTGCAAAACTATGTATAATAATAGCACAACCAGAAAATTAATGTTGATACAACCCACTAAACTCATTCAGATTTCACCACTTTTCCGTGTATTAAGTTCTGTGCAGTTTTGTCACGTACAGAGGCTGTAGCATCCATCACCACAGTCAAGTTAGAACAGTTCCATCATCACAAGGATCCCTTTTCCTGGCCTTTCGTAACCACACTCACCTCCCTGCTCACCCACCCACCAGCTACCGCCTCCATCCACCCCTACCCTGTCCCTAACCTTTGGCAACCTTGGAACTTTGGCAATCTGTCCTAATTCTCTGTACTTTTGTCTTTTCAAGAGTCTTATGTAAATGGAACCATACCATACAGTATATGATACCTCCTGGAACTTGATTTTTAGAAATCAGCATAATCCCCTTGAGATTCATCTAGATTGTTGTACGTGTCAATAGTTTGCTCCTTTTTGTTTCTTTGTAGTCTTTCATGATACAGATGTGCCACCGTTTGTTTAACCATTCACTCATCGAAGGATATCTGGGGTTCTTCCTGTTATTGGCTATTAGGAATAAAGTTGCTATGAACATTTATATAGAGGTTCTTTGTAAACATAAAACATTTCATTTTCCTGGGATAAACCCCCAAGGGTACAATTGCTGGTTTATATGGTAATTGCATGCTTCGTTTTATAAGAAATTATCAAACTTTTCCAGAATGGCTGTGCCATTTTATATTCCCACCCACAATGGATGAGTGATTTGCATCCGTGCCCACATGTAGTGGTGTCACTATTTTATATTTTAGCTCTTCTGATGTATGTGCGTGGCTTTTAAAATTTCTCACCACATTCTTCCAGCTTTAAGTCTCTGGCTTTAAATCCAGGACTTCCTCAATAATAATAACAGTTGCCCTTTATTGAGCTTATGCCACATTCCAGACACTGTTCCAGGTATTTTACATATACTGTCTTATTTAATTTCATTTATTCCTCAGTATTAGCCTGGCAAGTAGAATCTGGCTGTTCAGCACAGGCTCAGTCATTTCTGAAATGGTTGGTGAGCTTTAAACCATTTGCCTCTCAGTGTATCTTCTTCTACCTCCCTTCTCGTCTCTCAGTTTACTGTTTTGTCCTCTCCTTAGGGAAAAAGGAACCGGGGATATTCAGGACTTCACTGTTGCCTTTGAGACAAGTGCCAGATGGATGGGAACAGGCAGGAGAGCCAAGGGGCCAGAGCGTAGAAGTGATTGGTGGGCTTCCGGTGCCCCCCACTTCCTGGTTCATGACTACGGACTAACCAGTAAAGCTGGTGGGCTGGGGAGGAGGACCGGGAAAGAGGGAGAAAGGGTATTCTTCCCTGGTTGCCATCTTCATGCTCAAGCCCTGAATTTAAAAAACCTATGGTCCTTCATGTGGGACAGGGTCCTGCTCACTTGCCCATGATCTTCCTGTGGCAAATGAAAACCCTTGACTGTCCCCAGTCCATGAGTTGAATCCAGGCCCATACCCCAGAGCAGCAGGGAAGGGAAAATACACAGCAGACAGCCGAAAAGTCCCAACAAAAGCTCAGGGGTAAAACTGGAAGCAACTCTAGCCTCTGAGCTAACAAAAAGCCTGGAAACCAATTTGGGTAAATAGTACTGCAATCAATTAAAATTAATACACTTTTTCCTGCACCTTCTGTGTACAAAGGTCTTCTACAGCATGTTTGGGCTGGAGGGGACCGTAGGGACATCTCCATTTTCTCCATTTTGCAAATAAAGAAACAGAGTCCATCTGTGAAGAGACCAAGAGTAGGGATGGGATACTTGTATTTACCCCAAATCTTCTCTTTTCCAGGCCATTTCATCAAACTGTGAGATTGTTCCTGTTTTATTTTAGTTTTGGGACAAGGAAACTGACTCAGAGAGTATAAGGAACTTGTCTACCGTCTCCCAGCAAATTAGCGGCGCCACCAGCCACTAGCATTTGAAAGGAGTCCCCAACCCTGATCTGCTTCTTACAGATGCATCCAAGCTACGGTAACAACCGCAGCAACAAACAATAGAAGGAGGTGCTGTATCAAGAGCTCAGGTCTCGCCGTTAACTTGCTGGGTGATCTTAGACAAACCACTGACACTCCTTAGGACTCGGCTTCTTTATTTGGGAAACAGAAAAGATAGAGATAGCCCTTCCAGCTCAAAAACATTGTGTGGCGGGGACTTAATTAAAGAACGTATTACCTGTTGATTGTCCAGCGAGGACATCTACAGTGTGCAGCTCCCAAACAGTGGAGACCATCATGATGTGCCTCTGAATTCTGGAAGCCCCACGAGGGCAGGTGGCATAAGAAAAGTACAGGGAGATACATTTCGAGGATGTTTGGGTTCTTATCTCATCTAGGGTGTTCATTTGTTCGGCTAAGAAACTAAAGACAGCTTAAAACCCCCGAGCTTCTAAAGCGCTTGGTTTCCCACCCACTGCCAACACTGATTTTATTTCCCATGTGTTCTGTACCCAGCTCTTCATTCGGTTCTGCATCAGCCGCACAGCTGCACACAGGCATACATTCAGGCCCCAGACTTAGACACTTTTGGCTCCCGTAAGTAGCTTTGACAGAGCTCAGCGGTTTCCTTGGGTAGAAGCTGTTTTCTTTTAAAAAACAGATGTTGATGACAATAAAGTCTAAAGAGAAGACTGCAATGTAACGGAATTTTAAAATCACTTCTATTTAGAGGAATCCACAGGACATGTTTTAAGAAAATACACCCTCCCACATTATTATATTACTAGTTTCATTGATGAAAAGGCTCAGCCACATTTGACTTGACATCTTTCATACAAAGGGGCACCTCAAAACACATTTCCAGGAGAAAAATGGTATAGAGTTCTTGTCCTTTTCAATTAGACCTTACTTTCTATCAATGGGTTTCCCTTGTTACCTCTTTTTCCTTTTTTTAAATTTTATTTTACTTTAAGTTCTGGGATACATGTGCAGAATGTGCAGATTTGTTACATAGGTATACATGTGCCATGGTGGTTTGCTGCACCCATCAACCCATCATCTAGGTTTTAAGCCCCGCATGCATTAGGTATTTGTCCTAATGCTCTCCCTCCCGTCGACCCCACCCCTCGACCAGCCCTGGTATGTGGTGTTACCCTCCCTGTGTCCATGTGTTCTCATTGTTCAACTCCCACTTATGAGTGAGAACATGCAGTGTTTTGTTTTCTGTTCCTGTGTTAGTTTGCTGAGAATGATGGTTTCCAACTTCACCCATGTCCCTGCAAAGGACATGAACTCATCCTTTTTTATGGCAGCATAGTATTCCATAGTGTATATGTGCCACATTTTCTTTATCCAGTCTATCATTGATGGGCATTTCATTGGGTCCAAGTCTTTGCTATTGTAAATAGTGCTGCAGTAAACATATGTGTTCATGTATCTTTATAGTAGAATGATTTATAATCCTTTGGGTATATACCCAATAAAGGGGTTGCTGGGTCAAATACTATTTCTGGTTCTAGATCCTTGAGGAGTCACCACCCTCTTTTTCCTTTTTCAAAATTAAGAAAAGCAAGTAGTCTTTCATTTATGAGAAAATTTAAAAAAAGAACCAGAAAAGAAAACAAGGATTTTATTTGGATATTTAACTATTTTTTAAACATAGAAAACATATTAATATGATTAAAAGGCCAAAAAAGTCAGAAAGATAATCAATAAAACTCTCCCTTCCACTCCACTCCACAAACACACAGTTCCCCTCCCCAGAGGCAATCCGTGTCTTTACCCTTCCAGAGGTATGTGGTGCATAAGCAAACACACACTCCTGCCTATTATTTTTTCGTTTTACCTATTATATCACACACACTGTCTGTTGTTTTTTCATTTGCAATATATCCTGGGGCAATTCTCTTTCACTATACGAAGAGTTTTCTTTTCAGCTCTTTAATATTTTGTTGCAATTTATGTAGTAAGTCCCCTACTGATAGCTATTTGGGTTGTTCCCAGTGTGTTAAGATTACCAAAAGGCTTCAGGGAAGTACCTTTTATATGCATATCCTTACACATGCTTGGATTGCCTTACAAGAAATTCCTTGAAACAGAAGTTTAGAGTCTACAATATTAGCCGGGCGTGTTGGCGCATGCCTGTAATTCCAGCGACTCAGGAGGCTGAGTCAGGAGAATCTCTTGAACCCGGGAGGCGGAGGCTGCAGTCAGCTGAGATCACACCATTGCACTCCAGCGGGGGCAACAGGAGTGAAACTCTGTCTCAAAAAAAAAAAAAAGTTTAGAGTCAAAGATATGAGCATTTGTAACAGTGATGACGAATTAGACTTTCATTTTATTTATTTATTTATTTTTTTGGACAGAGTCCTGCTCTCTCAACCAGGCTGGAGTGCAGTGGCATGATCTCGGCTCGCTGCAACCTCCGCCTCCAATATTCAAGTGATCCTCCCATCCAGCCTCCTGAGTAGCTGGGATTACAGGCACGCATCCCCACACCTGGCTAATTTTTGTGTTTTTTTGTAAAGACGGGGTTTTGCCATGTTGCCCAAGTTGGTCTCAAATTCCTGGGCTCAAACAATCTGCTGCCCTGGCCTCCCAAAGTGCTGGGGTTACAGGCATGAGCCACTGTGCCTGGCCTACACTTTCATTTTAAAATCACCTATAATCCTTTTTTCAGTGTTAGTCATATTAACATTTTTATGTATAATTTTCCAAAATCACTCATTTAACAAGCATATATGAAGTCCCGAGGGGCTATGTGTTCTAATAGGCCCTGAACACAACAGTGCTGCACAAAGCTGGCTTCTAGAATGGAGGGATAGGCACCCAGTAGACAAGAGAAACTGTTAGGAGTTGCTCCACGTCACTTAGGTGTGAAATTTTCTCCCTAAATCCCATCAAATCTGGATCTCAGCTCTACCCTTGCCAAAGTCTGCACTAACTTCAACATTAGCTGCCAGGGTCGTTTCCTTTCCCACAGATTGTAGCAAAATCCCAGGGTTTTGTAGCCAGAAAATAGGAGGCAGCTCTCACATCCTCAGCCCACAGCTGTCACAGTTTCTGGGGTTGTCCTTGGTGGACCTGCTCCCTGGGGGGCTGGAGAACGCTTGCTCAAAGCCCTCTTCTGTTCTATCAACCCCCAGGTGGGTTCCCAGGAGATATCTGCTTTGCACCCTCAGAGGAAATCCCTGCTCCCACTGAATTCTGCACCCAGGAGTTTACTCAGTTTCCTGGTGCAGTATTCTTTTTAAAAACACCAGCTTCCACTCCTTCCTTCCCTTGCCCAGTGCTAGCCCCTTCCCCAGAAACTCACCAATACCTGGGAGATATGACCCTCCCAAAGAGCCTAGACTGGTTAGACCACAAAGGTTCAGCTGCTTTGAGAATTGGGAGAGGGGAAATTACATTTTCCTTCCTGGGGTTTCTGTATCCATGGGAATAAAGCAAAAATTAATATCTAAGTGATTGATCCCACTGCATAAAGGAGTAAATAAAAATAAAATGACAAGCTCTGGTAAGCCTTGTTTTGTTTACTGCTGTATTCTCTGCACCTAGAATAATGCCTGACACATAGTAGATGCTCAAGAAATACTTGTTGGCTGAAACAATGAGGTGTTAGGAGGAAAAAGAGTGGGGGAATGTCTAAGGGAGAACATTGGAGCTAGTGGATGACTGCTTTAGACTAGGTGGTCAGAGATGGTTTTTCTGAGGAGGTGACATCTCGATGGGTTTTTGAGAATCAGAAGGAATCAGCTCTGTGAACTGTATTGGGAGGAGCCATCCAGGTAGGGGAGAGCATGGAGGGCCTTGGAACTGGAAGACAGTTTGAGGTGAAGTGAGCCCAGAAAGAAGCCTTGGACAAAGGCAGCAGGTTGTGGGGTACCTTGCAGGAGGTGTGAAGGCATGTGTAGAACGCATGCAAACCGCGATGCAAAAACTTTCAATGACTTTAAGCAGGGGAATAAAATGATTTTTTAAAAAACTTCTTTACATTTTTAAAGGATCTTCCCGGCAGCTGGTTAAGAGTAGACTTGAGCAGACAAGTGAGTAAATCAGATCTGTAGAGAGGTTACTGCAATTGTCACTGAGATGACATGGCTGGAACGGGGTGGGGTGGTGCTCGGGAACATGGAAAAGTGTGGGTAGATTTGAGATAAATTTGGAGGCAGACAAAACTCAATTATGGATCCAAGGTGGGAGATGAGAAAAAGAGGGAAACTATAAGAATTATTTCCTGGCTTTTCCCTCAGAAGAATTGCAACCTGGCCATCACTGCGGTGCGAAGTGAGGGTGGGGCAGGCTGAGGAACGCAGGCTGGGGAGTTTGTGATCATTGTCTACATAACGCTGGTGTGGTGTTAAGAATGGGGGAGAGCCAGATAGCAAGGTACTAGTCCGGCCTGTGCCAGGGCAACTGTGAGATAATGGGCAGGTTACCCAAACTCTGTGCCCAGGTTCCTCATCTGGAAGGAAATAATAATAGTTCCTTTCGAAGTTTTTATAAGGATCAATGGAGATAATCTACATAAAATGCTTACAATAGTGTCTGTCACATAGTAAAGTATCCAATACAATGTAGCTCTTTTTCTCATTTCTATACTGGCATTTAAGATGGATGTACAGTGTTCCATTTTATGAATCAAATATTTATCCAAATCTCCATTTGTATTCTTTTCAGCGTTGCAGCTTATTAATAGTAGCACGGTGTTAAAAGCACAGACTTAGGAGCTAAACTCCCTGGGTTCAAATCTTGACCCAAGCACTAACTAGATGTATAACCTTGGGCAAGTTAACTAACCTCTTGGTGCCTCAGTTTCCTAATCCATAAAATAAAGATAGTAACAATAGCACCTACTAGTACAATCTCAGAAGAGATTCTATTCCAATTAAATCACTACACTCATATATTACACTCATTAAATTAAATGAGTATAAAGGTTTAGCTGTCTTAGAACAATGCCTTAGAACTCGAATATATTAAACATCATGTAAGTATTAGCTTTTATCATTATGTGTCAGCTACTCTTTTACATGTGCTATGTATATTTCCATATCTAATATTTATAATACCCCTATGAAATAGGTATAACTATTATGCCAATGTGATCAATCAGAAAACTGTGGTGCAGAGATTTAAGCCTAGACTCCAAAACCCTTTGCTTTAACAATTACTACTTATGGCACATCATTTTATATGTATTTTTGCTCATCATATGACTATTTCTTTAGGATAAATTCCAAGAAATGGAATTTCATATTAAAAAAACCCTATTTTAAGGCCTTTGGTGCATATTAACAAATTACTTCCCAGAGTTTGTAGCAATTTACAATCCCTTGAAAGCAATATAATAGCTATGCTTCCTCACAGAATTGCTTTCTTTGTAGTTAAGTAATTCTTATTAATATTGCTATACCAGTTCTTTTTTGGTTAGTATTTGCATAGTATATAGTTCTTATATTCCTTAATTTTAATATTTCTGTGTCTTTCTTTTTTAGATTTACATCTTGTAATCAATGTGTATCTAGATTTTGGCTTTTTACTCATCTGAATACTCTATCATAAAAAGAAAACTTAATTCAATTACTTTTACTTTTACTTTTACATTTACCGACATAATGGGACTTTTGTCCCGATACATAATTTTGCGTTTTTAATTTACAATACTTCTTTCTTTTTCTTTCCATCTTTTTAGTCCTCTAATGGATCCATTGAGTTTTCTTTATTTCTCCCTTGGTTTCCTTGATTAGTTTGAAATTGTATATTCTATTTCTATTTTTTAAGTGATTGTTCTTACATTTTTAATATGCTTATTTAACTTAACAAATTCTGTCTTCGTCCCAAGCGAGACTGGCATCTTTATGTGCATTAATTGCAAATGATCTGTCCTTCACTCATCTATGATAATATTGCTAATAGACTAACTTTATTAATACATTTCTCTCTCTCCAATTATTCTTTAACAAATATTCATGCAGGACTTCTGGCTGTGGCCTAATGAGGAAACTGGCAACGTCTCTTCCCATAAAACCAACTATGAAGCCAGACAAAAATGGATAAAAATAACCTTTTCAGTATTTTGGAAACTGATCAAAGGCAGACCACCTGAGAAGCTTTTATGCTTGAAAAACTGCTGAACTTCGGGTACGGACAGTGGGAATCTGTAACGTCTTAGCCTGAGGCTGCTCCTCTCCCCAACTTAGCTGATGCGAAGTTTGCCAGGCCTGGGCAGGTTAGGAATACTGGCAGCTTCTCTGAGAGGATTGTAGGGAATTCACCAGATTTAGAGCAGTGGGCAAAGCCCATAACCAGAGGCATTGTTGGTGAAGTGACCATGCCAGGCACAGGTGAGTGGGTGGGGACAGTGGCCTACTAGCCTGAGGTTGTGTGGTTGGGGCCAGTGTATTCCCAGCTGCGGCTGTGGGTATATACAGCAGGGAACGAAGAGGGCTCAGAATCCCACCTCGAATTCCCACTCAGAATTCCATTGTCAGGTCTCCCTAGTATCTTCCAGTCTGGGTTAGTTCCTCAGTCTTTTTTTCTTTTCATGGCCTTGACACTTTTATTTTTTTTCTTTTTGAGACAAAGTCTCACTCTGTCGCCCAGATTGGAGTGCAGCGGCGCAACCTCGGCTCACTGCAACCTCCGCCTCCCGGGTTCAAGCGATTCTCGTGCCTCAGCGTCCTGAGTAGTTGGGATTACAGCTGGGTGCTGCCAGGTGGACTAATTTTTGTATTTTTCAGTAAAGATGGGGTTTCAATATGTTGGCCAGGCTGTTCTCGGACTCCTGACCTCAAGTGATCTGCCTGTCTCGGCCTCCCAAAGGGCCAGGATTACAGGTGTGAGCCATCACACCTGGGAAGTCTTGACACTTTGAAGAGCACTATTGAGCAATTTGTAGAATGAAGGCTCTGCAACTTGTAGAATGAATGCTCTGCAACTTGGAATCAGACAAGGATAACTATTAGGAATGTGTTAGAGAATGTGTAGAAAAAGATGGATAGAATGAGTAAAGAATTATATGGGAGTATTTCAGAAAAGAAATGGAAGCACTACTATAAAACCCGGCGAAAATTCTGGAATTGAAAAATACAATATCTGAAATCATGTCTTCGGATGGGATTCATAGCAGCTGGGACACTGGGGTATTCCGAATGACGGATCTGTGAATGTGGAGATGGGGCAAAATAAATTATTCAAACTGAAGCAGAATGAAAACAAAAAATTTTTTTAAATGAACAAACTGTCAGTGACATGTGGAATAATATCAAGTAGTTGACATATGTAATTGAAGTCACAGAAGACAGAACATGACAGAAATAAAATGAAAACAAAAAGGATGGCTGAATATTTCTTAAACTTGATGAAAAACATCAATACACAGATCCAAGAAGTTTGACAAATCCCAAATGGGATAAATACAGACACCTAGGTACATCATGGTCAAATTGTTCAAAAAGATATGAAGAAAATATTAAAAGAAGCCAGAGGGAAAAAATAAAAATTATATACAAGGTAACAAGTATTTGTATTGCTGTTGGTTTTAAAATTAGAAACAACAGAAGCCAGAAGACATTGGAAAATCATCTCTAAAGTGCTGAAAGAAAAAAACCTTCAATCTTAAATCTTAGAGCCAGTGAAGTGATATATCCTTAAAAAATTAAGAAGGCCAGGCGCAGTGGCTCACACCTGTAATTCCAGTACTTTGGGAGGTTGAGGTGGGCAGATGACCTGAGGTCAGGAGTTTGAGACCAGCCTGGTCAATATGGTGAAACCTCATCGCTACAAAAAAAACCCCAAAAATTTACCAGTGTGGTGCCACACACCTGTAATCTCAGCTTCTTGGGGGGCTGAAGCATGAGAATCGCTTGAACCCAGGAAGCAGAGGTTGCAGTGAGCTGAGATTGTGCCACTACACTCCAGCCTGGGCAACAGAGTGAGACTTTGTCTCAAAAAAAAAAAAAAAAAAAATCAAGGTGAAATAAAGACATTTTCAGATAAGCAAACATTGAGAGAATTTACAGCCAGTAGACCTTCACTACAAGAAGTGCTAAAGGGAGTTCCTCAAACCTAAGGGACACTATGCCAGATAGAAATACATATGACCAGGAAGAAACAAAGAGTTCCAGAAATAGTAAGCATGGGGATAAATAGAAAAGGCTTTTTTCTCTTTCCTTAATTTTCTGAGTGTGCAACTGACAATTTAAAGCAAATGAATGATAACAATATACCATGGGGTTTATGACATATGTAAAGTAAAAGATGTAATCATAACACTACAAAGTACGGAAGGAGCTAAATGAAGTATATTGTTGTACAGTTTTTATTACATGTGAAGTAGCATAATATTAATAAATTGTAGTCTGTAAAAAACTAAAGTTGCATATTGCAATCTCTAGAGTAAGAGCTACAGACAAAAAAGAGGCACAACTAAAAATCCAATGAAGGAGATAAAATAAAATACTAAGAAATAACCCAAAGAAAGAAAAGAAGAAAAAATGAACAAAAACGGGGGAAATAAATAGGAAACAAATACCATGACAGTAGATGTAATCTAAGATAATTATTTATCAATAATTACATACATGCAAAGAAGCTAAGCACTTAAATTAAAACCTCAGCGCCTTGAGCACATATCTGGTTCTAACTTCATGGTCAATTTGGTTTTTAGTTGCCTTTTACTGCTCTGGTATTAGCTTTCTTTTTCTACTTTCTGGTACTTGTGGATTTCTTTTGCATATTTTTGAGATAGGCTGAATATGAATTGTTTTTAAATAAATAAATAAATAAATATATAATATTTACATAATTATATATACATATATAGTATATGTATGTATACATACGTATGTATACATATATATGTATCATACATGTACTATATATATGTATATATGTATGTATACACACACACATATATATAAAAATCATGGCTCACTGCAGCCTCGATCTCCCCAGGCTCAAGTGATCCCTCCACCTCAGCTTTCTGAGTAGCTGAAACTACAGGCACACGCTACCACACCCAGCTAATTTTTGTATTTTTAGTGGAGATGGGGTTTTGCCACGTTTCCCAGGCTGGTTTCGAACCCCAGGGCTCAATCAATCTGCCTGCCTCAGCCTCCCAAAGTGCTGGGATTATAGGCATGAGCCATAGAGCCTGGCTTTTAATATATATATTAAAGCATAACTTTCATGTGTTTGGAGGTAAGGTAGGGAATCTGGGAGCTTCCTGCAGCAGTTCAGTCTATGATATTGGCAGCTTTATTTAAAAAATGTAAATAAGCCTGTATCCCTGCACTTTGAAGATGGGCGGATTTCGAGAGACGATCCCGCTTTAAACCCCGCTACTAAAAAATACAAAAAAATAGGGGCGAGGTGGCGGGCACCTGTAGTCCCAGCTACTAAGGCTGGCGTAAACCCGGGAGGCGGAGCTTGCAGTGAGCTGAGATTGCACTCCAGCCTGGGTGACAGAGCAAGACTGATTGGCTCATTGCCCTCATTTGTTAAACAACCTAGCCTTCCTCCACTGATTACAAACATTTGGGTGCATTGCTGTATTTCTGCTCTGTCACCATGCTTATCTGTTTTTGCATCGGTAGTACAGTCTTAACATTATTTCAGCTTTACATTATTTCATTCAGTCTTAGTGTCCGCAGGTAAAAGCCTGTATTATCACCCCTATTCCAGACATCTTGGCTATTCTACTTAGATGAACTATAGGATAATTTTGTCAAGTTAAAACATTTTCTGTTTGGATTTTATTTGGGATAATGTTAACGATGTAGTATTACTTGAGGGAAGAACTGATATCTAAGTGGTCTTAGATTTTCCCACCCAGAAACATGACATGCTTTTTCATTTATTCAAGGCATGAATGTCTCCCAATAAAGTTTTGCAGTTTTCTTCCTGCAGGTTCTGTCCATTTTTTCATAAGGGTATTCCTCCATCCCTCTTCAGTAACTGTTTTGCTGAACAAGATCTCTTTATCATATATATAGGTTTTCTTGTCTTGACCTTGTATTTAATGAATAGAGTATTAAAAAGATTTTTCTTTTTAAAAATTCACTAACATGGTAATGCATTAAAATTCTTTTTCTTTATTTTTATTTGACT
Source organism: Macaca thibetana thibetana (assembly GCF_024542745.1). Lineage (NCBI taxonomy): Eukaryota > Metazoa > Chordata > Mammalia > Primates > Cercopithecidae > Macaca > Macaca thibetana. The sequence continues at coordinate 62,038,470 of NC_065590.1, read as the reverse complement.
GTTTTGTTTTGTTTTGTTGAGATGGAGTCTTGCTCTGTCACCCAGGCTGGAGTGCAATGGTGTAATCTCAGCTCACTGCAACCTCCGTCTCCCTGGTTCATGCAATTCTCCTGACTCAGCCTCCCAAGTAGTTGGGATTACAGGTGCCTGCCACTACGCCCGGCTAATTTTTTTGTATATTTAGTAGAGACGGGTTTTGTATTTTTAGTAGAGATGGGGTTTCACCATGTTGGCCAGACTGGTCTCGAACTCCTGACCTCAGGCAATCCACCTGCCTCGGCCTCCCGCAGTCCTGGGATTACAGGCGTGAGCCACCATGCCCGGTCTGTTTAACTATTTTTATTGAGGCATAACATAAACTGTGCAAGGGTACTGATCTTATGTGTTCATCTTGGTGAATTTTTGCATCTGTATAATCAGGTCAAGATATGGCTCTTTCCAGTACCCCAAAAGCCCCCCTCATGTTTCACTTCCACCCATACCAACACCTGAGGTAACTAGTGTGTATTTCTATCAACAGGGAATAGGTTAGCTTGCTTATGACCTTAATATCAATCAAATCATGCAGTATGCACTTTAGTGTTTGGATTCTTCCATTTAATATAATATCTTAAGGTTCACTCATTTTGTTGCACTTATCAGTACTTTGTACCTTTTATTGTTTTGTAGTATTCTATTGTATGCTTGTGGGTGCATATGTGTGTATGTATTTGTGTGTACACATGCATGCAAATATTTACGTATACACACCTATATTCCATGATTGATGTATCCATTCTCCTGTTGATGGGTCTGTGGGTTGCTTCTAGTTTTTTGCTATTACAAATAAAGCTACTATGAACATTCTTGTACATGTCATTTTGTGTGTGCCCATATGTGCAGTTTGCTGTTGGGTGAACACTTGTTGACTTTAATAGATGTTACCAAATGATATTCAAAAGTAGTTGTGACATTTTACATCCCCACCGTCAATGTTTGAAAGGTCCAGTTGCTTCCTACCCTCACTAGCATTTGGTAGTATCAGCCTTTTAAATTTTAGTCATTCTGGTGGGTGTATAGTGGCATCTCATTATGGCTTTAGTTTGCGTTTACTTGATAAGTAGTATAATGTGCAGTATTTTTTCACATGCTTGTTAGCCATTTGGATATTCTCTCTTTTTAAGTGAAATATTTTTACACATTTTAAAATTGGTTTGTCTTCTCATTGATTTGTAGGAGTTGTTCATATATTTCAGATACGAGCCCTTTGTCTTATCTGTACAAAGATATTTGTCTCGTACTTGCTTTTTTATTCTCTTAATTATTTCTGATGATGAACAGAAGTCTTCAATTTTAGTGAAGTTCAATTAATCAGGTTTTTGTTTTTTAAATTTAGGGCTACTGATTTATTGTGTCCTAAGAAATCTTGGCTTCCTCCAAGGTATTGAAGCTATTCTCTTACGTTTGCCTCTGGAAACCTTGTTGTTTTATCTTTCATATTTAAGTCTATGATCCATCTCACATTAATTTTTGTGCATTGTAGGAGGTAGGGGGTCATGCTTAGTTTTTTTTTTTTTGTTTTTTTTTTTTTCCTATGTAGATATCTCAAGTTTCAGCACCAGCTTTTGAAAAAATAATTCTTTCCTCCACTGAATTACATTGGTATTGTCTTTGTGAATCAGGTGAGCATATATGTGAGTCTATTTCTGCACTGCATTTTGTAACACTGATCTACTTATCTATCCCTTCATCAATACTGTGCTTCCTTAGTTACTATAGCTTTATCATTTTTGTAAGACTCAACATTTTGTACTGTCAATTCTCCAATTTTGTTCTTCAAGGCTGTCTTAGCAATTCTAGGTCTCTTGCATTTCCTCATAAAATTCAGAACCAGCTTGTCAATTTCAACAACCATAAACTTTCTGGGATTTTGATTGTGATTTCATTGAACTTATATATCAGTTCAGGAAGAATTAATGTCTTAATGATATTGAGTCATCTAATCTGTGAACATGTGTGTCTCTCATTTATTTAACTCTTTTTAAATTTCTCCCAGTAATTCTGCTGTTATTGTTGTTTTTTCAATATACAAGTCTTGCATATATTTTGTTAACTTTATTCCCAAGTATTTCATAAATATATATTTTTATAAATATATTATTTTATAAATATATAAAATATATTTTATAAATATAAAAAATATATTTTATACATATATAAAAATATATATTATATAAAAATTTATATAAAAATATATAAAATATATTTTTATAAATATATACATTTTTATAAATATATACATAAAAATACAAAATTATATTTTTATAAATATAAATATTATGTATATATTTAGAGACAGGGTCTCACTCTGTCACCCAGTCTAGAGTGCACTATAACCATAGCTTGCTGTAGCCTTGAACTCCTCAGCTCAAGCCATTCTCTCACCTCAATCTCCCAAGTAGCTGGGACTACCACCATACCCAGCTATTTTGTTTTTTTTTTAAATTTTTGTAGACAGGGTTTCACTATGCTACTCAGGCTGGTCTTGAACTCCTGGCCTCAAGTGTGTTCGTCCTGCCTTGACCTCCCAAAGTGCTGGGATGACAGGCATGAGCCTCTGGGCCCGGCCTATTTTACATTTTTAAAATCCATTGTAATGGCATAGACCTTTAAAATTTTTCCTTGCCAATTGTTTGTGGCTATTTTATAGAAATGCAATTTTATAGGTTGAGTTTGTATTAATGTACTTATTAGTTCTAATAGTTTTTTAATAGATTTTTTGGAATTTCTACATACAAAATTAGGGCATCTGCAAATAAAGACAGTTTTACTTTTTCCTTTCTACTTTTTATGGTCTCTTATTTTTCTTTAAAAAGGACTTCCAAATATTCTCTCCGTAGACTGATGATCCTAATTGAAGTCATATGTAAAATGGCTATAAAAAGTGCCAGGACAAGGAAGGCTTCTCTGGAAAGAATATTGGATAATTTAATTGAAGCAATGATCTGAATATGATTTCTCACTGAATGCCGCTGTTGATAGAAAATGTTTACACACAAAAATGTATGTAATGTACATACATAATAAATATGTATATTAACAACCACGTGGTGAATCACCTTCATAGCAAATGCAAAAAACAAACACACACACACAAACAAACCAAAAAAAAACCCCCAAAACCAATAACTTTGCCTGAAGGAAAATTCTTTTGGAGTTACCGCAAAATGCTCAAGAGCTTGAATGCCGAAGTCTTAGAACAAACTTTGCCTCTATCAAACTTTGCCTCTTTATGTCTCAGGACTTTTTAGACAGAAATTTTCCCTGTATTTATCCACATAAACACACAAGATAAGGGTAGGATCTCTGTCTTCTATTTCTAAGTTGCACTTTGCCAATTAGGTGTTCCATGGACGTTCCTTGAATGAGTGAATGCATGAATAAATGAAAAGAATGAATGAATGGATGAGAGAGCTCAGCCCCAATCTTCAGTTCTCTTTGATAACTCACCCTACTGGACTTAGAATTTATTTGTAATTTTTTTTTTTTTTTTTTTTTTTTTTTTTTTTGAGACGGAGTCTCGCTCTGTCACCCAGGCTGGAATGCAGTGGCACAATCTCGGCTCACTGCAAGCTCCGCCTCCCGGGTTCACGTCATTCTCCTGCCTCAGCCTCCTGAGTAGCTGGGACCACAGGCATCCGCCACCACGCCCGGCCTTATTTGCTGTTTTCTATATGCTGTTCAGATAATCTGGTTTCCCATTTACAATTTGATTCCATTAAAGGAATGTTCCCAGCAGTAATAAACTGTTTTGAAAGATTGTGCAACAATCTCTTTGCCCCCACCTCCCATGTCTACCCTATTTCTCAGAGGTTACCCCTAGTAATAGTCAAACAGATAATTAGAAAAAGTAGATTGGACAGAATTTGACTTTTTTGTTTTTGAGACAGAGTTTTGCTCTTGTTACCCAGTCTGGAGTACAATGGCGCGATCTCGGCTCACTGCAACCTCTGCCTCCTGGGTTCAAGTGATTCTCCTACCTCAGCCTCCCGAGTAGCTGGGATTACAGGCACCCATCACCATGCCCAGCTAAATTTTTGTGTTTTTCTTTAGTAGAGACGGTTTCACCATATTGGCTAGTCTGGTCTCGAACTCCTGACCTCAGGCGATCTACTCACCTCGGCCTCCCAAAGTGCTGGGATTACAGATGTGAGCCACCGTGCCAGGTTAGATTTTGACTTTTTAAAAAAACTAAATTTGGTCGTAGCAATCTTTATGCATGCATTGTACAGTTATGGTCCTAGAAGTTATGTTATAATTATCATGCAGCTTCAGTCCACCATCTACCTGCTCTGACCTCTCTACCCATTGCCCCTCCATCTACATTGTGACAGGTGCTCCCACTGTGTCTGCACTCAACAGTCCTGCCAATGTCTATCAGCCCTCTATTCCCATAATAGTTTACTCACTCACCCGTGTACATGATCGTCTCTCTCTATAATTTCCCTAGACCCCAAGGGTCCCAGTGTAGTGCTTTGCAGAAAGTAGAACTTTAGAACAATACTTGCTAAATGCACAAAGTAAAAGAGGAGATGGACAGATGCATAAACATCAAAGATGGGATATAACCAATACACACTCAGTGTTACAATCAGCAAGGTATAGTATACACACATTAAATTACATTGGATTGTTTCCTAGTAATTATGGTTCTGGGTTTATAATGGTTTTGAGAGCGGCATTAGCAATTTCTACCTTGGATTAGTCACAATGTTTAGTTTTCTGTCGGAAGGCACATTATTTATTTAATGTCACAATACTAAAATCATTTCATTCTGCAATGTTCAATAAACAGAAAAAACCCGCCTAGCCTAACGTCTATATTAAATTGTTGCTAAGAAAGTAAACATTTCTCCCCCTGTTTTCTCTGAGTTGATTAAGCACCAGTATATTTAAAAATGTTTCCCAAGCCTGAGAAGGCTCCCCTCTGTACTTACAACTATTCAGTGTAGAATGTTTTTCCTACCACTTGATTACAATTTGGCAGTAGTTTCTGAATAATTTACAAATTTTAAATTTCTCTGCCCCAAACACACATGTGTTTGCAGCTAAACAGACTTGAAAGAATATGCAAATTGCACTTTTATGTCAAAAATGAGTGAATGCAGCTTCATGCAGAAAAAAGCTAACTGTCACCCTTGTGTTTTTGTTTAGACTAATCTGTGTGCTGTCGCCCCCACATCAGACTGCATCAACATTTTCTTTGGGATATTAGACGTAAATGTTTATGGCTGCAAAGAGCCTAGGAGGGATTGGCACTTATTAAAAACGACCCTGGAGTATTTTCTTTGCTTTCCACATAAATATCCCGGGGAAGCGTTCAATGGAATGAGACTGCCAGGTAGAAGGAAATGAGCATTGCAGCAGGGCGCTGGGGTCTCCTGGGTCCTGTCACTTGAGAGGCCTCATCCAGGAGTGCAGCAAAAAGGCTGAGACCAGAGAACTGGGTGGAGCTGGCTTCTTCTCACTGTAGAAGATGACGTTGCTGCTGATGGGAAATGTCTATCCCTAAGGCATGGAATTTCTGCTTCCCCTGCCCCTCCCCAAAACTTCAATTTTAAAGAGTCATCAAAAGTCTAGATACCATATGTAGATTTCATCCCATCTTCAACTGTGGAGGCCAAGCCTTGGTGTGTTACCAAGATGGGGCAACCTCCTACACTCCACTCAGTTTCATTCACAGGGCGAAGTAGGCAAGAGCTCACCATGCCTTCTCAAATGTTCTGAGTTGGTTCCTGAAGTTGAGGCATGGAGATGTCCTTTCTTGATTTTAGAAAAAGCTAAGAATCTTATACCAGCATCTCAGACACTGAGGATGTGATTCTAGTCCTCTCTGATTCAACCAAAATGTATAAAAAATCCGCTATACAAAAGCCCATTAAGTTCTCCTGATATTAACCTCTCCAATGTAATCACTGTCCTCTAGCTTTTACCCCTAGACTGCCCAAAATTTAGGTAATGTCATTGCACTCCCAATGGTCTTCACCTCATGTCATCCCACTATAGTAGCTATCACCAAGGTCACAAAAAACCTCCACAAAACCAAACAAAATGAACATTTTCCAGTTTCCATCTCACCTCTCACCAGTATTGATGCTTTTGATCACTTCCTCCTTTTTGAAGCCCTTTTTTCTCTTGACTTCAATAACACCACACTCACTTTTTCTCCCTCCTATTCCTGGCTGCTCCTGTGTTTTTTTGCAGGCCCATTTCTCTCTACCCTGTCTTTAAATGCTGACAGACTAGAAACCGCACAGTCATCTCAAGAGGCACAGAAAGAGCATTTAACAAAACTCAACATTCTTTCGTGTTAAAAACACTCAATAAACTAGAAAAAGAAGGGAACTTAACCTGACAAAAGCAAGGAAACGGAACCTGCCCTAGAGCCTCCAGAAAGGAGCAGATCCCTGACAACACACTCCAATCTAGCCTGGTGACACCATGTTGGACTTTGAATCCATTGCACTGGGAGATAATACATTTATGTCATTTTAAGCCAATTTATCATAATTAGTTATAGAAGCAATAGAAAACTATTATAATACAGCCATCTATGAAAAACTCTAATAATACAGTATAATAATACAGCCGTCTATGAAAAACCCACACCTAACAACAATTTAAGGGTGAAAGACAGGATATTTCCCCCTTAAGATCAAGAACAAGACAAGGATGTCTAGTCGCAGCACTTCCATTCAACATCTAATTCAGGGTATCTAATTCATGGTAATTAGGTGAGAAAAAGAAATAAAAAGCATCCAGATTGGAATGGAAAAGTAAAACTAGCTCTATTTGCACATGAAATCATCTTGCATAGAGTAAATCCTAAGAAAATCACAAAAATTGGGCATAATAAATGTGTTCAGAATAGTTGCAGGATACAAGATCAATATGCAAAAATTAATTGTATGTCTATAACTAGCAAGAACAATCAGAACATAAGACAATGATTTAATCTATAATGACATCAAAAAGAAGAAAGTACTTAGAAATAAATTTAAAATAAGTTCAAGACATATACATGAAAACAATAAAACATCACTGAAAGAAATTAAAGAAGACTTTAAAAAATGAAAAGTTGTTCTATTACCATTGATTGGAATATTTAAAATATTGTTATGATATCAATACTCCCCAAATTGATCTACAGATTCAGGGCAATCCCTACCAAAATTCCAGATGGCTTTTTTGTAGGTATTAGTAAGCTCATTATAAAATTCATGTGGAAATTCAAGGGACCCAGAGGAACCAAAACAATACTGAAAAAGAACAAACTTGGAAGACTCACACTTTCTACTTTAAAAACACAAAGCTATAGTGATCAAGACTGTGTAGTATAGGCATAAAAATAGACATATAGATCAATGGAATAGAATTGAGAATTCAGGAAAAAAAACTCTTACGTTTTTGGTCAATTGATTTTGACATGGGAGAAATAGTATTTCAACAAATGTTGCTGAGACAACTGATATCCACATGCAAAAGGGTGAACTTGGATTCTTATCTCTCTATGTACAAAAGTTAACTGAAAAGGACCAGAGACCTTCACTTGAGAGCTATAAATACAAAACTTTTAGAAGAAAATATAGATGTGAATCTTCATGTCCTCAGATTAGGCAATGGTTTCTTAGCCATGACACCAAAAGCACAAGTTACTAAGAAAAATGTAAATTGCACTTCATCAAAATAAAACACTTTTGTGCTTCAAAGAATATAATCAATAAAGTGAAAAGATAACCCACAGAATGAGAGAAAATTTTTGTAAACCATACATTTCACAAGGGACTTGTATCCAGAATAAAAAATGTATACACAACGCTATAATAAAAAGACTAATAATCCAATTTGAAAATGGGCAAAAGATTGGAATAAGCATTTCTCAAAAGAAGATATATAATTGGTCAAAAACACATGAGAAAATACTCACATTGTTAGGGAAATGCAAGTCAAAACTGCACTGAGATGTCACTTCATGTCCACTAGGATGAATATAAAAAAACAGACAATAACAAGTGTTGATAAGGATATGCAGAACTTAAACCTCATACATTGCTAGTAGGAATGTAAAATTAATGCAGCTGCTTTGGAAAAACAGTTTGGCAGCTCCTCAAAAAGTTGAACATAGGGAGCAATTCCACTCCTAGGTATATAAGAAAACTGAAGACCTATGTCCATACAAAAACTTGTATATCATTGTTTATAGCAGCCTTGTTCATAAAAACCATAAAATGAAACAACTCAATGTCCATCAATTGACGAATGGATAAACAAAATGTGGTATAGCTATACAATGGAATATTATTTAGTGATCAAAAGGAATAAAGTACTAACACATGCTACAACATGGATGGATCTTAATATCATTATACTAAGAAATCAGACATAAGAAGTCACATATTGTACAATTCTACTTATATGAAATGTCTAGATTAAGCAAATCCACAGATACTCAAAGTAAATTAGTGGTTGTCAGAGGCTAGGAAGATGATGAAATCGGGATGAATGCTAATGGCTATGTGATTCATTTTTGAGGTGACAAAAATATTCTGGAATTAGCAGTGATTGCTCCATAACCCTGTGAATATATTAAAATACTGAATTGTACACTTAAAAATGAATTTTATGTATGCAAATTATATCTCAATAAGGTTTTAATATATTAGCAAGACAAAACAAAACAGTGGATGGGCCTCAAGTTTTGGTCCCAAATCTATTCTTTTTCTGCATTTTCCCTGGGCAATCTCTTTGACTCCTACAGCTTCAGCTATAACTGAGGTTCCTGTCAATCTCAAGTTTTTATCTGCATCACAGATCTCTCCTCTGAGTTTCTCTGAATTTCCTACTTGAAGGTTTCAAAAGCACCTCTCATTTGACATAACCCAGGCTAAAATTTTGCTTTCTCTTTCTCCACCAAAGTCTGGTCTTCCCTCAGCGTTGCCTGTTCAGCAAGTGGCACCACCACCCACTGATTTACCAGAGTTGGAAATGGGAATCGCACTTTCTTGTTCTTATGCCCTGTTGGTGTTGAGGAGGTACAATAAATGACAGTCCCTTTCCTCTGCTCAAGTTGATATTCAATGATGTCAGATTGATATGGATGAAGATCTTCTTGTCAGCTTTATCACTGATAAAGCCAGTAGTGGAAAATATGGCTTAGTTGCTTAGTACCAGGTGATTTCCCAACACTGAGCCCCAGATGTAGACACACTGAACACTCATTCATAAGCAGAACCAACAGCTGCAGCCTCCCCAAAAAGGGCCCTGTCTCTGCCTAACTTAGGGCAAAGAGGAGCAGACAGGGATATGCATTTTCGGTGGTCAGAAAGAGGAGGGATCTGGGAGAGAGATATAAGCTTGGAATTTGTGGATATCTCAATTGTAGTTCAGCCATAAGAGTGGGAGATTGCCTGGGGAGAATATAGAGAAAGAATAGGATTCAGGACTAAGGCTTGAGACTGGTCAACTTTAAAGGCTGCATAGAGGAATATGAGCTTTTGATGGAGACAGAGCACCAGCCAGAAAAGGAGTGAAGTAATTGTGGTGTTGTGGAAGTCCATGGAAGAGAGTGTTTCAAGAAGGAAGGAGGCATCAAGCATCTTTGCGCCTGTTGTTCTCAGCTGAATGTTCTTCCCCACCTTTTTAGCTGCTTTAATTACTACTCATTTCTCCATCTAAATGGCATTTCCATGGGGAAACTTCCCTTATTCCTGACTACCAGGCCTGGGTTAATCTCTGTCCCCCTTTACATGCTCTTATGACCCCTGAAAATTTCCTGCAACCCCTTGTGTTGGCTGAAATGTCATTAATACAAATGTAATTTATTAATTGAAATGTAATTAAATGCATGGGCATCATTCATGTCCCCACTTCACTGTTACTTCCATGACAGTCTATTCACCTCTCTAACCCTTTGCTAAAAAATATTGGTGAGTATACACCAGTTAGAATGGTGATCATTAAAAAGTCAGGAAACAACAGGTGCTGGAGAAGATGTGGAGAAATAGGAACACTTTTACACTGTTGGAGGGACTGTAAACTAGCTCAACCATTGTGGAAGACAGTGTGGCAATTCCTCAAGGATCTAGAACTAGAAATACCATTTGACCCAGCCATCCCATTACTGGGTATATACCCAAAGGATTGTAAATCATGCTGCTATAAAGACACATCTACACGTGTTTATTGCAGCACTATTCACAATAGCAAAGACTTGGAACCAACCCAAATGTCCATCAATGATAGACTGGATTAAGGAAATGTGGCACATATACACGATGGAATACTATGCAGCCATAAAAAAGGATGAGTTCATGTCCTTTGTAGGGACATGGATGAAGCTGGAAACCATCATTCTCAGAAAACTATCGCAAGGACAAAAAACCAAACACCACATGTTCTCACTCATAGGTGGGAATTGAACAATGAGAACACTTGGACACAGGAAGGGGAACATCACACACTGGGGCCTGTGGTGGGGTAGGGGGAGGGAGTAGGGATAGCATTAGGAGATATACCTAATGTAAATGATGAGTTAATGGGTGCAGTACACCAACATGGCACATGTATACATATGTAACAAACTTGCACGTTATGCACCTGTACCCTAGAACTTAAATATTTTTAAAAAAAATGGTGAGTATATAAGCAAACCAGGGAACCATTGTAACAGTTCCCCATAATAAGGGGTAGGTTTCAGGCTCATGTATGGGTGTTATTTTTGGAAATAGTGACGCTCAGTAGAAAATGCACTTGCCTACTATGATTCATATTTCCTACTAAAGAAAGATAGGTAGAGAATAAAATGTATTTGGACTCGAGGCCTGAATTTCAGTGAGCTTTCCTTTCAAGAGGCACCATGGAGATTATCCTGCAAACTGTTGACCTTCCTGGAAGATTCTGAAAACCCACACCTGTGAATGGGAAGACCCTTTGTGCTTCATGAGTGTTTGGTGAGTGACACTGAGTGCTTGACAGTGGGGAGGTCTGGGCTCTTTTCCAAAAAGATTTTATGGCAGTGACAATGGGATGAGAGCATTTCTCACATGCAGCAGAGCAGTTTGTCTCATGTAGCTCTCCTGTGCTTGCAGCAATGAACCTTTGATGATAGTCCTGCTATCTTGCACACCACATATACCTTCTTGTGCTCATTTGTACATCTTTTTAGTCTTATTGGGCTCTCTCTAATGGAGAGACTCAGTGATCAGTGTCACAACTAGGTATGTGGTCATAAAAAACTCATGAGCTAAAGTCCTCTGATGTTTGCAGTTTTCCTCCTTCACTCGTAAAGGTCAGCTTGAAGTTGGGTGATTCTAGTCACCCATTGGGTGTGAGCTGGGCTCCTATATGGACCATGTCTGGGACTTCTTAGATGTACTGATTATTGGGTGATGATGGAAATTTGGGCCTGGTCACCCTTAAGACCTGTGTTAGCCCTTCTTCACATTGCTATAAAGAACTACCTGCAACTGGGTAACTTGTAAACAAAGAGGTTTAATTGACTCACAGTTCTGCATGGCTGCGGAGGTCTCAGGAAACTTAGAATCATGGCAGAAGGTGAAGGGGAAGCAAGGCATATCTTACATGGTGGCAGGAGAGAGGGAGAGGAAGAGGGAGAGGAGAGGGGGACGGAGGAGGGAGAGGGGGCAAGAGGGAGAGGGAGACACGGGGAGAGGGAGAGAGGGGGAGAGGGAGGGAAAGAGGAAGGGGGGAGAGAGAGAGAGAGAGCGAGAGAACGAGCGAGAGAGAGAAAGCAAGCGAGAGAGCGAGCAGGGGAAGAGCCATACACTTATCAAACAAGCAGATCTCGTGAGAATGCTATCACGAGAACAGCAAGGGGAAAATCCACACCCATGATTCAATCACATTCCACCAGAGCACTCCCCCAACATGTGAAGATTATAATTTGAGATGAGATTTGGGTGGGAACACAGAGTCAAACCATATCAAGAACTATCTGTGCTTAATATGCCTCTGCTCATTATTGGGATTTAACTCAATGACAGTATAAGTTACTGCGAATATTTGCTGAAAAGCATAATCTACTGACCTCTGCAGGGACATTAAAAGATATCCCACCAGAACTCACAATTTTGTCTTTCTTTCCAAAGCTTTCCTGGAGTAGCCTTTGACTAGGGGTAGAGATGGAGAAGTACAGAAGAATGCATTTTGGAGAAGAATCATTTTCTCCTCTCTTCTTTGACAAGGATTGATGGGTGTCTGGTTAAACAAGTGGCATCCTGTACACCCTGACCTTGGCCCTTGCCACTACCTCCTCCTTCAGAGCCTTGGTTGTCCCATAGTAGCTACCTGTACCCACCTAAGGCCCCTGCCTTTCATGTGGTCCAACTCACACTGTTGGGGACCAAGAAAAATAAGCTTAGGAGCCAGACAGACTTGGGTTTGAATACTTGGTGACCTTGGGCAGTTACTTAGCTTTTCTGGAGCTCTGTTTCCTCACCTGGAAGACTGAGATAATAGTACCCACTGCCTCATGAAGTAGTTGGAGGAATAAATGAACTAACACAGACAAAGCAGAGTGCCCGGAACATCAAGTTGTCCAATAACTGTCAGCTATCATCATTGCTGTCATCATCATCATCATTATATCCATCAGTAAATTTTAGTTACAAGTGACAGAAGCACAACTTAATTTAAGCAAAGAAAGAAAATAGTTTGGCTTGGTTAACTGAAATGTCCAAGCACAGGCTTAATCCAGAGGTTCAACAACATCATCCATGCTCAGTCTGTCTCCGAATCTCCCTTTGCTTTTTTTTTCTATCTTGGCTTCATCCTCCAGCAGGTGGACAAAAGGATAACTGAAGGACCCTAGCCCACAGAGGCCCAGCCTCACTTCTCCTCCAACCACAAGGCCTGTGTATATGCATGGGGACACTCCAACCCATGTGTCCAAGCTCCAGCCACAAACCCATCTCCCAGAATACAGCCTCCCCTTGTTCTCAGAAAGGCAGACTGTGGAAGAGGCTTCCATGGGCCCTGAAATAGGCTCAAGGCTCTTTGGGATGGAATTCCAGGGTCCTGGGCATCAGGAGCATAGTGTAAAAGTGGGAACGGAAAGGATGCAGGCTCAAGATGGGCATGTTCACTTGTTCCCACAGAATCGTCACTCCATCGGGAAGGGTAGGGCCAGATGAGGGCCAGAGCAGAGCTTTTTAATGTGCAGGTGCCCTGGTTCCCAGATCTAAGAGAGGTATTTATTTACTAAATAGCATATTTATTCACATAGTGATTGCTGTGAAACAGTCTAACACAAAGCAATCCAGGATATGATTACGTGTTGTGGAGGTTTTAGAGAAGAGAGGGATGGATGCCAACAGGAAAGAGGGTCTTGGAGGATGAAGAGATTGGGATAGGCCCAGGGTATAGAGAAGGCATTCCAGGTGAGGAGAGCTACGTGAACAAGAGGCGGAGAGATCACATTTGTCTGCCATTTGTCGCCACAATGGGGAGCCCAGCCTAGTAAGACAGAAGGTGTGTGCGAGAGAAACAGGAGAAGGCTAGGGGATGGGGGTGGGAGTGAGGGGGCTGGAGGAGGCAGTTAGCAGGGCTCTAAGGGGGAGGCCAGCTCCAAATCTGTTACCATAAGAATTAGGGAGTCTTTGAAGTTTGTAAATAGAGGATGACGGTTGGAAGTGGTGATTGAGAAGCTGGAGCTGAAAGCATGATGCTGGTGGATAAAATGGCTCAGAGCTGAGATCTAGGCTAGTGGATGAGGAACCAGACAGGGGCTACTGTGAGGATGACAAATTAGGGGGAAGTAGAGAAGGAGGAACACTCATACATAGTCCACAGAAGAGGCTACACTAACAAAGTGACCATATCCAGATCTGATGTCCCCAGAAGAACCAAGTACCTAGCACCAAGCGAGTTGCACACGAATGTGTTGCCAAGTTCAGCTGTTGCAGTAGATGGGATGGACACATGCCCAGTCTTTTTTGGTGGTTATGATGACCATCTTAACTGCATGAGGTGTTTGCTTTTCAGTATTATTCCAGTCTTGTGATGGGCAAATTAAATTCAGTGACTCCATGGGGCTTGGCCTGGCCAGGGTTACCACCTCTGTGTGTCCCATGGACAGAGCTGGCACCTTGGGCTCAGGCCGATGCACTGGTGAAGTTCCTGTGGCCAGAATGGAGGACTTTTCTCTGGCTGGCTTTGCTGGGCGGTTTGTAGGGCCCTGTTTGCAGGTCCAGGTGGGTCCTGCCAAAGCCGTGGCTCCTACGGCATGGGGCATACACAGGGACTCAAGGGTATTCCTGGGAATGAGAAAATCATGCACAGCCATGTGTTGCAGTTCTAGCCTTTAAGGGCAATTTACAATTACATGGTGTCAGTCAACCCATAATTGTTTATTACCATATACTTTGCATTGTGTTGAATGCTGCATGAGATACAGAAGAGATTCAAAGGACTTCTAAAGAGTCTAGAGGTTTTGGGTCAGAGGACTTTGGTTCAAGTCCCAACACTACCATTTACTGGTTCTGTGGACCTTAACAAGTCTTTCAACAGTTTTCTTATCTGTAAAATTGGCACAGAAACACAACATATCTGACAACATTGATAGAGAAACACATGAGATAGCCATAATGATACCATAAGCTGACAGATATTTATTCTAATTGAATACGTGGAGACTAACAAATGGATAATTTTGTAATGTTTAATAATGAAAATCCTCCAGCTCTATAATTCAATAGTTCTATGAAACTTTTTCTTTCTCCTAGGAAACATGTCATCTGACTGTAGGAATAAAACTGAGACACATGTATAACAGGAATGAATACAGGAGAGAAAATATACCATGTTTTATGAAACAGAGCATAAGAGCCATTTGGTATTTTCTCAACTTTGGTGTCATTTTTTTCCTTCCTGGTTGTCACATCTCTAGAAGTATCTGGTTTCTCCATAGGCTCCTGAATGTGGAAAGTATCTGTAGCTAAGAGACAGTCAGAAGCTACTGTCTCCCCAACCCCTGTTTGCAGATGGGATGACCAAGGCTTGGGGAGGAGAGGAGTCCCGCATTGCAAAGATGGTGCCGTTAGGAAGTGGGAGGACCAGGACTTGACCTCGAAACTTCTGGTTCTTTCCAATCTACTCTGCTGCCCACTGGCCTAGCAGTCATCCACAAGGTGTGAGATCTGGGTGATGAAGGGGCGCCTCCCCACTTCACTGCAGGCCACTCTTTGCTTTCCTGTCCTGGGTGGTCCCTCATATATAACCATGTCTTTATAATAATTTATTTTGGCATGAAAACACACACACACACACACACACACACACACACACACACACACACACAGAAGAAAGAGAATTTTCAAGTAGGAAATAGGTGGGGAGACAGGTAAGCTAGCCCTTAGCACTTCTGTTCCCCAGCAGGGTGCGCTTCCCCTGACCTTAGACCTTCTAGGCCCACACAATCCTCATCTCAAGGAAGGATGGCCCATAGCTGCTACTCTCTGTGCAATCCCTGACCAGAAGAGAACGGACCATGAGATCCAGGAGAGAATTTACAAAAATGCCTGACTCTGACCCTATGAGCTGGAATGGAAGAGGAAGGCGGGGCCCCCAGCGCAGTTGCAGCAATAAGAACTTGCTTAGGTGCTTTGGTGCTGGTGGAGGGGAGCAGTTGTCAGCCTCCCCCGGAGCTGAGCACTGGAGCAGGGAGCGTCCAAGTGCTCTTCTTGGTTTTGCCATTTTCATATCTGGCAGGAGCTACTAATCCTTCATTACTGAAAACAACTTCTTTATCCAGGACCCAATCACCGTGAAACCTCATATTACCAGGATGCTGTTTCTTCAGTTTCTACGGTAACCTATTTTCCTAATGATGTCCCTGAGGCCCTGCAACACCCTGGAACACCTTCCGAATCATTGAGGGAGTATGCGGTTGTGTTCAGTCTAGTTTCAATGTGAAGGGATTCTTACTGTGTTTTTCTAAAGCACGAAATAAATGGCAACTCATGGGAACTACTGAAATGCTCTAGAGAAACAATAGACACCTGTCTATGGAGTGACAGTATGGACCTGTCATTTCAGCCACTCTGGATGGCCTGACATTCATGCTAATCTATGCAGGGATACATAGATTATATGCATCATATGCATATGGTGAATCTATGTGTATCTACCTCAGCTCTGGTTCTATCTATGATGTTTTGTGTTTGTTATCTGGGGTTTGAGGACATGCATTGTTTGCTTATCCTGCTTTGCTCTTTGACTGCAAACTCCTCAAGAGTATGAAACATCCCTCACTGGTTCTCCATCTTCCAAACATGCTCCACTGCTGATGGTGGTCACCCAGGTACTAAGTCCATGGAGCTGCTAAGCTCACTACAGGGCCATCTCTAGCCAGAAAACTGCCAGTTCCCTCTAGATAAGTGTCATCTGCAGAAAAATAGACCTACCTCCCAAAAGTGATCAATCTTTGGGTCTGAATTTCCCAAGTACTTTGGCTCTTTTTCCTGGAAGTCAGTCTGCCAGCAGATCTCCAAGGAGAGCTATCCACGCCAGTTTCTGCCTGCTCTCCTCACATATTGCCTTAATTACATTATTGCCTCCAGGGACAGGAGGTGGTGAACTGAATGGGGGAAACAGCAGGCAGGGCAGAAGCAATAAGGAAACTTTGGCAATGATATGATAGGGGGCACAGATGTGGCCTTGCATTCTTTCTATGAAGTGACCTCTATAACTCAAGAGGACAAGAACCTTATGTGTCCAGTTCCCCTTTATATTCTTAGCACTGAGGTGAGTGCTCAGTTTATGTTCAATAAATATTTGCTGAAGGAATGACACTTGGCTTCCAAGCCAGTTCAGCCCTTCATGAACTCTCTGGGTCTTTTGCTTTTCCTCATCTCTAAACTGAGAGGGCTGCTGCTGTAGTTCATTTACACTGCTGTGTTATATTCTACTGCATAGATCTCAGACATATCATGTTGAGTGGGAAAGAAAAGTAAATATTAGATAATGACATGCAATATTAATTACCATCTTTCAAAGCTAAAAAAAAGCAAAAGTAAACAATATGCTATTCAGGGATACATAGTATACCAGTCAGTCATTACCACAATAATGCTGCCTAACAAATAACTCCAAAACTCAGTGGCTGACAACATTCATGTATTCTTACTCAGGTGTCTGTGGATTGGCTTAATCTAGGCTAATCTAGTTGGTTAATCTAGGCTGGGCTCAGCTGGGCTTAGTTCTAACTTCAGATTGGATCCAGATCTTCCCCACAGGTCTCTCATCCTCTTTGGAGCAGCAGGTGACCTGAAGCACGTTTTTCTCATGGCAGAGGCAGAAATACAAGAGGGGAACGTGGAAACAGGTGATTCCTCTTAAGGCCTGGGCTCAGAATTTTCACCCTGTCACAGCCTGCAACATTCTACGGATCAAAGAAAATCTAACATCTTGGGCAGAGAAATGTATTTCACTTCCAATGGGAGGAACTGCCAAATTATACGTCAAATGAAGGATATTTAAAGAACTCAGAGCAATAATGCAATCTACCATGCTAACATATTTGGCAAAACTATACAAATCCCTTGGCGGGGAGCTATAAACATAAAATCCAGGATAGTGGTTATTTCTGTGGGGGAAGTAGGAGGGACATCAATTGTAATGGTCTGGTTCTAAGGTTGAGTGGTGGGATGACAGGTTTTATTATTATACTTTATAATTTGCATACATATTATCCTGCACATATCAAACATTACATAATTAAAACAATCCATTTAAATAAATAGGTAAAGGGTGTGATCCAACTATATGAGAGGTCTTTTTCAGTGGTAACATGTGTTCTACAGTTCTAAGGTAAGCAGGAACTGAGAGCTCACCTCTGGAGATGGAAAGCTCCTGATGGTTCAGCAGGAATCCTGGCCACCCAGCACCGAGGCTCAGACAGAGGCCTTTCTTAGTGGGGAAGGTGAGAAGATGTATTCCCTGACTAGAGAGCTGCGAGAAGTCTCTAGGAAACAATTCAATTCAGATGTGAGATAGCACAGACAGTCCTTGTTTCAACTGCCGACTGACTTCGCTGCACATCCCAATGGAGACTCTGACCTTGGGAGAGTTAGGTTAGCCTCTCAGTCTGTTTCCTCATTCACAGAGGAGAGGCTGCTATGCTGTATCTTGGAGGATGGCTATGAATCTTAGAATGAGCGAGTTTCTAGTTGATTTCTGATGTTGAGCAGAGAGGCCGTGAGGCATATTATGTTGCAAAGTTGAATACCTGTGTCTGAATCTGATGGTGCTGCTGGTGAGATGGGGATGGGTTTTCAGGCAGTAAGTTAACTTTTCCAGTTCTCCATTGCCTTCTGTAATGTAATGACACGTGTTCTGTGGTTGAAATGAATGCTATGTGTTATGCACCTGACACATAGAGGGGAGGGCTCCATAAATGTTAATCCCTTTCCCCTCCCACTTCCATCCTGTACACAGCTTCTTTCCAGCGATGACACAAAGATGGTCGGGGAAAGAAGTCAAGTTCATGACCAGGTGTCTTCAGAAGGAGATGGTGTGGATGTTGAATTCCAGCCTTCTTGGTTGAAAGGGTAAGTGTCTCAGGTGTGGGTACTGGGAGGGGGGTTGGGCCTAGGGAAGGATTATGTTTTCCATTATTCAAACATCTCAAATTTCAGCCTCCAATTTGGGGAAGCAAAATAATTTTGGCCCCCCAAGCAGTATCTGTCTCTGGAACTCATTATCTGCTTTGTTAAGTTCAGAGGCATTCTGATAAGGGTAATTAAATTAGGCTTCTCAGGACTCCTACAAGCAGGCTGGCTGCCACAGTAGGGGGTCTTGCTGTCCGGGCTTCTTGACATGCAGGCTCTCCCTCCACTGCTCTGCTTTGGAGTGGGCCCTCCTGGGGGTCGCAGTGCCTTGGGCTTGGCCTTTGAAGATCTTTGCATTGCAGGGAAGCCTCTCTCCACTCCAGAGGCTCATCATGCTTTCCAGGGTCCTGCTTTAAATCTCTTCCCAGCCCACTTTGGAGGCCTCTGGAAGTGAGGGGGGCAAGAAGTCTTCCTTTGAGATGGAGGAATTTCTGGAGGTCAAGGAAATGTCCACCCGGGGACAAAAGAGCAAAAGGTCAAGGTTCAAATGATATTGACCTAAATTTTTCCCAATTCCAGAGGGTTTTTTTTCCTCCCCCACCCCCGCTCAGGGAAACTTGCTTCCACCCTTCTCACAGATTTGGCAGGACTCTGCCACCTGAAATGACAGAAGCCTGGTCATTTGGAGATATTATTATGACAGCAGCCACTCAAGTTTTCAAACACCTGCAATAAGAGTTACATGACCCCCATCAAAATGTGTGCAGACCAGGCCCCTATTTCTCACACCTTGGCCATGGTCTCTATACTCCCATCCATTCTTCTACTTCTTGTGACCTGGCACTAAAAAAACTCATCAGGCCTGCTTGCTACACACCTCTTAGGAGTCGTTTTCTCTTCCTCTCATCAGAGCACGGTCTCATGGAAACTCAGCATAAAGGGAATAGTAACTATGCAGTGTGCCCTTCAAGGTCAGAGCAAGGCCTTTCAGTTCCATGAATCTGTTAGTCCTGCCTCATTTCTCCAACCTCTGCCCACCAGACCACCCTATGTATCCATCCCCTGATGAGCCCACTGAGCTCCCATCAGTATTATAAGCAAAAGTAATGCATTTCAGAAACCACTAGAACAGTTGGGGTTCAAGCCCCAACTCTAGAATTTACTACCAGTGTGACATTGGGTAACCTGGGAGGATTACCAATAATGCAAAGGCTCCCAGACTTTCTCAGTTCATAGTGTCTTTAGCCTCTCAGTAATTTTTCACAGTGTCTCTAGGCCTTAAGAAAAATGTGTTTCATTTATCAAGAAGTTAGAACCAAACTATGTAATAGGAATTTATGTCCTGACAAAGTAATTACATATAAATTGAAAGAAAAAAGTAATAGTTTGATTTTATTTATTTTTTTGAGAAGGAGTCTCACTCTGTCGCCCAGGCTGGAGTGCAGTGGTGCGATCTCGGCTCACTGCAATCTCTGCCTCCTGGATTCAAGCAGTTCTCCCGCCTCAGCCTCCCGAGTAGCTGGGATTACGGGCAGGCGCCACTGCGCCCAACTGATTTTGTACTTTTGGTAGAGACGAAGTTTCACCATGTTGGCCAGGTTGGTCTCGAACCGCTGACCTCAAGTGATCTGCCCGCCTCGACCTCCCAAAGTGCTGGGAGTACAGGCATGAGCCACGGCGCCTGGCCGATTTTATTCTTAAGTAGCAATGATTGCTTATTAATGGGATGCAGACACCTGCTGGGCACTGGACGACTTCTCAGACCTTGGAATCTGACTGAACGTTGCTTCCCTCGTCTCCTGTTACATAGTGACTTTCATAGGTCCACAAAGATATGACATCATCAAAAGGAATGCAGTATGATCTAATGTTGAAACTGTGAACTACCTTGAGCTGGTAGTTTGTACAGTGTCTAACAGACATTCAGCATCATGATATTTCCCTCAAAAATGTAAATTAACCCATTATCTCCCTATAAACTTGCGTTGGCATCCAGAGTGGGGACTGTAGCGAATAGTGTTTGAAAAGTACCGAACATATTGTAGACATTTAAAAAATGGCAGCTACTATGACTTCTCTTTTAAAGTCATGGTTAGTTGCCCTATGACTGAATTGCCATGCCGCCAGGCTAGACTACAGTCTCCCTGAAGGTTGACTTATCTGGGTATCCCCTATGAATGGAGCAGAGTATGTGTTGGGTAAATGTTTCTTTAATGGTGGATGGATGGATGCCTTTTGGACCACTCATCTTTTGGTCCATCTGTATTTACAAGCATGTGTGCATCTATCCTTTATTGCATCTACGCATCCTATAAGCAGTGGAAAGTTGACTTCTTTGTCAGTTGAAGCTGCCTCTCAACCCCCGTCCCATTCTAGTGGATAGTGTTGGCTCCTCTTCCCCTTTCTGTCTACCTCATGTTGCCTTGAAGAACCATCATCCTTTGGGCGTCAGCTCTAGGATTATCTTTCATGCCTGTAGCTTGTTTTCTCAAAGTCTCTTCAAATTCCTGTAGGATAGGCAGGCCTAACTCGCCCATGAATTCCTGTGTTTTCTGGTGTGGAATGTTGCTTACAGGGCTGACTGTAGACTAGGTGCTCAGTAAATACTTGCTCAATGAATGACTTGATTTATGTTGTGGTTTCATGCAGAAACCAATGTCAACATTTTGATAAACTTGTCTAGTGACTCATTAATTACAAAATATGCAGCAACTGAGAAGCCAGTACAGCCTCATGGCTCAGTGAAGGAAAGAAGAGTCAGGACAACTTCAGCAGGCAGCGAGGGCTTCACTGAGGAGGGGGCCGCAACTGGATGTTGAATGGTGGGCAGGATTCAGAGGAGCCAAAGGAATTGAGGCAGGCATTCAGGACTGGGGTAAATAGAGCACAGCAAGAAAAATGGCCTGGAGGAAGAAATGGGCTGGGTGTGTGAGGGCTCGGAGAAGCAAAGGGCTTACTTGGATAGAGAGAGAATGAGATGGAATTCCAAGGAGTAACGTTGGCTAAGAAACTCCTAAGATCTTGAAAGCTAGGAGGCAGCATTTTAAAATGTGAACATTAGCAGTTAACCGGAAGGTATGCTACAGAGTTGGCCGCATAAAGGTGGTTCCACCATATTGAATCACTTTACCTAGGGAAAGGGGACGAGCGGTGGAGGGAAAATTAAAATAATCTGTCCAGTTACAGGAGAAGTCCAAATGAAAACATTTTGCTTGGGTTTAACTGGCCATAGGTCTGATGGTTTTCTATCCACCACACAAGTAAATAGCTCAAGGGCAGGCTGCCCGCCAGCATAAGCCTTTGTGTGGAAAATACTGCCAGTGTGGCCATGGAAAATGCCCTCTTGCTGACCATAATTATACAGAATATGTGCAAATAAAAGCTGAAAGAAAACCTTTTTGCAGAAGCATGGTTTTTTTTCTGTTATTTTGACAGAGTGGAAGAGAAATTCACAGACCATTTTCTCATTCTCCCAGTTGGGGCAGAATGAGCTCATGCTGCATGGCTAGGCTGGGGGTTGGGTTTCAGTGAGAGACCTGAAAACTAGTTTCTCCACAGAGGCCTACATTTATGGGTCTTTCAGTCCTGAGATGGCTTGGTGTGGGGATGAGGGTCATTGAGGAGAAGGCTGCAGAGGCCGTTTCTTTGTTTAGCTCTGATTAACCAGAAAGATTTGATCTTCTTCAGCCAAAGGGAGATGGGTGAAGTTGGGGGTGTTTAAAGCATGATATCTACTTTTTAAGGTGAACTTCAGTGGAAGGTAATTCTTCTGTGTCCCCAACTCTTTCATGTGGTTCCCATCAGAGACAATCTCTGACTCTAAAGAAGCCCAGAGCATAACAAATGTCTCCTAGACCTGGATTACCTGGTCCCATCAGGACTGGGCTCCAAAGTGCAAAGAGGCAAAGGATGGACAGCTGCTTTGGTCCAGCTCTGAGCTGCAAGGAGAAGAGAGCTACACTCAGGGTCCCTGCAGTTGTAGAAGATTTGTTGCAGGGCACATGTGCAGTGGAGCTGGAAATGGTCTAGGAACTAGAAAATTAGAAGAATCCAAGGCAGCCCTGGAGATCAGTCCTCTTCCCAACGTCTCTTGGTCTGTCTGCCTGTCTGGTTCATTCTCTCTACTTACTCATGGGTTCTTCACTTCACCTTGCCTAGGGCCCATCACAGCTGCCAGCTTCCTTCACTTCAGCAACTCTCTGTACAACTTTTAGCCTCTATCCCCAATGCTATCTGGCTGTTTCTCAGTTTCTTTTTCTAAGATGGAGTCTCGCTGTGTCGCCCAGGCTGGAGTGCGGTGGCACAATCTCGGCTCACTGCAACCTCCACCTCCCAGGTTCAAGCGATTCTCCTGCCTCAGCCTCCTAAGCAGCTGGGACTATAGGCATGTGCCCAGCCTCAGTTTCTTAAGAGAAATATAAAGGGCTCAACTAGCCTTGATCATTTGGAGGGGCAGGGTCTAATGGTCTGGTCAGCTCATGGTTTGATTGCCCTTGTGTTAGGCACCCACCCAGAGGGCAGTTCACAGAGGGGTGGACAATACAAGGAGCACAGGTTATGAATTGGGGTGTGGACAAAGCAAGGACCACTTGTCATCTCTATTACAATAATCATTCTGAACAGCACTGATGGGGAAGGCTGTGGTGAGACTACACACATCGTTTTGATCAGTTTAGCTGACATTTATTTCAAATGTAAAAAAAAAATATTTTTTTTTTGGCCAGGTGCAGTAGCTCACACCTGTAATCCCAGAATTCTGGGAGGCCGAGGCGGGTGGATCACTTGACGTCAGGAGTTCAAGACAAGCCTGGCCAACATAGTGAAACCGTGTCTCTACAAAAAAATACAAAAATTAGCCAGGTGTGGTGGCACATGCCTGTAGTCCCAGCTACTTGGGAGGCTGAGGCAGGAGAATCACTGGAACCCAGAAGGTGGAGGTTGCAGTGAGCCAAGATCATGCCACCGTACTCCAGCCTGGGCGACAAAGTGAGACCCTGTCTCAAAGGAAAAAAAATTTTTATGGGAAGAAAGCACCTGATAATGAATACCAAGTGACTGTGACGTAGTCTAAGACACATAGGTATATTTGTGCCCAGTAATACCCAAATAACATGATAAAGAATCTACACATCTCACTTCAACTCTTTTGTGTCATGTTGGCGAAAAAACCTCATATTCCATCAGAAACAAAGCAAACCTTATTCAACTGGCTGTTTGAATTTTTAATATGTGTTTTGTTTTTTAAACATATCATCTATTCAAAGGAAACGAGAGAAATTATAATGTTTAGGTTACAACCCTCATTTCTTTTTAAACTTAACTTTTTGGGAAGACAACCCTACTTTGTCATAACCAATGCCGCAGGATATGTAAGTGCAACCGTGACCTGCCAACATGTATTTAGCATATTCTGGACTCTGTGACAGGTCCCCTTAGTGACAGTAGATGTTGTACTCAGGCATGGCAGAGGGACATGGGAAAGTTTGGGTATATAATTTAGGATTACATTTTGCTACTAGTAACACATATCCAAATAGCACTAGATTAGACAAAGAAGTTCATTTTTCTCCCGAGTCAAAGTTTAGAACAACCCATGGCTTTGCTGTGTTCATTCCAGCCTTGGGAACTCCAATTCTCAGGGGTGGTCCTCCTCCTCCTGTGGTCCAAGACAGAGCTCCACCTGTTGAAACTGCTCTCAGTTTCAAGCAGCAGGAAGGAGGAAGAGGGAAAGAAGTAGCACAGGGCATGTGCTAGCTTCGTCTTAAGGAAAGTCCTGGCCAAGCAGAACTTTGGGAGGCCAAGGAGAGAGGGTAGCTTGGGGCCAGGGGTTCGAGGCCAGCCTGGGCAACATCATGAGACCCTGTGGCTACAAAAAATAAAAAATTAGCTGGGCATGGTGGTGCATGCCTGTAGTCCCAGATACTCGGGAGGCTAAGGCGAGACGATCACTCGAGTCTAGGAGTTTGAGGATGCAGTGAGCCATGTTTGTGCCACTGCACTGCAGCCTGGGTGACAGAGCAAGACCCTGTCTTAAATAAACAAACAAATAAAACTACAAAAAAGGTCCTTAGATTGTGCCACATGAACTTCTGCTTATACTCCATTGGTCAAAACTTAGTCATATGCCACGCCTAACTACAAGAGACAGAAACATAGTCTTTATTCCAGAAAGCCACTTGCCAGCTAAAATTCTGATTACTATGTGTGTGAATCAGGGTTCTCTAGAGAAACAGAATCAATAGCTTGTGCAAGTCTTTGGAAAGAGACTTATTATACGGAACTGATTTACATGATTATGCAGGTAAGCAAGTCTAAAATCCGCAGAGGGGGCTGGCAGGCTGGAGAATTCTCTCTTGCTCAGGGGAGGCAGGTCTTTTGGTTCTATTCAGGCCTTCAACTGATAGGATGAGGCCCACCCATCTTATGGAGGGCAATATGTTTTATTCAAATTCCACCGATTTAAATGTTGTTCATCTCATCCAAAAACACCCTCACAGAAGCAGCCGGAATGACATTTGACCAAATATCAGAGCACCCCAAGGCCTAACCAAGTTGACACATAAGATTAACCATCGCACATACAAGAAAGGAATTAACCTTTACATTATGGAAGAAGTGGAGCCGGATACTGGGGACAATAGCAGTCTCTATCACACTGGGGACCAGCACCCTCTTTTTTTTTTTTTTTTTTTTGAGACAGAGTCTCCCTCTGTTACCCAGGCTGGAGTACAGTGGCATGATCTCGGCTCACTGCAACCTCTGCCTCCAGGTTCAAGCGATTCTCCTGCCTCAGCCTCCTAAGTAGCTGGAATTACAGATGCACGCCATCATGCCTGGCTAATTTTTGTATTTTTAGTAGAGACGGGGTTTCACCACATTAGTCAGGCTGGTCTCGAACTCCTGACCTTGTGATCCACCGGCCTTAGCCTCCCAAAGTGCTGGGATTACAGGCGGGAGCCACCACGCCCAACAAGCAACCTCTTTTATAAGCAAGAACGTAAAATATCTGAGGGCAATGACTGTCGCCATCATAATCGCAATTTTCATGATACTTTGCGCAATAATGGTAACCAACAAATATTTGTTGTGTTAATAAAGACCATATTCAGTGTGCAGAGATGATTAAAATGAGCTGGAACCACATATGAGAACAAACTCAGTGAACTTTTTCTAACAAGGATCAGAAAGCACAGATTTTCAACTTTGTGGGCCATGTGGTCTCTGGCCCAGCTCTCCAACTCTGCACTTGTAGGTGAAAGCAGCCACAAGATAATATGTAAATGAATGGATGTGGCCAGATTTGACCCAAGGGCAGCAGTGTGCCAAACCCTGGACAAGACTATCAAACTGGGACGGATCTAGCCTCTCATTTTATAGGAAACTGGAGCAAATTGTCTTGCTCAAGGTTACACCCGGTCAGTGGCAGCAGAACCAGGACTAGATCATAGGTCTCCTAACTCCTTGTTCAGTACTTAAGACTTATCACTCAAAAATTAATTTTTGAGGGTTAACAATGTGTAACGGACAGCTCTTGTTCCTCACTCAATTTTAGAGACCTTAGAAGAATAGATGTGGTGTGATGTGTCTGTGTGTGTGCATGTGTATGTGTGTTAACAGCCATGGGGAAGGATCATTGTTCCACCATGGGCCTGAGAGGGCACTGGTGTTCCATGACAACATCACATCTGCCTCCATGGATTCCTTGTTAGAGGAGACAGAGCATAGTGTGCCGATCCCACACCCATTAAGACCTCCTGAAGTCATTCATGCCTTAATGGGGGGCATAGACTGAGACCTGGTCCTATCTGTCATCTGTCAAACTGGACAGGATACCATATGAAAAGAGGATGCCAGGGCAGGTGCATGCTGGGAAAAAGAAAAGCTGGGCCCACTTTCCAGAACCTGAGATGCTATCTATATAAAGCAACTTCTGCCACTGTGGCGGCCATCACTACTCTATGGCTGTCCTGTCCAATGTGGTAGTGTGTATACCTGTTGGGTACTTGAAATGTGGCTAGTGTGACTGAAGAAGTGAATTTCAAATGCATTTCCTATTAGTTCATTTAAGTTTAAATGTAAAAACCTAATACTTGATGAAGTCATTAGAAAACCTTTAAGTCTGTGTGGAACAACCTGCATATGTGAATCTACTTTTTCAATGGGATATTTTATGAAATCTACATATGGATCAAGTTTTTCTGATGCAAATTTAGCATATGAGTATTAGATTTTAAATACACAACAGAATCTCACAGTGTTAATGAAAAATAAATTTAAAATATCTCAATAGTTTTGTATTTTAATTACATGTTGAAATGATAGTTTGTGCCTCAGAAGAAGGAGCCAAAAAAAAAAAAAAAAAAAGGCTGGGTGCAGAGGCTCATGCCTGTGCTCCCAGCATGTTGGGAGGCCAAGGCAGGAAGATCACTTGAGCCTCGGCATTCAAGACCAGCCTGGGCAACATGGCAAGACTCTGTCTATTCAAATTTTTTTTTTTAAAGGAAATGATAGTTTGGATATTTTGTGTTAAATTACATTATTAAAATTATTTTCAACTTAAAAAAAACTTTTTTGTGGTGTAGCTGCTAGAAAATGTAAAATGACGTAAGTACCTCATGTTATATTACTAAGGGACAGTGCTCCTGTGGGGACACTAGCCTCTCATCCTCAGGAATGACCTGGTTTGCTCCTTGGCCTGCAATTTCCCTCTTAGCACCTATAGCAAATTTTGTCTAAACCACGCCTCCACAATCTCTGCCTAGTCTCTAATTGTTTCATAAAATCATCTTTCTCTCCTTCCTTGTTAAAAGTGGAAGGAGGGAAGAGACTTGTCATCCTCAACAGAGTATGGTCACACTAAGGATGTAATTGGAATGACTCTTGAGCTGGGGATCTGAAAACTGGGACTTTGCACCAATTTCATGGCAATCATGAGACATGCCTGTTAGCACACATGACAGTTAATACATGAGAAAGCTGCTTTACCTCTCTGGATTTCAGATTCTCCACCTACAAAGTGAAAGTAAGATTTCTCGCCCTCTTCTTAGGGTTATTTTAAACACAAGAATTAATATCCGTGGAGAGCTTGAAAAAATGAAAGTGCTATTCTAATGTGAAATAATTTGCATTCACAAAGTGGAGAGATTCTGCTCTTTCCCACCCTCCTTCTCTCCTTCTATCCATTCAGTAAATGTTAAACTTCCCATGGGCCAGGCTGCCCTTGGCTTCCCTGTGCATCACAGAGCATCTTCCTTACCTGGCCCCATTCTATCCTCTTCCTGCCAGGAGAATCCTGGTTGTCTAAATGGCTCACTCCTCACCTCCTGTAATCACCTCCCGTTCGCAAACACAGACTTGGGGCCAACAGTGGTTTATCCAATTTCATCTTCATCATGAACCCTCCATGAATCTCTGAGGAAGAAATCAGCTCACACACTGTGTTTCAGGCGCACCATTACTCTCTGCATGATGAAATGTACACAGAGACCCTCAAAATTGGTGTTAAAAGCACATAAACCTCTCGGGTTGTTGAGATTCTAGCTGAAGCAGGGAGAATGTGTAATATCACTAAAAGCAGGTATGATGGATAAAAATGAATGATGGCCCCTTCTAAACATAAACGGAGCTGCTCATCCTTCAGGGCTGTTTATAAATAGAGGGGAGTCCATTTGTTTGGGATCCCGAGGACAGGCCGGCACTCCATTTAGATAACGACCACATTTCGTGCCCAGCCGCCACTCTCTGGCTTGTAAGGTGGCGATTAATCAAACAGTGTTTTGGTTTCTCCCGATACACATCTAGTTCTTCCGGTTGAGGGTGAGCTGAAGATGGCTTCCACAGTTTACAGAACAGCTGGGGCCTGTACATTACAAAGCAGCCAGGATGAGGGCTCATCAGGCTGGACATTCCAGTTGGAATTTTTGGTTGGGAGCAGCTGCATGGATGGGAATTCCAGAATTTTAATCTAGTGTCAGCCTGGCCTTCTGGGACATCACTGACTTGTGCTCAGTCCGAGTGAGGGAATAACCCTTCTCATTAAGATAGAGACCTTGAGGTGAAGGAACACCAGAACTGGAATAATTGGAAGACATAACATTTTTCTGATAAGGTCATTTGTCAGACATATACCAAGGGTAGCAGAGTGTCTCCCCTGGACTCCCCTGCCTCCATCAGCAGGAGTAAAGAGGAGTCCCAGTGTTCTGGGTGCTTGTGCAAGACACTCCCACCCCAACACTCCCAGGCTTATGACCACAGTTGGCCTTGCAGGCCATCAAAGCTTATTCCATCATACCCCTTATTCTGCTTATGTCCATCACCCCAAGAAGCCCAGGGCTCCCAGATCATCCTTTACCCCCTAACTTTCACCTCCAGACAACTCCATGAGGCTCCTAGTCTTCATCTCATGATCCACGGTCCATCTCATGGTCCATCAGAGGTAGAATACTTGCATCCACCGCCTCCCCTGAATGCTCCCTCTGCCTTCTTGCTGTAACCAGATGCTGGCTTTCTAGCAAGGATACTGCTTCCTCTATAGCTCTTTCAAGTGGAGGATGTTTCTTCTCCTCTTTCCCTCATGCCACTAAGTCTGAGGCTGGGGTAGGGTCTTCTCTGATACCTCAGTGCTGCTTGGGGACCATTGTCCATCCACCCTCTGCAAAAAACCTGCTTTGAAGCACATGCCATCAGCCTACAGTCCTGCAATAGCCTCCCTTACAGTTATCTACTGAACCCTGGCTCACTGTACTGTGTTCCACGCTCTTCTGTTATATTTCTTGGTGGCTTCAGTATTCATGATGACAGTGCTTCCAACATATGGACTTCTCTGTTCCTTGACCCATCTCTCCTCCAAAGACCTTGTCCTCCCAGCTATCACAGACACTCACACCTTGTAACCATCCATGACCAATGACCAATGACCAATGTTAATTTCATCTTCACTCTAAAGTCACCCCTGCTGTCTTATAGCTCAACCCTCTACCTGGCCCAAACAGTTCTTTGACTCAAGTTGTCATGAACAGTTGTGCATTTTGTGTACTGCACAAAAGTCCTTGGCCAGGGATAAGTGGGCCCTGAAACTCACCTCAAGTTCTAGGAATGACACTGGTTCTCTGCCTGGCTCATGGATTCATCCACCTAGAGGAAGAGGCAGCTTTTTCTTTGCACAACTGCAGGACTGCATCACCTAGAGGGGAAGCATTTATCTATTTCACTCAAGACACTCTGGACCAGTGCCAGCTCTGACTTGGCCCCACTGGGACCTATGACTCATTGCTTTCGTTACCATTCCAATCTCCTCATCCCCCTCATGCCCTTTCCTCCTTTTCTATCTGACATTCAGTGTTCTATGATTAGAATCTCTCCTTTGCATATACTTTCAAACTCCCTGGCTCCTTCCTCCCTTCTTTGGCAAAATCATTGTTCCTTTTAAAATGTAACCTTCTGTCTACTTCATGCCTGCACCCATGCAGTGGAATACAGCTGGAGTAAAACAGACACATTTTACATTCCCATTCATGGCAGCTAACTTTAAGTGGACCCTTACTTCTGCCTGGTAAGCCTCGTCTAGCTACTCTTTTGCTCTCTCAGACACCAATCTGTCAGGATACCCAGTAAGAACCCACTTCTTACTTATCTGAGAGAATACAAGCAGTCAGAAGAGAACTTCCACATTCTCACAGCACCATTGTCACCCATGTATCTGCCTCTGTACCTCACATGCTGCCTTCCCCCCATTACCGTGGATGAACTGTCCCTGCTCTTATCCAAAAACAACCCCTCCCTTTATATATTAGATACCATCCCTTTTTCCTATGCAAGGCCTCTGCTGCACTAATAAGCTCTCCTCTCTCCTGCATCATCATCACTTTTTCCTCTCTCTACTGGGTTTATATCAACACATTGATAACTTGTAATATTTCTTCTATTTTGAAAAATGCTTTCTTGACTCTATGACCCCTCCAGCTACTACACCATTTATCCGCTCCATTTTATAGCAAATCTCCTCTCAATAATAGGTTATCCTTGCTGCCTGTTCTCCCATCCCCTCCTGAACTCACTCCAGCCAGGCTATTGTCCTTATCACTCCACCAAAACTTTTCTTGTCAAGGTTACCAATGAATCTCATGTTGCTAAATCCATTGGTCAATTTCCAGTCCTCATCTTACTTGTCCCAGCAGCTTTTGACACAGCTGACCACTCCATCCTTCTTTACTTGGCTTCTAGGATTCCACTTGGTTTCCTTTTACTATGTTGGTCACGCCCTCGCAGACCCTGTGCTGGTTTCTCTATGTCTCCTCAAGCTCTGAGCTGTGACACAGCACTGGAAAGTTCTTGGACCTCTTCTCTATCCACACTCATCCCCTCTCATAGCTTTAATTATCATCTGTATAATGATGACTCCCAGAACTCTAGAATCACATATCAACTGCAAACACAGTGTCTCCATTTGGATATAAACAGGACTCAAACCTAGTGTGTCCAAAGAAGAGCTTCTGATTCCATCATCCTTGCCAACCTGTGCATCCTCCATCCTTCCCTATCTCAGTCAATGGCAACTCCATCCTTCCAGCATCTAGGCCAAAAGCCTTGGAGTCATCCTTGATCTCTTGATCTCTCTCTGGCTCTTTCTTCACTTATGAATTACCAGCAAAGTCTGTCAGTTCTGCCTTTAAAATTGATCCAGAATCCAACCACTTTATACCATCTCCATTACTACCACCAACATCCGAGTCACCACTATCTCTCATCTTTGTTTCCTGTAGTAGCCTTGACTGGGGATCTCAACTGGGGCTGTGATCAGAACACCAACATGTAGCCTCTTCACAGTGGCCTGAGCTTCCTCACAACATTGTGGCTGGTCTAAGGGCAAGTTTTTTTGTTTTCTGTTTTTCTCGCCAAGGCTGGAGAGAAATGGCATGATCATAGCTCACTGCAACCTCAAACTCCTGGGCTCAAGTGACCCTCCTGGTTTAGCTTCCTGAGTAGCTGGGACTACAGGTGCCTTTTCTGACCTAGAACTACTAAGTGACAGATACTACATTAAGCACTGAAGACATAAAGATGAGTAAGAAATAGTTCTTGGGTTCAAGGAGTTTATAGACTTGAAGGGGAGAGGGTCAAGGGAACTCCATGTGTTAGAACTTAACATTCTAAATGCTGTTACAGAATTAAGCAGAGGGTACCTTGGGAAATGAGGTGAAGGGGGATAAATTGGCTGGGAATTTGAATTGGAATTACACTATGGAGGAGAAGGAAGGAGTTTCTGCATGATGAAAGCTGCACTTATGCTAGGCAAAGAGGTTAAAGAGGCAGCTATGAGGTTAACAATGGACAGGCCATGGGATGAATCAGAACAAATTCAAATCCTCCCTCTTACACTTTCTAGTTAAACATGAGGAAATTATGTAATCTCTCTGATCCTGTTTTCTCATTTATAGATTGAGAATTACTCTTCAGACTTGAGAAAATTATCACAGTGTCTAACACTTCATAGGCATCCAATAGATGATGATTTTACAAAAATTAGTTGATTCACATTGTCTGACGTAGGTTTTTTTTGCAGTTTTTTTTTTTCTTTCATGAGCCCTATTCCAATAGGTCCAATAGGTCCATTTAAGAAATGAAAGTAGAAATTTTAGGGGCAGAGAAGCAGAAAGATTACTTTTCTGCAGCTTCATTACTTTTCTTCATCTTCATCATCAAAGCTGCAAAGACTGATTTGCAATATCTTCTTGCCTTTATTTCCAATGCAAAAACTCCTTGCAGCAGGCCTTGTATTTGATTCTGGGGCTAATCTGGGAATGTTGTCCCAGGATATGGACTGGCAGATGCGGCAATATCCGGGTCATGTTACCTTCTGTGTTAGCTGGGGCAGACAGAGAGAAAGGAAAAAAAGTGGAAATAAAAGGTTTCTTTTTAATTCGATGTTGAAAGTCTATGCTGTTGAGAATAAAGCACATAACATCTGGTCCCTGCCTTAAGATTCTTATATTAAAGCTGGAAACTGAAACCTAATAATCTTGAGTCCAGAGTTGGTTCCTTCCGGTGGGTTTGTGGTCTCACTGACTTCAAGAATGCAGCCATGGACCTTCGCAGTGAGCGTTACAGTTCTTAAAGATGGCATGGACCCAAAGAGTGAGCAGCAGCAAGATTTATTGTGAAGAACGAAAGAACACAGCTTCCACAAAGTGGGAGGGGACCCAAGCAGGTTACCCCTGCTGGCTGGGGTGGCCCAGCTTTTATTCCCTTATTTGTCCTTACCCATGTCCTGCTGATTGGTCCATTTTACAGAGTGCTGATTGGTCTATTTTACAGAGTGCTGATTGGTCCATTTCACAGAGTGCTGATTGGTCCACTTTATAATCCTCTAGCTAGCTATTGAGTGCTATTTGATGGATTTTTACAGAGCCCTGATTGGTGCACTTTACAAACCTCTAGCTAGCTACAAAGTGCTGATTGGTGTGTTTCTACAGAGTGCTGATTGGTGCGTTTTACAATCCCTTTGTAAGACAGAAAAGTTCTCCAAGTCCCCACTTGACAGGAAGTTCAGCTGGCTTCACTTCTCAATCTGAGTTAGAATCATAGGATATAATCAAGTGCTTCAAATGGCAGAATGGAAGATAGAGACACAGAGGCAGGGTAAAGATGGGAGACCCCTATCCCCGCTGCAGTGGCAGAGGAGCCCCTAGCCTGTTTTACCAAGTCTGGCACTGCCAGGGCAGATGGTGCCTCTATACAATCACCGACATTTTTTCTCAGCTGTTCATTCCAAGACTGCAACTTTCTAGAAAAGAAGTCTCAGCTGGACCCTAAAGCCATTAGGCCAGATCCACCAGAAGGCCTGTCCCACATGCTTTGAGGATTAGCATTGGTCTTATTTAACAATCTAATTAATGTTTTGATAATTTAACAATTTTGTATGCTTTTTGGAGGGCTTTCGAGAGAAGCGACCTTGGCAGACAAAGCCACATTTTCTTTCGTTCTTAGAGGGATGCCTTTTCTGAGCCTATTAATGAGAAACACCCTTCCTGTCTGTGCTTGGCCAAGTGAGTAAGAAGAGGCTTTCCCGCAGTTGGGAGGGGGTGAAGGATCCCCAGCAGCTGAGCCAGTGAGGGGTGGGGAGGTGGGAGCTGAGCACAGGAAAGCAGCAGCCGTATCCTTAGCCCTGTCACACCAGTGCCATGCAGGTTTCCAGCTGTAGCTCTACCAGGCAGTGTGGTGCTGCAAAAGGTGCTTCAGGCGCTGCATGCAGACACCAATTTCCTGAGTTGCCTTGGACTAGGCTCTTCCTTTCCCTGACACTCAATTTCTTCCTATTTCAAATGGTCATGGCAGTCTTTATCTTACCTGCCTTCATGACTGATGAGCCAACCCATTCATCAGCAGTATACAAGGGATTCCTAAATCATTGGGGGAAAGGGAAGGAAGTTAAAATTAGACCTAATTTGAAGATTCCATGTAACCTAAGGACAAGAAACGCAAGGAGCTGCAAAAGCCCCTTTGCATGATGAGGTGTGCTTTCCAGGAAAAGACACAACTACCTTTCTCCTTCCAAATCCAGACTCAGTGGAGTGGCAGTCAGAAGTGCAGGCTCCTAGGTTGGGTAAATGGAGTTTCAAGTTTTGCTCCATCACTGCCTGGCTGTGTGCCCCTGGGTGCCAGTTAGTTGGCCTCCCTGAGCCTCTTGATCTATAAATGGGTACAATAATAGCAATACCTTCATTCTTTGTAAAGTTACCAAGACAATTAAATGAGATAAAAAGCAGGCAGTCTCCCTTGGCATAGTTCAAATAAGCGTGCATTTCAGTTATCGTGGTTTAGTTCAATAACCCTGGTCCTCAACAACATACTTCGAATTTCAGTAACCATGTGCATTACCTGTGAGTAAACACATAAGAGTACAAACTTCTCTGCTAGCTCTCCAATCCACAAATCTCTGTGTAGATGACACAGGCACATCATGATCAGTGACCAATTATATCACTTACTGTGCATCTGCTATTCATTTAATGCACAGACAGCAAAGCATGTAGCTGTGTTGCCTCTTGTGTCCCAATAATGAACTCACATGATATTTTACAGAAAAGAATACTCCAAAGAGAGAACTGGACAAGAAAGATGAAAGTGTAGCAAAGAAAAAAAGTTATAATAATGGAAGTAAAAATTTAATCCAACATTGAAGGAGTTTATAGAATAAATGACCATGGGAATATTGACTTTGCCATTATTTGAAAGACTCTGTATGCAACTGAAGAAACTCAGTGAAGGTGAATTTAGTGACATAAATGAGAGTGGTTGTGATGAAAAGGATGATGATATCTGTCTTAGTCCATTTTGTGTTGCTATAATGGAATACCTGAAGCTGGATAATTTATAAAGAGGTTTGTTTGGCTCATGGTTCTGCAGGCTCATGGTTCTGCATTGCACCAGCATCGGCTTCTGGTAAGGGCCTCTGGCTGCTTCCACTCATGGTGGAAGGTGAAGGGAGCCAGATGTGTATGAAGATCAGTTGGCAGGAGAGAGGAAGCAAGAAAGAGAGAGGGAGAGAGGGGAAGTGCCAGGCTCTTTTTGACAACCAGCTCTCCTGGGAACGAATGGAGGAAGAACTCACACATTACCTTGAGGACAGCACCAAGCCATTCATGAGGGACCCACCCCATGACCCAGACACTTCCCATTAGGCCCCACCTCCCACGTTGGGGATCAGATTTCAACATGAGATGTGGTGGGGTCAAACAAACCAAATTATATCAATGTCCCAGAGGAAGTGACACCAGCAAAAATCTTCCCATGAAAGGAAATCTCAGAGATTCTTTACAACATTGAAAGCATAAATAAGAAAACGTTGGAAATGTATCCAAACTTAGAGGATACATGACAGTTTGCAAGGCATATAAAAGGGGCTTACTCTGTATCATAAGTTCTGCAATGAGAAGCCAGCAAGCACTGTCTACATTTACTAGGTTTTTTTAAAACAAAGAAAAAAACATTTTAATTTTTATGTTTTTAATGTTTTAAATTATAGTGTATTGAGTAAATATTGGTTTAACTATAGTTTTCATTTCACTACACTTTTATAACTGAGGGTAAGAGAGTTTTTAATGTTTGACAAAAATTGTAAAGGTCACAGAACAGTTATAATTCTCCCCCATGATTGTTAAGATTGCCTTGCAGGGTTTCAGCTTATACTTCATTTTTACAGTCCCCCACTTCCATGCATATCGAGGGCTGTCTGCAGCTAAAGTTAGATACTGCTAAATGGTTGCTGCCTTCATGATTATATTGGCTCAGGAAGTCCAGAGACAGAGCAAGAGAGAGGAAGTGACCGAGACCAGGGAGGTACCAGGCTCTTCTTAACAACCAGTTCTCATGGGAACTAATTGATCAAGAAGCACCAAGCCATTCATGAGGGATCTGTTGACTCTTCCATTGCTCTTTTTCCTCACCCATCAGATGAGAACCTGGCTGAAGAAAGTCTGAGACAATAAGGGAAGGGAAGGTCCTGAGTTGGCTGGCCTCACCCAAAGAACATTCTACCTGGAGCAAATAAATCTGCAAACAACAGGCAACATGGCTGGTGGAAATTTGCAAATGCTTTCTTAGCATCTTCAAATGCTTGGCATTTGGTGGAATCTTTCAAATCCCACATTGAACTTGACTGACAGTAGAAGAGACAGAAAGTTTCTGGGCAGGTTCAAGATCCTGAAGCGAGCCCCACCCTCATCTTACTCTCAAAAGAAGATTTCTGCAGAGGGTGGTCAAAGGCTTACAGCAAGA
Source organism: Macaca thibetana thibetana (assembly GCF_024542745.1). Taxonomy (NCBI): domain Eukaryota; kingdom Metazoa; phylum Chordata; class Mammalia; order Primates; family Cercopithecidae; genus Macaca; species Macaca thibetana. Next base: position 62,002,090 of record NC_065590.1, on the reverse strand, counting down.
CTGGTTCTGAATTTCCAACTGTCTTTCATTTCTCAGGTGAACAAATCAATCTAAAGCATTTATTTTATGCACAACCTGGGCAAAATGGAGGTGTGTGAGTTAGGGGGAAGCTTCCTAGCTGAATGGTTTATTGTGTTCTGTGTTTATTGTGTATTATGTTTATTATGTAGCATTGCAGTATAATTTGAAGTCAGATGATGTGACACGGGGGGTGCAAATAGCTTAGGAGGCAAGCTCTGCATCAAACTGCTACCATGAATCTGCGGGACCCTGGTTACTATCCAGAGTTACCATCCTGCTCATGCCTCAGTTGCCTCATTTGTAAAATAAAGATAATAATATCTACTTACACAGTGGTGAGGGCCCACAAGTCATAAGCTATATAAAGCCCTTTGCAAGTCTCTGGCATATACTGACTTCTCTATAAATGTTTGTTATTAGAAAACAATTAGTGGGTGGGGGGAGGGGAAGTATTCACATTCATGCAGAAAGTTCCAGAGAATCAGATTTTCACCACTATCTAAATAAATGAATTCAATCCTAAATTGTGCAGTACAGAAATTTGTGTTGGCTGCTAGTATAAAGAATTGAACATCAAAGACATTATTGGTCAGCAGACCTCTATGCCCAGCGGACGCTTTAGAGGACCACCTATCTGTGGGCTCCCACTTCCTCCTCACCAGAATTAATTCTTCTCATCTTCATGAGACACCAAGGAGTTAATTATTTGTAATAACAAGGAGCTTCCTTTCATCTCTCTTCACCAACAGGGGGTACATTGGTGGCTATTTTATTTATAGGGATGGGGGTATTCAGATCCTCTCCCAACCCTGCTCACCCTTGCTTCTTTTTATTAGGAGAGCGCTTTTGTGAGAGGGCTGGCTGGGGTTAAGGGATGATCTGTGGGAGGAGTTGGAGAGCATGGCCTTGTCTGTGAAGTTCTGACTGCCCCAGCCCACAGTGAGCTCTTCCTTCCCTGGTTTCTTGACCACCTACCACTAGCTCTTGTTGGCACTCAGCATGTAACACGACTTTACCTGCCAACCCTTGTCCCCAAAGGCAGACGTTCCCTTCTGTGAAGGTACAGCACCATCCTTTCCTGTCTTACTGCTCACACAGTGGGCTCCCCATAGCTGTAAGCAGAAAGAACCTACTGAATGATTGAGAGGAGGGACCTCTTAGGGAGGTGGGATTAAAGGTCTTGGGCTGGGAATATCCCAGAGGTGAGGGTGCAGCTTGCATACCTAGAGCCTGCACCTAACTCACCTTTATCCCTGTAACTGGCAGTCTGGACAGAATTTACCACTTCCCATAGGGTCTGCCTGGGAATGTGTCTTGGGTGACTTCATGGTTCTATGAAAATGAAAGTTGGAAATGGCAGGGGTGCTTTTTTTGAGATAGTGGGAGGAAAGAGCCTAACCTCTTTTTTTTTTTTTTTTTTAATTTTAAGTTCAGGAGTACATGTGCAGGATGTGCAGGTTTGTTACACAGGTAAACATGTGTCATGAGGGTTTGTTATACAGATTATTTTGTCACCCAGGTATTAAGCCTAGTACTCATTCACTATTTTTTCCTGATCCTCTCCCTCCTCCCACCTTCCACCCTCTGATAGGCCCCAGTGTGTGCTGTTTCCCTCTACATGTCCATGTGTTCTCATCATTTAATTCCCACTTATAAGTGAGAACATGTGGTATTTGCTGTTCTGTTCCTGCATTAGTTTGCTTAGGATAATGGCCTCCAGCTCCATCCAAGTCCCTGCAAAGGACATGATCTCATTCCTTTCTATGGCTGCATAGTATTCCATGGTGTATATGTACCACATTTTCTTTATCCAGTCTATTATTGATGGACATTTAGGTTGACTCCATGTCTCGCTATTGTGAAGAGTCCTCTAATGAACACACACATGCATGTGTCTTTATAATAACATGATTTCTATTCCCTTGGGTATATACCCAATAATAGGATTGCTGGGTCGAATGGTATTTCTGTCTTTAGGTTTTTGAGGAATTGCCACACTGTCTTCCACAATAGTGGAACTAATTTACACTCCCACCAAAAATGTATAAGCATTCCTTTTTCTCCACAACCTTGCCAGCATCCATTAGTTATTGACTTTTTAAATAGTAGCCATTCTAAGTGGTATGATACGGTATCTCATTGTGGTTTTGATTTCCATTTCTCTAATGACCAGTGATGTTGAGCTTTTTTTCATATGATTGTTGGTTACATGTATGTCTTCTGTTGAGAAGTGTCTGTTTGTGTTTTTTGCCCACTTTTGAATGGGGTTGTTTTTCTTGTAAATTTGTTTAAGTTCCTTTTAGATGCTGGATATTAGACCTTTGTCAGATGCATTGTTTGCAAAAATTTTCTCCCATTCAGTAGATTCTCTGTTTACTCTGATGATAGTTTCTTCTGCTGTGCAGATGCTCTTTAGTTTAATTAGATCCCATTTGTCAGTTTTTGCTTTTGTTGCAATTGCTTTATGTGTCTTCGTCGTGAAATCTTTGCCCGTGCCTACGTCCTAAATGGTATTGCCTAGGTTGTTTTCCGGGGTTTTAATAATTTTATGTTTTACATTTAAGTCTTTAATCCATCTTGAGTTAATTGGCATAAGGAAGGGATCCAGTTTCAGTTTTCTGCATATGAGCCCAACCTCTTTAAGGATCAACCACACAGCAGATCAGGCCAGCTGCATAATCTGTGGGACCCAGTGCAAAATGAAACTGTGAGGCTCCTTGACCAAAAATTGTTCAGAATTTTAAGATGGTGACTGTAGAGCATTAAGCCAAGTGCAGGCCCATCTGAGGGTGGGGCCCTGTACTGCCCGGGCTTCATGTCCTTGAAGCTGGCCCTGCAACAAATCCAGGATCTCCTCCTAACTTGGGCATGGCACATCAACTCACCACTCATACATCTGAACTCCTCAGTGCACCTAGGACTCAGGGACAGGGGAGGAAGGGAGGCATCAGGCTAACAGCAGCGTGGGAAGAAGGCTTGCTGGCAGGACCTGCGTGTGTGCCCTCAGGGGAAGCCCACCACCCCCGGATGGAAATGTTCAACACAGTCTGTGTTTATTCCACCCCATCATCACGGAGCGTGACTAAGACCTGCCTGCAACTCTACACTGGGTGTGCGCAGGAGGAATCAGCCTTGCCATGACAATATTTATTTCACTGTTGCCCTGGGGAGCTCTACATTCTGAGAATGGCAGGGCTTTATTTTTCTCGATCTTTACCCTCAGGAGCAGCTTCTTTTGTCCACTGAGAGTGTTCTGGTTTGAAACAAGAATGGGGTGCACCCCAGTGGGAGAACACCCAGGGAGACCCAATACCTTCAAACTTTTACTGTGTCCAAGAACGGGGAGAGGAAGAGGATACTTATGCTGGTTCCATTTGCCCAAGAGCATTGAGCTCGTGAGTGTTTTGTGTCTCCCCTGAGCTCTTTGAGAGGAGAGCAGGGTCCACACCTTGTCTTTCATCTCTGCCCCTCAGCCTCTGGGCCATATGAAGGTGCTCAGTTTACAGAACAGAAGAGGAGGGGAGGAACGGAGGCCAGGAGGTCACTCTCTTATGCTAAGTACTTTGGGCCTTAGGAGTTGGGCTAGAGGGTGGTGAGTGACCAGGGCCCGGGAGAATCTGCTTTTCCTGAGACCCATTCATCCTTAGCTCCTCCAGGCAGACCCTGCTGGCCGGAATTCAGGTGTTGACTTTTGCCAAATACTTTAAGAGGAATAAGCACTTAACAGCTTTGTGAAGTTCCCCCAGAGGCACCAAGGTTTTCCTAAGGATTCAGTCTGTCGTGAGTGCATAACACCTAAGAAAACTCTGCTTTTGAGGGTGATGGCCCAAAAAAGCCAGATAAGACAGGGAGATGAGCCTCCTGTTTGCAGGAGCCTAGAAAACATAGTGTCCTTTCGCTGCATGTAGATACTTCTATTCCCTTCACATTCTATTCCCTTCTATTCCCTTTGTGGCAATACATTTCCTTTGATGTGATTTCTGTATGTCAAACACATCAACATACAGTATTGGAATTATTGTACAGGTTTTACTTTGATAACATAAACTGACATATCTAACTTACATAAAGGAGGCATAACAAAGAAAGTAATTTGTTATAAATTGAAATACTATTTTATTCTATGTAATACATATGTTATATATTGTCATATATGTCATGTGTTAAATGTCAATGTTGTATATCTTATATATTAATAATATATTTCACATATAATATAATATAATATATTTCACATATATGGTATATATGTGAAATATATTAATATATACGATAATAGTTCATTGATTTAAGTTACTTAGAGATAACTTGGATTTCCTTTTTCCAGAGTTTCAAATACCTTCTGTCCTGATCAGTGCCTTGATGTCACAGGCACCCACTGAAGAAGAGAGGTTTAGTTTTTCAGCTGGTGGCTTTATCAGATCACTAGGCATTCTATCCCATTTTAAGGTGACACAATTACATAACAGCATATGTCAACAGATTATCATTTACTCTTTATCTTTGCAAATAGCTTACCAGTACTCATTTCATCTGTAAGGAAGATTAGCTGCAAAGTACTTCATGTCTTTATGGACAGGGCAGGTAATGGAACACATATGCACAGCAGCCAGTGTCTCAGGGGTGACCACAACAATCGCAGCCATCTCCATGGTTTTAGCCAATTTATAGAACTGAGTAGTAAACAGAACTTGGTACAGGACCAACTTGATACCCTTTCTTTCTTTCTTTCTTTCTTTCTTTCTTTCTTTCTTTCTTTCTTTCTTTCTTTCTTTCTTTCTTTCTTTCCTTCCTTCCTTCCTTCCTTCCTTCCTTCCTTCCTTCCTTCCTTCCTTCCTTCCTTCCTTCCTTCCTTCCTTCCTTCCTTCCTTCTTCTTTCTTTCTTTCTTTCTTTCTTTCTTTCTTTCTTTCTTTCTCTCTCTCTCTCTCTCTCTCTCTCTCTCTCTCTCTCTCTCTCTTTTGACAGGGTCTCAATCTATCACCCAGGCTAGATGCGGTGGCACAATTTCGGTTCACTGCAACCTCTGCCTCCAAGGCTCAAGTAATCCTCCCACCTCAGCCTCCTGAGTAGCTGGGACTACAGGCCCGCACCACCATGCTCGGCTAATTTTTGTATTTTTAGTAGAGATGGGGTTTTGCCATGTTGGCCAGACTGTTCTCAAACTCCTGACCTCAAGTGATCCTCCCACCTTGGCCTCCCAAAGTGCTGGGATTATAGGCGTGAGCCATCACACACCACACCCGGCAGATACTCTACTACTTTCTGTCATGACTTTACTTACAAGTTTTCAGGTTTGGAGGGGTTGGGGGATTTTCTTCAAACAAGGCACTTAGTATCCATAATTCCCAACCTATCCCCCACCTCCACCCACCCCACTACTTCTGAAATTTGTTTTCTCCACTGTTATCACTCATCTCAAATTAGAGATATCCTCTACATACAGAAAGAGGAGCAGACTCTCGGTGGCCTCTCCAGTATCACCCCCTCCATTGCTTCCTGGTGAATAGTGCCTACCTCCCATCATGAAGGTTCCATGCAGCAGTCTGGGCCTGGACATGTGACCCAGTCCTGGTCGTGGGACCTGAGAGGAAGTAGGCTTGGGGCTTCTGGGAAAAATTTCCCCCTTCAAAAGAATAGCAAGGGGAAACGACAATTCCTACACTTGGATGTAGAGCATGGTGACTAAGAAAATGCACAGACCGAGGATGATGGAGCAGGGAAATGGCAAGAGCCTGGGTCTTTAATGTTGTACCAAGTCTCTGCAGTGCCCACTCCTGCTCCTGCCCTGCCTCTCCACTTCTTGCTGCGTGAACTCCTAAATGCCCATGTTGTTCAAGATGCTTTTGGCTTTGCATTTTGTTTTTTTGTTTTTTTGGCTTTGTTTGAGATGGCGTCTCACTCTGTCACCCAGGCTGTAGTGCAGTGGTGTAATCTTGGCTCACTGCAACCTCCACCTCCCAGGTTCAAGTGATTCTCGTGCCTCAGCCTCCTGAGTAGCTGGGACTACAGGCGCGTGCCACCATGCCTGGCTAAGTTTTTGTATTTTTAGTAGAGATGGGTTTCGCCATGTTGCCCAAGCTGGTCTCAAACTCCTGACGTCAGGTGATCCACCCGCCTCAGCCTCACAAAGTGCTTGGATTACAGGCATAACCACCACACCTGGCCTTGCATTTTGTTTTAAGAGCATCCCTCCCAACGAAGAGCATCCACTAATTAACAACATACAGAGTAGATGAAGGACTTTGTATTGGGTACTAACAGGGGGATTAAAAGGAAACAGAAAACATTTATTTCTTTCAATGAGATAATAATCTATTGAGATAAACAAGATATACCTACAAGTGCAACATGAGAATGACTGCCCAGTGTCACATGTTCATGTGCAAAGTGCCACATAGTATAGGCTAAATAGCAATGTCAAAAATATCTGCGGTATTGACTTAGGTTGTCCATTTTCATCAGAATGTTTTCACACTATCAACACTATTAAGAGAGCACCAAAGAAAAATTAAATATAAAATGCAACTCCCGTTTCTTGCATGAATCTGCTTGAAAGTTGACATTGCTATCTTTGAAATCAACTACTCTGATATTGTTTTAGGAAGTGCTGGGACATAAAATAGTTCTCAGAAATAGAAATTCACCCATAAAGCCTACTGAACACATACACGATTGCTGATGTCAGATTTGCCATCACTTTCTCTATTTAAGAATTTATTGCCATCAGATTCATGATCTCCACCTGACATGTAGGGAGTACATCATAGGTACCTTCATGGTTTTGTTTGTTTGTTTGTTTGTTTGTTTTTGAGACGGAGTCTTGCTCTGTCACCCAGGCTGGAGTGCAGTGGCGTGAACTCGGCTCGCTGCAACCTCCGCCTCTCGGGTTCGAGCAATTCTCCTGCCTCAGCCTCCTGAGTAGCTGGGACTACAGGCGCGTGCCACCACCCCCGGCTAATTTTTTGTATCTTTAGTAGAGACGGGTTTTCACCGTGTTAGCCAGGATGTTCTCTATCTCTTGACCTCGTGATCCACCCGCCTCTGCCTCCCAAAGTGTTGGGATTATAGGTGTGAGCCACCGCGCCCGGCCCCTTCATGGTTTTTTAAACTTGATCTGTGGCTGAGTGGTTAGTCAATGTTAGCACAAATGCAAATTTGATGGTCAAAACTAAAAATTTCATAGATTTCCATTTTCCTGGAGGCCACTTCTATTAGGTGTGCTGTGGAAATGGTACCAGAGTATAGTTGCAGGTTTGTGTTACACAGAAGCAATTATGGTGACAGCTTTGGCTCAAGCTTTCAAAGTTTGGTGAAATAAGCCTCATTTGACCTTACCATCTTCCCAGAAATACCATGAAATAGTACTATGACCTAAATTCCCCTAGAGGAGTTGCAAGGAGACTGGCTGCTGGAGCGCAGCTCTACACCAAAGAGCAACAGGACTTGACCAGACCCCTGTCTGGTGGAGAAGGAAGTGAGAATAACAGGAGGTGTTTTACAGATGCTGGTATTTACACTGTGGGCACACAGACTAGAAGGGGACTCAACTGTAGAACACAAGACGTACGTGAACACCAGAATCTTCCACAGATCCCTTCTTCCTGCTGCCTCAATTTCAAGCCTCTCACCTCAGCTTTCTGTCTGCCCCACCTTTAATCCCATTTATCTCTCCCACTCATCCTTTGGAGGGGCATGTTCATTCCTGCTTACCTGCCTCTGCTCACGGGGTGTCCCCTGTCTGGAATGTCCTCCTTCATCCCAGTTTCCTTCTTTTATTTTTTCTTTTTTTTTTTTGAGACAGGATCTCACTCTGTCGCCCAGGCTGGAGTGTAGTGATGCAAATATGGCTCACTGCAGCCTCAATCTCCTAGGTTCAAGCAATCTTCCCGTCTCAGCCTTCTGAGTAGTCACGACTAGAGGCATGCACCACCACACCCAGGTAATTTGTTGATTTTTTGTAGAGATGAGGTCTCACTGTGTTGCCCAGGCTGGTCTTGAACTCCTGACCTCAAGCAATCCTCCCACGTCCCAAAGTGTTGGGATTACAGGGGTGAGCCACCATACCTGGCCCCATTTTCCTTCTGCACCTCTACTCTTTGCCTTTTCTTCATTGCCTAGTTGAAGGCCCTGGCTTACAGAACTATCCTGGCTCTCACTGAACTCTCTCTTCTCATAATAATAGTAATTATCATGTATTGAGCATGAAGGGTATGCCTGGCAATTTACACACACGAGTGATTGATCATCCTTGCAGTGTCCTTTGCAGGTAAGTAATCTGAAGAAGTTGAGGTCCTGAGAAGTTTCACGTGACTTGCAAGAAACCATGCAGGTAAAAAGTGGCTGAGCCCAGATTCCCAGTGGGTCTCTCTGGCTCTAGCTGTTCCCATTCCTCTACCCTGCCTCATTGCACAAGCTTCAGGGCTAATATGCAAACAGCTTTGTCTACATGGAGAGAGAAGAAATAGAAGTTTAGCCTCACAGAGTGCTCAATGCTCCTAAGTCATAAGCATACATTGTGCTGTAGTAGAGAGCATGGGTGTGGGGGTGAGTTCTGGAAATGAAAGTCCATTGTGATGGGATGGGGTTTTTCTACTCTCCATATGCTGCTTCCATCCCTCCCCACCTTAGAACCTGGTACACACTGTGGAAAGGCCCTTGGTAACGTAACTCAAGGAATGAGACAATTGGAGCTCTTTAGCAAAATGATGCTCAGGTTGTCCTGCAGATGTTCCAACTCTATGAGCTGAAGACCCGAACCTACTCAGAAAAGAATGAGATGGAAGTGAAAGGCTGACAGCATTTATCAAAGCTAGGGAGAGGCTGTTGGATGTAAGGATTAGGAGACAAAGAGTCAAAGTGAAGAGACTCCATAGACAGTAATGACTTGGTTCCTCAGGATAGACAGAGGGACAACCCATGGGGCTACCCAAAGAGCCATGATCAAAGAAAGAATCTGCTGATCTTCCACACATTCTCAACAGAGGCTGAATAGGCAGGGGAGCTACTCCTGAGTTCTCATTCTAGTACAGGCTGTGGGTGAAAGCTCTACCTGAAAAAGAGGAGTTGTTCATTTGTTTGAACTGTTTTATATTTAGTTTAAGTGTCAGGAAAAATTGTCCTAGACTTGAAAATGGGCAAAAGAGATGACTGGGTGTCCTTCGAGTGGGCAGTGCATGTAACTGAGTGGACCATCTAGGGATCCTCTGACCCAGTAGGGGATTGCTCCTTTGTCTGTCTGTTGATTCAAATTAACAGCTCTGTAGAGATAGAAGTTAAGTGGTAGAAAATTTTTAGATGCCAATGATTTGAATCTATAGGAGTCAAATAAAATTTTTCCAATAACAATTATTCCCTCCTCGGTTGATAAAATGATCTCCAACATCATTACACTTTGTTGTGTTACAGGATAATAACCAGTTTTGCAAATATTTAGCAAACTTGGCTCAGAGTTCTGATTTCGTGTGTGTGTGTGCGTGTATAACAATATATACAGGATGCGCCAGTGCTGAGGGGTTGGTGCAGCTGCTGGAGCCGTGTAGAAAAGAGAAGCGCCAAAAGAGGCAAACTGAAATGAAGACAAATGATCATCTGTATGCTGATCATTTTGATAAGACCAAAACCTGTCAAAAAATACCACCCTGAAAACTTCATAAATCCTATCGTGTGAAGAACCCTCTGTTTATCTTCAGTTTATCATCAGACATCTTAGGGAGGTTTGATAAAGAACAGCAGGAGACGAAAGCGATCATCATGGCAGACGGGAGGGAGGACTAGATTGCAGCTCCCACTCAGAGGGACAGAGCGGCATGCAGAGGCTTGCATTGTGAATTTTTGCTCCAAAACTACTGCAGGAATAAACCAGGAAACCCGAGAGGACCCACAGACCCTCTGAAGGAAGCGGACTGCTCCTGCAGAACCCAGGAGATACCCCAACGATTGTGAGTGCCCACACTGTGGAAGTGGGAATGGGGGATCCTCTGCCTCTGAACACACACCCCGACTAGGGAAACTGAAGGTCTAGTTTGCAGGAGAAGATTCTGACCTTACCTGCAGCTGAGTCAATTTAGAGAGCCGAGTGAAATGCAGGGGCAGAGGAAGCAGCCAGAAAGGCCCTGGGAGCTCGCTGGGTACCCAAGCAGGCCATTCGCCCCCAGCATCACAGGGATCCTTTGGGAGGGCAGCCAGAGGCGTGGGGAAGACGCCACAGGGAGAAGGAAATCTCTAGCTGAACTTTGTAACAATTGTAACTGGTCCAGAAGCCTCCTGGCCAGAACTTTGGGGAGGGCACGAATTTGGTGTACAGACTCTACAGGCGGGAGGAGAACTAAAGCCCTTTTCTTTCCCAGCTGGGAGGCGGATAGCCTGGGGCAAGTTCTCAGCACCGCTGACCCACTGCCTGCAAACAGACCCAGTGCTGTTAGGGGTGGCATGGTGGGAGTCAGACCAACCCTTCGGATTGTATGGGAGCTGGGTGAAGCCTGTGACTGCCAGTTTTCTCCCACTTCCCTGACAACCTGCATGACTAAGCAAAGGCAGCCATAATCTTCCTAGGTACACAACTCCACCGACCTGGGAACCTTACCCCCATCCCTGAGAGCAGCCACAGCAAGACCCACTCAAGGAGAGTCTGAGCTCACACACGCCTAGCCCTGCCCCCACCTGATGGTCCTTCCCTACCCACCCTGGTAGCTGAAGACAAAGGGCATATACTCTTGGGAGTTCTAGGGCCCCACCCACCGCCGGTTCCTCTCTATACTCTTCACAGCTGATGCTTTCTGGAATGTGCCACATCTTGGTAGGAGGCCAACCAGCACAATAATAGAGCATTAAACCACCAAGGTTAAGAGCACTCAAAGAGTACATTTCACCCCGCTGCCACCTACACCAAAACAGGTGCTTGTATCCTAGGCTGAGAGACCCATAGACAGTTCATATCACAGGACTCCGTGTGCAGACAACCCCCGGTACCAGCCCAAAGCCTGGTAGACTTGCTGAGTGGCTAGACCCAGAAGAGAGATGACAGTCACTACAGCTCACATAGAATACACATTCTATTCAACAGCACATGGAACTTTCTCCAAGATAGACGATATCATAGGCCACAAAAGGAGCCTCAATCAATTTAAGAAAATTAAAATTATATCAAGCACTGTCTCTGACCACAGTGGAATAAAACTGGAAATCAACTCCAAAAGGAACCTTCAAAACCATGCAAATACATGGAAATTAAATAACCTGCTTCTAGATGATCATTGGGTCAAAATTGAAATCAAGATGGAAATTTAAAAATTTGGCACAGTGAATGACAATAGTGACAAAACTTATCAAAACCTTAAGAGGAAAGTTCATAGCCCTAAACGCCTACATCAAAAAGACTGAAAGAGCACAAACTGACATTCTAAGGTCACATCTCAAGGAACTAGAGAAACAAGAACAAACCAAATTCAAACCCAGCAGAAGAAAGGAAATAACCAAGATCAGAGCAGAACTAAATGAAATTGAAACAATTTGATGAGTTGAAAAAGTTGTCAAATGAAAAAAAACACACAAAAGATAAATGAAAGAAAAAGCTGGTTCTTTTAAAAGATAAATAAAACTGATAGACCATAAGCAAGATTACAAACAAGAAAAGAAAAAAAGTGAAAAGAAGAGAGAAAAATCCAAATAACATCAATAAGAAATGAAACGGGAGATGTTACAACTGACACCACAGAAGTACAAAAGATCATTCAAGACTACTATGAACACCTTTACACACATAAACTAGAAAACCTAGAAGAGATGGATAAATTCCTGGGAAAATACAACCCTCCTAACTTAAATCAGGAAGAATTAGAAATCCTGAATAGACCAATAACAAGCAGCAAGATTGAAATGGTAATTTAAAAATTACCAACACGAAAAAGTCCAAGACCAGACGTATTTACAGCAGAATTCTACCAGACATTCAGATAAGAATTGATACCAATCCTTTTGACAATATTCTACAAGATAGAGAAAGAGGGAACCCTCCCTAATTCATTCTATGAAGCCAGCATCACACTAATACCAAAACCAGGAAAGGACAACCAAAAGAGAAAACCACAGGCCTGATGAACATAAATGCTAAAATCATTAACAAAATACTAGCTAACTGAATCCAACAACATATCAAAAAGATAATTTACCATGATCAAGTGGGTTTCATACCAGGGATGCAGGGATGGCTTAACATATGCAAGTCAATAAATGTGATACACCACATAAACAGAATTAAAAACAAAAATCGCATGATCATCTCAATAGATGCAGAAAAAGCATTTGACAAAATCCAGCATCCCTTTATGATTAAAACTCTTAGCAAAATCGGCATACAAGGGACATAACACAATGTAATAAAAGCCATCTATAACAAACTCACAGCTAACATAAGACTGAATGGGGAAAAGTTGAAAGCATTCCCTCTGAGAAGTGGAACTAAACAAGGATGCCCACTCTCACCACTCCTCTTCAACATAGTACTGGAAGTCCTAGCCAGAGCAATCAGACAAGAGAAAGAAATAAAGGGCATCCAAATCGGTAAAGAGAAAGTCAAACTGTCACTCTTTGCTGATAATATGATCGTTTACCTTGAAAACCCTAAAGCCTTCTCCAGAAAGCTCCTAAAATTGATAAAAGAATTCAGCAAAGTTTCCAGATACAAGATTAATGTACACACGTCACTAGCTCTTCTATACACCAACAGCAACCAAGCAGAGAATCAAATCAAGAACTCAACCCCTTTTAAAACAGCTGCCAAAAAATAAAATAAAATTAAATACTTAGGAATATACCTAATGAAGGATTCGAAAGACCTCTACAAGGAAAACTACAAAACCCTGCTGAAAGAAATCATAGATGACATAAACAAATGGAAACACATCCCATGTTCATAGATGGGTAGAATCAATATTGTGTAAATGACCATACTGCCAAAAGCAATCTACGAATTCAATCCAGTTCCCATCAAAATACCACCATCATTCTTGACAGAATTAGAAAAAGCAATTCTAAAATTCATGTGGAACAAAAAAAGAGCCCACATAGCCAAAGCAAGACTAAGCAAAAAGAACAAGTCTGGAGGCATCACACTACCTGATTTCAAACTATACTTTAAGGCCACAGTCAACAAAACAGCATGGTACTGCTATAAAAATAGGCACATAGACCAATGGAACAGAATAGAGAACCCAGAAATAAACCCAAATACTTACAGCCAGATCTTTGACACAGCAAACAAAAACATAAAGTGGGGGAAGGACACCCTTTTCAACAAATGGTGCTGGGATAATTGGCTAGCCACATGTAGAAGAATGAAACTGGATCCTCATCTCTCACCTTATACAAAAATCAACACAAGATGGATTGAGAACTTAAATCTAAGACTAGAAACTATAAAAATTCTAGAAAATAACATTGGAAAAACCCTTCTAGACATTGGCTTAGGCAAATATTTTATGACCAATAACTCAAAAGCAAATGCAACAAAAACAAAGATAAATAGCTGGAACTTAATTAAACTAAAGAGCTTTTGCATGGCAAAAGGAACAGTCACCAGAGTAAACACACAACCCACAGAGTGAGAGAAAAATCTTCACAATCTATACATCTGACAAAGGACTAATACTCGGAAGCTGCAACAAACTCAAACAAATCAGCAAGAAATAAACAAACAATCCCATCAAAAAGTGGGCTAAGGACATGAATAGACAATTCTCAAAAGAAGATATACAGATAGTCAACAGACATGTGAAAAAATGCTGGACATCACTAATGATCAGGGAAAGGGAAATGGAAATCAAAACCACAATGCAATACCACCTTACTCCTGCAAGAATGGCCATAATGAAAAAATCAAAAAACTGTAGATGTTGGCATGAATGTGGTGATGAGGTAATACTTCTACACTGCTGGTGGGAATGTGAACTACTACAGCCACTGTGGAAAACTGTGGAGATTCCTTAAAGAACTAATAGTAGAACTACCATTTCATCCAGCAATCCCACTACTGGGTATCTACCCAGAGGAAAATAAGTCATTATACAAAAAAGATACTTGCACACGCATATTTATAGCAGCACAATTCACAATTGCAAAATCATGGAACCAATCCAAACGTCCATCAATCAATGAATGGATAAAGAAACTGTGGTATATACATACAATGGACTACTACTCAGCCATTAAAAGGAATGCATTGCTGGCATTTGCAGTGACCTGGATGAGATTGGAGACTATTATTCTAAGTGAAGTAACTCAGGAATGCAAAACCAAACATTGTATGTTCTCACTGATATGTGGGAGCTAAGCTATAAGGACACAAAGACATTAGAATGATACGATGGACTTTGGGGACTTGGGGGGAATTGTGGGAGGGGGCGACAGACAAAAGACTACAAATAGGGTTCAGTGTGTACTGCTTGGGTGATGGGTGCACTAAAATCTCACAAATCACCACTAAAGAACTTACTCATGTAACCAAACATCACCTGTACACCAATAACCTATGGGAAAATAAAAAATGTTTTTAAAAATATACACACACACCAGTTCTTTACATCCTGCTTTGAATCAGTTTTCACATCTTACTAGCTCTTTAATTTAATGTGTTAAACAAAATATTTAACACATGCTCATTTAGTTTCTGTATGAGGGTCAGTGTGTTTGGCTAGCTGAGGGCATCTAGTGATGACTTCTGCTTCACTTTCTGCCCACTGGTGATGGCATAATCCTGAGCTCACAAATGGCAGTGGATGCAGGGCCTCTTATTTTTCTCTTTCAGCTGTCATACCTCAAAATCTATGGGAATAATCAAGAAATCTTTATACTTGGAGTACCTTCCCAATGCATTTTTAGCTCTTCTCTCCCTCTCAAACTATCTGTGATAAAGAACCAGTATTTTTATCTCCAATCCACTGCAGAATAACATTTTTGTCAAATACAATAAAAGTGAATTACTAGAAAAATAATCATATGCTCAGATTTCACAACAATGTCAAACTGTTATAGAAGCTGTTAAATGCTAACTCTGAATTTGTATACTTATCTCATGGTTACAGACAGTTTTAGGGCTGACACCAGTCTGCAGTTCACATTTTGAGAAGTACTGCTTTATTAAAAGTGCAGAAAAGACTT
Organism: Macaca thibetana thibetana; assembly: GCF_024542745.1. Classification (NCBI taxonomy): domain Eukaryota; kingdom Metazoa; phylum Chordata; class Mammalia; order Primates; family Cercopithecidae; genus Macaca; species Macaca thibetana. Next base: position 61,986,915 of record NC_065590.1, on the reverse strand, counting down.
AAATTCCCTGGGGCAACTTGTCCTGTAAAATCCCACCAGACCAAAAAGGCCCAGGTCTACACGGTTCTTTCCTGAGGTTGTGCAGCTTTCATTAAGTAGTACAGAGTATGGGAGGGGCAAGGGCTGAATCTCCGAATGTTTCAATCTCTTCCTTGTTCTGAACCAATGGCCCTTCTAGGCTTAGACTTTTGCAAGGAGGGTCCCCCATGAACATTCTCACTCTTCCAACCTTTCTCCTCCAAATCTAGTTTCTTGTCTTTTATTCGTCTTATTCTCCTTATTAAGTAGAAAATAGGTCTAGCTCCAGTAATAAAGACAAAAATAAGAATGGCTTAAATAAGGTAGGAGTATTTCTCTCTTTAACAGTCTGAGCATGAACAGTTTGTGGCTATCAGACATCTTGGCAGTGTGTGAACCCTGACTCTTGTCTTGCTGCTCTGCAGTCCTCAGCACACAGCTCCCTTTTTGTGATCTAGGAGCCATTCCAGCTTCCTTGTCATCATGTCTACAGTCTAGCAGGGGGAAGAAGGATGAAGGGAGAAGAGGAGACCATGCTCCTCCTTCTAGGGACATGACCCAGAAGTTGCACATATTACTTCTGCTCACATCCAAGTGGCCAAAGCCTAGTCACATGGCAACACTGACAGACAGGGGAGTTGGGAAATGTCGCCTTTAATCTGAGCACCACGTGCCCAGCTAAAACTCCGGGATCTGTTACTAAAGCAAAAAAAGAGATGGATATTGGGAGGCAACTAGTGATCTCGGCCACCATCTTCTTAAATTTCCAGAGTCAGGTACTTCTGTTCTCCCTTCAGTAGCATCCCGTCCCAACAAAGAGGAGATACTGCCCCTTAGCACCTTGTTCCTTGCAGAACTTGGGTCAGATGCTCATGAGGCTTTCTTTTGCTTGTCACACACACTCCAAAGGGGTGGATTGTGCTCTGCTCTTATCAGGGTGAATGCGGAGTCTCCAATTCCAGTTCAATTTCCTTCCTAAAAAGAAAGACTGGCTATTTTACTTACCAGAAGAACTGAAGACATCTAGCCAAGGCAAGTCTTTAAAATGGAAAGGCAGCCCAGCTTACTCTCACGTGGTGGGAGGACTATTTCTCACCTAGCAAACTTTGGCTCTGTCTGTTCGGAAACAATAGACCTTGTTATTCCTGTTAAGGAGAACTGGATTCTTCCTTGTTCTGCCTAAGCCTGCTCATATTCCTCTTCTTTTGCCATCCAGGAAGGAGGACACCAACTCCTCTGAAATGGTTTGGATCTGTGTCCACACCCAAATCTCATGCTCAATTATAATCCCCAGTGTTGGAGCTGAGGCCTGGCAGGAGGTGAGTGGATCACGGGGGCGGCTTCCTCACGATGGTTTAGCACCATCCTCTTGGTGGTGTTCTCATGACAGTGAGTGAGTTCTCATGAGATCTGGTTATTTGAAAGTGTGCAGCACCTCCCCACTCACTCTCTTTTGCTCCTGCTCCCACCATGTGGAAGCTTCACTCTCCCTTCACCTTTTGCCATGATTAGAAGCTTCCCGAGGCCTCCCCAGAGGTAGAAGCCACTATACTTCCTATACAGCCTGCAGAATCATAAGCCAATTAAAACTCTTTTCTTTATAAATTAACCCAGTCTCAGGTATTTCTTTATAGCAGTGCAAGAACAACAAATACAACCTCATTCCATTATTTTTTAATTTCAAGAACTAGCTGATCATCATGATAATATACAAGATAGTAATAACTAAACTTGATTGAGATTTACCAAGCACCAGGTGCTCTTTTCAGTGCTTTACCTGCTTTACTTTACTTGATCCTTACAAGAATCCTTTGACGTTAGCGGGATTACTGTTGTTTTTCCACTTACGAAAACGAACAAAAGTTAAAAAGGGTTAAATAACCTGCCCAAGACCATACAAAACTAAACTCCCTGGTTAAGATTTTTTTAAAATTAGTGTTTTGCTTTATTTTTAAATGAATAGTTACTGGGAATTTTTCTAATGACCAATTTTCACTGCATAAAAAAGTATGAAAAAAAAATTACCCACCCTATCATTTTCCCAAAGCTAGCCACTGTAAACATATTGCTGCCACTGTGCTCCAATTTGGGGACATTTTGTGACTGTTCCAATTTGGGTACACTTTGCTAGACTTCTGGGGCACGAAAAAATATTCCCAGGGGGCCAAAGAGAACAAGATGAAGCATTTTCAAAGTCTCTTTTCTCTGTGAAAAAAATCTATCATGCATTATTTAGTGCTCATTCTTCTCTCTGAGCTCTTTTTAACATTTATTGACTGTTAGCAAAAGATGCCTTCTTGTGTCAGTCATCTTCTAAGCGCCTTGGTGGCCTGTCCTCAGCACTCAGTGGTGCATTCATGGTGGTCTTGCTTATTCTCCTCAGCATCACCCTCATAACCAAGCAAAGTATTCCGAGCACAGGGGCTGCTCAAGAGATTATTTCATTTATTTCTGTACGCAATTGTAAAGGAAGAATTCCTGCATCTAGATATTGCAAAGAACTCTCGAGACTGACTTCCGGGTGCCCTCTATTCCCTCATTTAATTCATTCAATCCTCACAATTCACTGTGAGGGTCCATTAGCCCCTTTACCAAGGAGGAAGCTGCAACTCAGATAGTGATTTGCCCAAGGTCCCTCAGAGACCAAATGACAAAATCAGGGCTGGCAGCAAGGTTTTCTGACCCCAAGCCTGGCCTTCTTGTCCTGATACGACAGCTGTTCACTCTCTGCCACAATTACCGGGCTGTGGGAAAACCCTGGCATTGTGGGGAGGGGGCAGAAGGAGCACATCAACGGCATGTGTCTGCATTGCGTGGTCCATTAGCTCACCGTGCGAGGCCCGGATGGGGCTCCGTGGTGCACTCTCGGCGGGCTCCGTGGTGCACTCCCGGCAGCCTCCGGCTCCTCGTTTTTCTAGGGAGATTCTTTCATTCCTTTCTCCCTGCCCCCTCACCTCCCTACTGAATACAGAAACGACCCCAGGAATAAAATGCAAGGGCTCCACCAACATAAAGCAAAGGTTAGAAATTGAACGCCACCCCTCCCGAAGCCAGGAAATTCCAGAGACGCGGTTCTCATGGCAAGGGGACTTCAAGTTACATACTTTGCAGTCTGGCTAACGGGTTGTACTTTTCAGTGTGAGGCTTAAGACAGGGTCTGCTTGTGCCACATGGGTGCCTCCGGGCTCTCAGACCCATATTAGATTGCACACAGGCTGTACTGTGGATTAGCTGTGAGATTTGCAAATGTATAGTTTACAATGTGGTAAGAACCTGGCGGCCAGGGAGCGTGAGTGAACTCTGAGAGCGTTTACTGTGGTTGTTCATGTTTGGGGAGACCTGTTCAACCCTCGAGGCTGCATTAGCATAGTTGGGGCCTATACGAATCAGTCTAAAGTTAATTTACAGTGAGTTTCAGGAGTTCTCCCTCCTCCCCAAGGAACTGGCTATGCTTCCCTGGGTAAAACTGTGGATGCCTCAGAAGTCTATATAACCTGGGATGCCCAAGACTTTAATAGACTGTTTTATGCCTGTTGTTTGACATACATTGTGCTCTTGATCCTCCCAACAGTTCTATTGTTGTCTCCATTTTACAGAAGAAGAAGATGAGTGGTCTTTATTAGAAGTGGTTTCTTAATCAGCTGTGAGCTAAATCTGGGGGTCCTATGGCTCACCTTATCCTGGTCTTTAGGTTCCCAGTGAGTGGGCAAAGTGCCGGTTCCCAATGTCTAAGGCTGACCACCAACCGCCTGCCCACTGCTCCTCTCCCACCAAAGCAATGCCTAGAGAGTTCTCCAACCCATAGCAAGGCACAAGGCAGACCCTCACCCGGAGAATGGAGAACCCCAAGAGTTTCTCTACAAGTCACCCTAGAATGGAAGCCTGAGGTTCCCATGACTTCCTTTCCCCCCTCCCTGAGCTGTTTCACAGGGCAGGCCCCAGGCTTCTACTTAACACTTCTGGATCTTCAATGATCTGTGTTTCACCAACAGAAGCCAAGCCCAAGGGTCTCATGTGAGTCCCCAGATCAGTACTTTGATTTGGGGATCTTTCTCACTTCTTTTCTACATCTCCTTTTCCCCCTCTATTCCTTCTCTATTTCCCTGTGGCTTCCTGTGCCTTCTAGATCCCAACAGCCCTTGCAGGCCAGCCTGCCTTGGACCACACTCTCATGGGGGAGGCCTCACCTTCCCCTCCCTCACCCCTCCTCTCCAGGCCTCCTGCCAGACTTCCTCCCAGCCAGCTGTCACTCAAAGAAAGATCTGATAAAATCAATTAATAATGACCGCCACTATAACCAAACTTTCTATAACAGAAAAATGCATTTAACAAACATTCTCTCTGAATTCTCACATCAGCCTGTGATATTATTCTCCTTGTTTCACCAGTAATGAAGGAAATAAATATCCATCTCTCTAAGAGGTTAAGTGACCTGTCCCAGATCATGCAACTAAGTGTTAAGATTTGAATCCAAGTCTTCTCATTCTAAATACCTGACTTGCTCTTCCTTCCTTCCTTCCTGCCTTCCTTCCTTCTTTCCTTCTTTCCTTCCTTCCTTTTCTTCTTCCTTCTTCCTCTTCTTCTTCTTCCTTTCTTTCTTTCTTCTTTTTCTTTCTTCCTTTTTCTTTTTCTTCTTTCTTTTTCTTTTCTTTCTCTCGCTCTCTTTTACTTTCTCTCTTCCTTTCTTTCTTCTTTTTCTTTCTCTTGCTCTTTTCCTTTCTCTCCCTTCCTTTCTCTCTTCCTCTCTCTTTCTTTTCTTTCTTTCTTTCTCTTTTTCTTTTCTTTCTCTTTATTTCCTTCTTCTCTCTTTTACTTTTTACTAGCTGTTGCTTCCTCACCACTGCCCCACTGAGGGTTAATGCCTGCACAGGACTTAATCTGGTTCTTTTCCCAGTGGGGTTTGATCCAGTGCTTGGACCAGGATAGTAAGCCAGCATTAGAGAGTGGCTGAGGAGTGAGCCTGGAAGGGCCTTTCCAACTCCCTTCTAAGCAGCCTCAGAGCAGAGGGCTCCCGCTTGACCTGCTCAAGACAGAAGTGAGTCATGCTCATGCAGAGCTTCTGAGGGCTCTTTTCTGCCAAATTCTAGAAGGCAAAGCAAGGGAAGGAAGACTTGCTTGCTGTACCATTCTGAGTGGCAAGCTGACATTATGGAGACTGTAGGCTCTTCTTCTCTTCCTCTTCTCTTGATTTCTGGAGGTTAATTCTTCTCTGTGAGGCAGAGAGGCCTCTCTCAGAGACTCTGGCTGTGGTTGCAAAGCAGGTCCTGCTGCCCAGGAGGCTCAATCTGAAGTGTGAATAAAGCTAGTAATATTCGCCCCTTCCCCACATTCAGCCAGAAAGTTCCCCCAACCCCTTATTAAGTATTTGTTGCATAAATAAATGAATCCTGCTCTACCTCTTTGTTCATGGAGCTAAGTCACCCAGTCAACTCATTCTTACAGATGGGTCCTTAAGAGCTTAAGAGGTCACTTTCTGCTGGAGCAATGCTCAATTTAAAAAAAAAAAAAAGATTACTACTGTGAGACTTAAAGGCCCCATATCTCTTGGCTGTAGAAGCTAATTTTATCAGAAGTCATTGTAGTTTACAAGCAAATCTCATATGCAGATGAACATTGATGCAGGCTGCCTTTTACATAATTGAACTAGATGGTTGGCCATTTGGTGTAACTGGAGAAGGGCTGGAATATCTCCTCTACCCTGAATGTCACTCACACTGTTCTGTCTCATTGCCTGGGATCCTGCCATTGGAGGGGTACTACCTTGTCATCTTAAGGGCCTTTGAGATAAGCGTTGTCAACAATTCAACATGTGGTTGGCATGACACTAAATATTCAGATACATGCATCTCCGTTACTGGGGTTGTGTAAAGATAGTATCACTATCCTAACCAAATTAAAGAAAACCTACCCAAGATGAGATTCACATGCTTCTTATTTTCTGAAACTGAAGGTACTTCATGTCTCCAGAAGTGTCATGAATTCCAGGCCCCAAGCCTAGAAAAGGAAGGAGAGTGAAGAAATTAAAAATGGCCTAGAAATTAGAGTATGAAACAAGAAACAAGCAAGGAGTAGGAAAGAAGAGCGGAAAAGGAGATGCTGGTGGTGGAGACAGCAAAGAGAACTATGGTGCCCATTTTCTACAGGGAAGCAATGATTTGTTCCTCATGAGCTATGAATCTTTTCTCCCTGGACTCACCTTATTCCAGTTTGTCTCAGGACCTGGAATCCCAGCTTCAGGGATGAGCTCCTTTGCAGACTTAACAGCCTTTTAGCAAACAGTCACTGTTTAGCCTGGGGCTGGTTCCACGCAATTGCCAGTCTGCAGGCATCTTCTGCTTCTCTGATGAAGGTCACATCAGGTGAGGCTGGGCTGGGTACACCTAGTCACTTGTGTAGATGTTTTGTTCACCTATTCACAGCTGTGACAAAGAAGGTTTAGGAAAAACTAAATGTGTGACTTAGACCTAATCAAGTTGCTCAGTGAGATTATTTACCCCAAATGCAGGGAGCTGCAGTTAAAGATGGGGGTTCAGGCCGGGCGTGGTGGCTCAAGCCTGTAATCCCAGCACTTTGGGAGGCCGAGACGGGTGGATCACGAAGTCAGGAGATTGAAACCATCCTGGCTAACACGGTGAAACCCTGTCTCTACTAAAAAATACAAAAAAACTAGCTGGGCGAGGTGGCGGTTGCCTGTAGTCCCAACTACTCAGGAGGCTGAGGCAAGAGAATGGCGTAAACCCGGGAGGCGGAGCTTGCAGTGAGCCGAGATTGCGCCACTGCACTCCAGCCTGGGTGACAGAGCAAGACTCTGTCTCAAAAAAAAAAAAAAAAAAAAAAAAGATGGGGGTTCATTCAGCAATGACAAAGCAATGCATTTCCTCATTTGTATCATCTGGCTTCCGAGCCTCTGCTTTTCCAGTTCTCATTCAGAGCCAAGGATTAACTGCTCTGGAGAATCAGGACGATAAGCAGATGTTGCTTTGCCTGTGTTCTTTTCTGAATCAAATCTGTTTGTAGATATTGGGTGTATGAAGATCAGCCCTGACCCAACACTCTCAGATGTCAGGGCCATGCACTTCTCCCCCAGTGTGGTGTTTTCTAAAGCATTGGCTCTCCAGCACAAAAGAGAGCTTCAGTCTGTTTAGCAAACAGCTACTGCCATAATCTGTAATGGGCACAGCATGTCTCACCTTTAAGCTTCTGCCAGGGCTTCTGGACTGCAGGGGTACGAGAGGACAGAATATGCAGCTTGACTCTAACTTTCAGAGCATTCTTCATGGTTCCAGGAAGCTCTCTCCTCTTAACCCTGAAGAATCTCATTTCATCTCCTTTAGATCTCTGAAAATGCTCCCCAAAACTCAGGAAGAAGACTTACATCTTTAGCGTCCTTTTTTCTCTCGCAGTTGCAACACATTACACCAGCATTTTCAAACTCTTTGGTTTCAGGACTCCTTTTCATGCTCTAATAATTACCAAAGATTCCAATGAGCTTTTGCTTATATGAATTATGTCTATCAATAATTTCCATATTAGCAAGTAAGACTGAGAAAAATTGAACATTTATGACTTCATTAAAAATTGAACATTTATGACTTCATTAAAAATAACAATAATAAACCCATTATGTATTAACACAAATAACACTTTTATGAAAAATAACTACATCTTCGGAAATAGCAGCAAAATCTAGTGAGAAGCCTGGCACAGACTTCAATTTTTGAAAATCTTTTAAATGTCCGATTTATTAGAAGCCAGCTTGATTCTCATATATGCTTCTGAATCCAGGGTGTTGTGATATAACACATCATATGAGCTGTGGAAAATGCCAGTGTATACTCATGAGAGAATGAAAAAGGCAAATCATGTCTTAGTATTGTCATGAAGATAGTTTTGACTCATGGACCACTTTGGGAACCACTGCTTTATAGTGTTAGAGTTGTTAGGCTTCCCAACACCAACCACCTCACCCATGTGCATGAACACACACACACGTGCATTCTTGCATGTGCTTGCCTACTATTTTTATTTTGGCAATATCATTATGTTCTTGGGATAACTGAAAACTGCACTGAGAATCAGCATTCTGCTCTGCTAACTAGGATCAGAAGAGAAGTTATGGACCTCACTTTAGAGCCTCATACTCCTGGATTTGGATCCTGTCTCTGTCACTACTAAACTCTGTGACCTGGAGGAAAATTACATAATCTCTTTAAAGCCTCATTTTCTTCTTCAGTAAAATGGAGACAACAATAGAGCTGTCGGGAGGATCAAGAGCACAAATGTATGTCAAACAACAGGCATAATATCTGGTAGAGAAAGAATAGGTGCTTAATACATAGTAGATATGATTATCATCATTGTTGTTATTATTACTCAATAACAGTGTAAGCTACATGAGTGTGCTGGGTTTTGTTTGTTCACTGCTATAACTAAACTCTACACCTTTAGTTAGTGCTCAGGAAATATGAACGCATGAACTTTTATACAAATTCAACTTCCTTCAGAACCTACCATCCTGACTTGAGGTAAATTTAGTCATATGAGAGAAGAACAGGTGGCCCCTACCCCTGTGAGCTTTTGGCCTAATTAGGGGGAGGAAAGACTGATACTTAAGAAATAGAGCAGTAACAAAGGTATAGGGTGAAGAGTTGAAATGAGCAGGACCACCAGCATTTATTGCCATTGGTCACAGATGGGAAATTCCAACACCTGGCATGGGGATTGGTGTTGGCTTTGAGGTCTATTTGCCCACTGCTGTTTGAATTATTCTAGCAACTTGCATGAACAACCATGCAGTTGGAGGAGACGGAGTAGACAGTCCTCAAAGATGGTTACCATCAGGATCACTTGAGCCCAGGAATTTGAGACCAGCCTGGCCAACATGGCGAAACCCTGTCTCTACAAAAAATACAAAAATTAGCTGGGCATGGTGGCACCTGCCTGTAATCCCAGCTACTTGGGAGGCTAAGGCAGGAGAATTGCTTGAACCCAGGAGGTGGAGGTTGCAGTGAGCCGAGATTGCACCACTACACTCCAGCCTGGGCGACAGAGCAAGACTGTCTCACACACACACACATAAATATATATATATATATATATATTTATATATATTATTATTTATATATATATTTTTATTAAATGTGTGTGTGTGTGTGTGTGTGTGTGTGTGTGTGTGTGTATATATAGTTACCATCAATTCTTCCTGGCATACTTCTCCTCCCATCAAGATCTCTATTTGATCTGGGCTGGCCTTGTGACTTGCTTTAACAATAGAATGCCGTGGAAATGACATTCTGAAACTCCCAAATATAGTTTCTTTCTTTTTTCTTTTTTTCTTTTCCCTTTCTTTTCTTTTTTTTTTTTTTTTTTCTTTTCTTGACAAAGTCTTCTTCTATTGCCCAGGCTGGAGTGCAATAGCATGATCTCGGCTCACTGCAACTTCTGCCTTCTGGATTCAAGAGATTCTCCCCCTTCAGCCTCCTGAGCAGCTGGGATTATAAGTGCACACCACCATACCCAGCTAATTTTTGTATTTTTAGTAGAGACAAAGGTTTCACCATGTTGGCCAGGCTGGTCTCAAACTCCTGACCTCAGGTGATCCACCCGCTTCAGCCTCCCAAAGTGCTGGGATTACAAGCGTGAGTTGCCGCACTCGGCCACAGTTCTCTCTTAAGACAACTTTTGCTTCTTTTCTCTTGGAACTCAGCAGCTGAGTAAGAAGTCTGACCACCCTAATAGAGCCACCATGTGGGAAGAAAGCCAGACAGAAGGAAGGGCCATATGGAGAAGCACCAAGGCACCAGACATTGCAAGAAGCCTGCCTTGACCTTCCAGCCCAGCACATCTAGCAGCTGACTGTAGTCAAGGAGTGACCCCACTTACTAAGTGGAGCAGAACCACCTCACTGAACCCTGACACACTGCAGAATCATGAGAGATAATGAATTGTTGTCTTAAGCCCTTGTGTGTTGCGGGGGCATTGCTTATGCCACAACAGAAAACTGCAACAGGAGGACAGGGGCTGGGTACAAAGAGGGAAAGGTGGCAGAGCCGTGACACTCATAAACCTCAGGGTCTGGTAGATGGCAGCCTTCCCTTCCAACCTCTGGCACAGAGAACATAGATGCAACACCCTTTTACGAAGGTATGTCTGGATTTAAAATTATATCCTTAAAGAAAATCTTACAAGCAATTGTGAAGTTGGAAGAATGTTAGGTAACAGATAACAGAGCTGCCAGGTGAGACATGTCCAAGTTCAACATCACTAAATGAGCATATCCATCCTGGTGGTAATTGCACCCACTGTGGTTCCTCTTGAATATTTTTACTTTGCAGGCCACTTCCATGGGGCCAACTAATTCTTGCTGCCAGCGCTTGCTCATGTTTCTCCCCTTCTCTAGACTGTCCTTTCCTTTTTTCTCTTTCAATCTAATTCTACCCTTCTTCAAGATTCTGCTTGGCCCATGGTCTCCATCACAGGGCTTTTCTAACTCCAGCTCGCACTGGTTACACCCTCCCCTGAAAGTCCACGGCCTCAGCATATGTGATATGTGGCATACACTTTGCCACTGAGAATTCAAGCATCAGCATCACAGATGGTTAGATGTGACTGGACTTCAGAGATGGTGTCTAAGACAGGAAACTGGAGCTCAGAGAAAGTAACTTGCCTAGGCAAATCACTAACTAACTATTTGACAACTAACTACTTGTCTTGTAGTTAGTTAATGGAATACAGAACATCAACACTGCAACTCTATAGTTTTGGTAATCCAAATTTACCAAGTACCTGAATTAAAAATAGAATCAGGACAGATCCCATTGGGAACCAGCAACTGCAAAATGGGCTTATGCCTGCTGTAAAACAAAGAGAAGACACTCAGAGGGGGCAGTTACAAAGCTGATTTCTATCAGACTATATGTTTGGCAAGGGAAGATATTCAGAACAAGCATTATCTGGGGAAAATATTAAGATCAAAACCATAAAAACATATCTGTTGGCCAGGTGTGATAGCTCACACCTGTAATCCCAGCACTTTGAGAGGCCCAGGAGGGAGGATCACAGGAGTTCGAGACTCGCTTGCCCAACACGGTGAAAACCCATCTCTACTAAAAATACAAAAATTAGCCAGGCATGGTGGAGCATGCTCGTAATCCCAGCTACCTGGGAGGCTAAGGCAGGAAAATTGCTTGAACTCGGGAGGTAGAGGTTGCAGTGAGCCAAGATCGCACCACTGAACTCCAACCTGAGCAACAGAGCAAGACTGCATCTCAAATAAATAAATAAATAAATCTGTTTGGCCAGAGCCTATAGTTTGAATAGTTCTGCTGTAATGAACAAAGTCTCTGTGTCACAAAGTGCCCAGCCTGTGTGACACTGCCCTTGAGCCACAGCATTTTGGAAAGCATACTCCAGTCCCTTGTCTCCTGTCATGAATGAAGACCATCCACCTGTATTTGCAACATTAGCTCAGCTGAAAAGGTAATTATGGCTCATTAGGATAGTTGAGTAGAAATCATACCCAACTCGACAAAAGAAGACCTGAATAAAAACAAAGAAAAAGAAGAATCACATTTAAGTGTGCGATGTTAGCCCTTTTATAACAGATTGTGTAAGTAAACTGATGAGTTTTGTAATCATCAACTTATTGTCGATTTATTTGTTAAGGCATTTAAAACAATCAGGGGAATTTGATATATTAGAATTGTGAAGACTTTAATTGCTTATGTGTGCATGAAATGTTTACTTGTTAGGGAGAATCTAGTTAAGTGGATGTTTTTGAGTAATTAATTACTCATTAGTGTGTGAATATTTTCAAAATCTTAATTGCTTAAAGATTAGTAAATTGCACATCAAAGTAGGTAGGAGTTGTTGTGAACACTTCTTTCCGTCTCCCAAAGTTGCTGGGACATAACAAGCTTTGAATTCTCCCGGGGGAGTTCCCCACTCTAGGGCTGGTCACCCTAACACCTCCCTTGATCACATTCATTTTCCATTGTGGGAGCAGAGATTCAGTATCCTCTCTTTTTTATCCTTCACTGCTAAGAGCAACCCCAAGTTATCTTTACATTTTAAATTAATTGCATTTAACATAATTGAATGAGACTTTTAACCCAATGACAGCAAGAGACCAGGTTCTACAAAGAACTGAATTAGGTGCAGCTCTTGTCAAGAAACATCCCTGAGGACATGACACAAAAGGGAAGGTGTTTCCATTGCCAGAGAGGAGAGAGTCTCAACACACTCACCTGGAAAGTACTGTGCTTTTGGATGGTGCTGGCAGGCAGGTGTCCCAGGAGAGATTCTGAAGGAGGTGGTTACGACAGGCTCCAGAACTGTTTTAATAGATCATTATAAGGAGGAAGACACAACAAACCAAGGGAGGCCAGGAGTCAAGGCTCCAGCCTCTCCTTCCTCAGTCCCTGAAACCCCCCACACCTTCACTCAGGGCCAGACAAGTATGCCTTTCCTCAGGTATGAAGAAAGCCTGAGAAGGAAGACAGAGCAAGGCCAAGGGTACAGTGAGCTTGGTTTGAGGAGAAAGCCTGAGGGAGAAACTTGGGAAAGGCTGTTTTAGAAAGAAGAGCTCCCAGGATGGCTAAGGCTTATAACCCTAAAGGTGACAACTAGGATTTTATTTGGAAGCCAGTTGGTTACAGAGGCTGGTGATGCAGGAAAGTGCATATTGCCAAGAGAGAAGGAACGAGGAGTAACTTGGACCATAGGGAGAAAGCTGCTGAGTCAGGGGAGGGGATGCACATTATCTTGAAAAGCAAAAGGCAGCCCCAGAAGATATGGGGAAGAAAAGAGCCCCATCCAAGGGGTAAGAAGGGAGAATCCTGGAGAAAAGTCACAGGGGTCCTTTGGCCATCAGGCAGTTCAGAAGCAGGGATGACTAAGAGACTGTGGGACTAGATTGAGGTGAAAATCTGACGTGAGAAAAAGCATTTGAGTTGCGTGAATAAAGGCCAGTGAAAACTGCAAGAAATCGAGTTTTCCAGAATGGTGACATTTGGGACCAAATGCCAGCCTTGGTGCCAAGAAGGGTTTCTACATCCATTGCAAGACCTTTGAAAGTTAATCCTGTTGTGGTGGGAAAAGTTGTCCCTTTATTTGTACAGTCTGTTATTTTGCACTTCGGGGAAAACACAGTGATGTGAATCACCCTGTGTCTTCCATCTCTGGGGAAGAAGGTTGTGTTTAGGAGAGCTAATAGACATGAAAGCCGTGAACATTCAAAAAACAGCTTATGGAGGTATTTCAGAACAAATTCATTTTCATTCAAATAGAATCAGTAGATATTGACCACAGCAGGACTGGCTCATGTGGGACAGATGGACAACGGCAGAAATATGAACACTGGTCATCACTGACTGCACCGAGCACCATGTACACACTCGGCATTGCTTTAAGCACTCTGCATACACCGTGTCACTTAATCCTCCGGACAGTCTGTCTTGTGAGACAGTTCTACTACTCATGAGTGAGGGACCTAGGGTACAGAGTGGTGCGGTAACTTGCCCTATAGCCCAGCACTGCTGGGGGTATAATGCAGGTTGGTCTGAACCCCAATACACAGCTGAGGATGGGGTGATGGGGAAGCAATAGTGACAGGCAGCACCGAGATCTGAGAGGGGACCACATACAGAGACGGCTTAAACCAAGAGCCAGTCTTGGCTTAAACTAGAAACAAGTTTTGATGTGTTTCACATGGGGAACGATGGACAATCTGCATGTTTGTAGCTGTACCACTTATTGGCTACCTGAGACTTCTTGCTTTTCCATATGTATATTTTCAGGTATTCATGTTTTGTTCCCTCAACTAGACCAACAGCTCCTGAAGACCGGGTCTGTGCTGTGGGTCTCCTGCCTCCTGCTTGGTACCTATGACTAAGCTCAAAAACCCTTCATTGGAAACGGAGCTGATTAATCTTTTCAGGCTCTTGTTCTACCCTCTCTGTAAATGAAGGACGGTAAAACCCCAAACATTTAAAAAATGTGGCAAGCAAATTTTGTAAATAACGTGATTGGGGATTTTCTAAATGATATACCAGTAGAATGAATTTAATGATGCCCCACATTTTAATGAAACTCTTTTCATTCTGTCATAGGTTTGGTGTTTAATTTAAAAGGTTACACTAGACTTTTGGTCAATTTCTCTTTTGTATTTGTCATTCTACTGAAGTGTTTAAAAATTTATATTCTGCCTATAAAAATACAATCTTGGGGCTATCTGATTATCCTAAGAGTTATTTTTTGCTTTAAAGACAAAGAGGTTCTAGAGTTATCCTTTAGAATTTCTGTTGGAATAACATGTTGACCACAAAATGCTGAAAATGTGATCAAAAAAGAGAGAAAAGAACAACATACAGGATAATGCTAATCCCTCCCTGATGTGCACCTGGGAGCAGAGAACTGACCCTACCAGGTCTGGAAGGGTTGAAACGCTGACAACATGTTGACAACTTTCTGATCAGATTCCATTTGTTACTCTTCCCCAGTACCGAAATGGATCAAGGACAGCAAGTCGTCCTAGCTTTAGCAATAACAGACAGAACATCTTTCCAGTTAATGTGAAATTCTTCCCCCAGTGTGAAGCCAGCTTGGGAGACGCAGAGCTGCAAATGCCCCTCCGCTCATTAGAGCAGGAGTTAGTCTCGGCATTGTATAGTCTCCGAGGGGGATTAAAAAAAAAAAAAAGGTTTCCTGAGGAAGGCCTGGGCAGGAGTGGTGAATCAACTATTGTCGTAGCTGACTTCAGGGAAGTCCAGTATTAAGAAGGCCCCCGTTTTGTACAAACTGATCAAATGCAGATGTTTCCAGGGAGCTGACCTTATTGACCGAGACTTCACTGGAGATTGAATGGCGGACAGCCGGTTAAGAGTGGGGTGAAGGCATGTTTTGGCGGGAGAGTGTAAATGTATACATACAGTAGACAGGATGTGGATGATGCTGGGCAAACATCTGTTTTATTGATAAATACATGTTTTACTTCCAAAAGTTTGATACCAGAGAGATGTAGTGAAAAATAAATTTAGTTTTAGGCTTTGTTAGGTGCCTCATGTGCACGTCAAATGCTGAAAGAGATGAAGGGCAAACAAATATTAAAAATGGGTTCAACCTTCCATCTTCCTAAAATATCAGATTTCATATAAAACTCATCAGCTGAGCTAAGTATTAGGCTTGATCAATGGCAGGAAACTAGGAGATCAAATGCTAATAAATCAGAAACAGATATCCCCTCTTGAGAAGAAAATATATCACAAAACTGAAAATGAGAAAATCATCTGATGATTTTTTAATGCATGTGCATGGAGAAAATAAGCTTTTTTTGTTTTTGTTTTTTAGGATCAGGGAGTGCTGCGTCTTAGAGACAAAGAATAAGATTCTTAAACACCTTAACCAGACTTTTACTTTAACACATGCAAAAGAAACAAGAAAGATTCCTATATTTGGTGAAGAATGAATACTGAGTAGTATTCTGTTTGTGGGTGGGTGGATATTAAAATGGCAAAGTGAACACATTCAAACCTTGCTAATAACATTTTGCCAGATGTTTTCGTACATTTTTTCTCTTTGGGAATTATATCCTCAGCCCTCAGCTTCAACCTCTCTGCCTTTTAAAAATACATTGGCTCACAATTCCATGCCTTTACTTCTTAGTATTTTTTCCCTTATTTTCATTTTGTGAAGTATATGTTTTATTGAAATAAAACATATATACAGAAAAAATGCATGTCTTAAGTTCACAAATGTGTAAGCTCAATGAGTTTTCATAAGGCGAACACACCTATGTAACAGAACATTATCAGTGACTACTCCTCTGAGGGTAACCACTACCCTCACTATAGTTGGGCTAGCGTAACACTAGGGATTAGTGCATGTTTTTGAGCTTTATATAAACAGAAGCATAAAGTACGTATTCTTGCGTCTGGCTTCTTTTAGTATTATGTGTATGCGATTCATCCATGGTGGTTAGTTCTGTATTTATTGATATTCAGATGGTATTGTTTTTAATAATATGGATACATTCATTTCTTTAATGCAGTCTTGTAGGTACAGAAACATGTCGATTTATTTCAGCATATTGACCAGTCTCAGCACTCAGAAGAGAGTTCAACAAAGTAAGCAACCACCAGCAGAAATCACAAAGAATCCACTGAGCTGTGACAAAATTCTCAAACTGACATGTCTGTAATGAAAGGCGCATTATCACAAACACCTTTGAAACCTTCATGTTTGGTTCCCATGTCTTTTTCTTAAAAACACACAAGCAAATACTTTTTTTTCTTTGACCCACCTTAAACAAGAACCCAGAGAGTGTGGTCCTCCTCTCTCAATGGAGACCATTTGCTTCTGTGAAAACAGAGAACTAAATTAAATTAGAAAATCCTGGTATTCAGTAGGACTGAATTTCCTTTCCTTCCTACTTTCCCATTCCACAATCTATCACCTAGAGTAATTAAGACCAGGGAGGTATCATCTTCACTGGATTAACCTTAACTAAATTGTACTCATTCAACATGTGCCCTTTTGATTAGTCCGAGCAGGGCCTGCTGTCTCGGATACACCCACCTTGTAATTCTACACACTTAATTAATTTCAGATGAATAGAGAGGGGGGATAAACTAAATTCTCCAATTAATAAACTATAAGTCCTTATAGGTATCAGGCTAGCTCAAGATTTTCATTCTTCCTTTATTTCTTTACTCTGCAAAGGCTAAGTGGAGATTGAAATGGGGAGAAAAAAAAAACACCACACAACACATACACACAGCTGCAATTGTTCGAGGCTGGTGAGGGGGTGCCTGGGCGGTTTCATCATCGTAAAGGGCAGACCTTAAGAACTGTTGGTAAAATAGATTATTTTTCTGCCAAGCATAATTTTTAATGTCCTTCTCCACCTGGACCTCGATATTTGGTTTTTATTTGCACATATTTCCTGTTCTATGCACAGATTCTTGGTTATGAAAATTCAGTATTAATGCCACTAATTTTATATTTTTAAATGCATTTCTCAAAAGTAAAATATTATTAATAGTCTGAGAACTTTTCTGAGCACTGGTGTGGAGTTATTTGTTTAATCATCAAATTTAACAGCTCTCAAAAATATAATAAAAATTTGCCCTCATGGGAATGCCTGACAGCAAAGAAAATAATTTCCTTATAATAAAACTGATCCCAAGGATGTTTATATGCTATAATTTATCTCATACTAAAAGATGGCTAGAAAATTATATAAGATAGATTTACAGTCACTCCTTCAACTCAGAAAATTTATATGTCTAGTTATTAGTGACTTAAAAACTTCTACTGATCTGCATAATTATATATAAAGAGATTCCCCGGTAGCTTTTATGTCCTATGATTCAACATAATGAGGTCAATTATATTTAGAGAATTTAAATTACTGATACTTAGGGAATAAAACCAACAGAGCTTTTAGTTTCTTATGATGGTATACAAGAAATTCTACTTACCTAAGACAAAATAACCTAAAGCCCATTTTATGTGTTTTAGCAGAGATTTTAAAAAGCCACTAAGAGGTTTTGTCATTTAAGAAACCATATACTCAGTTCCCTAATATCTTCAGATGTTAAGTCTGTTCTGATATTGTTTCCTGACGTTTGTCTTTTGTTCCAAAATGATTTTTTAAAATAATTCTTGAGTAATTTTGTTAGTATTTTCTACTAGTCTAGAAAAAATAACTGAAATTCTTGCACCCCATTTTTAACCACACCAATTCCCTATTAAATATGCCAACAAATTAAATAAGTATACTGCTGCTAGATAATTTACCATTAAATGAGTGTGGAATATTTGACTGATTATTTTACTAATTTCTTATGTGTGAAAATTCTTAAAATGGTGGAATCATTTGACTAATTGAGTGCAAATATTAAATAATTTTTTTATTGATGACATTCATGCTGACAGGCACATCATTTGATGCATCAGCTAATGCCTTGTCAGGTTTGTATTATCTTTTTTATCTGAGGCTGGGTACATGGGCATTTTAACTCAGGAAGTCTTACTCTCTCTGCTTTCCCTAAAACCAGTGCCTACATTTGACCCTGTGGAAAAACACAAAAGCAAGTAAATCAGCCCACACCTGCACCATCACCCAGGCTATCCTTACAGGGACGCTTCGAACATCTCATTCCGGAGCACCTCAGGCGGCTGAAGAGGACAATTCATTCCCCACTAAAGAACAAAATACTGACACTGAGTTTGTCTTCTTTGGGGTCGGAGGAAAGTTGGGATACTATTCATAAAAAGTCAGCTATGTTTAGCCCTGCGGTGAATTATATACAAACCAACAACTATTTTTGAATGATGGAATTAAGTATTTACACAAGGAGACTAAGGTCTTTAGCTTGGTTATGTCCTGCTGTTTATGTTACACGATCAGAAGCCTTGTGAGTACTGTTTTAGGTGATACATCATCAAGAATTCTTACATTAGGAAAGTAACCATATTATCTGAGATCGTTTGCTCTAGGGAAACCTACAGCAAATTTTGCACTAGCTAAAATTGTTTAGCTAAATTTTGCACTTTACAAAATAATATAAAAATTCATTTGACTGTCCCCTCAATGTATAGCATGGTCGTCTGATCACCTTGCAGTTTGTCTCATATGCCTGTGTTGGGCTCTTTTAATAGGACTTCCACCAATAAATTCAAGGTTTTGTTCTTGTTTATAACCGGCACTTCCAGGTCCTGCCAGGTCCAAAAAAGAAAAAAAGGAATTGAGGGTTTGCATCGTTTTTCAACACAACTGGAAGCTGTTTTATCACTTTGTATTTTGAGAACCGCTCCCCTTCCCGCACACGCATTGCTGCCGCCTCTCGAGCTCGGTAAACGAGTCTGTGCGCCAAGCCAGGTCGCTCCGCGCAGTTCGCGCTTCCACGCCTCGGCACTCGAATGACCGTGTCCTCTTCGTCTCTCTCGTGAATGTCGCTGGAAAAAAAAAAAAAAGTTTGTTCTAAGCCCGTGGCATTTCCGCGCGCAGATGGAAAGGCAAGTGGGAGAGGAGGGTGCAGGTGCGGGGCGGGCGCGGCGGCCCCTTCCG
Organism: Macaca thibetana thibetana; assembly: GCF_024542745.1. NCBI lineage: Eukaryota > Metazoa > Chordata > Mammalia > Primates > Cercopithecidae > Macaca > Macaca thibetana. Next base: position 61,967,828 of record NC_065590.1, on the reverse strand, counting down.
GCGCCGGGGGCTGGGCGGCCCCGGGCCGGGTGCCGCTCGGCTCCGCGCACGTGGCTGTGGGCGCTGCGCACAGAGGCCGGCCGGCGGGGAGTGTAGGGTGCAGCGCCCGCCGGTGTAGACGGCTTCCGCCCAGAGCCCTTCGCGCCACGACCTGCCTGACTGGTGGCGCGGGGAAACGCTCGCAGCACTGCGGCTCCGGCGGGCGGGCTCTGCGCGGGGCCCCGCCGAGCTTCCCGGGAGCCTCTCCCGCAGCCGATGGGCGTCTAGGGGCGCAGAACGAAGAGTGGGCGCCGAAACGGATGTCGGCGCTGGAGGCCGACGGGGAGGCCCGGGGCGGCCAGGCTTCTCGGTAGAGAGGGCCGTGCACCTCGCGGCTTGCGGGCTAAGGCGGGGAGCCGCTCCTGCGGTGGACGGGCGCGCGGACTGGAGGGAGGGAAGTGCCACGGACCGGGGAACCGGGGGGACGCGGAGACGGGGTCTGGTGGGGTGAGGGCGGCGGGCAGTAGCCAAGTGGTGTGCAGCTTCGAACCCCTGCACCCTCCGGGCGAACGGAATGGCACCCGCGGAGACGGGCGGGGACGGGCGAAAGCGGGTTTGCTCGGACCCGAAGCCAAGCCCGGTTTGGAGGGTGATACCGTAGGCGAGAATGGCCGCGCGGGCTGGGAGCCCCGCCCCGGGATGGGGTGAATGGAGCCACCCGAGGTAGGGGAGTTGGGGGTGGTGGTTGTGAAGACAGTCGGAGTCGGGCTCCGGACAGACGAAACACCGGGGCGCGCCAGGGTCCATTTCCTCCTTTTCTCCGTTTTCCCACCGGCCCTGTAGATGCGGAGCCAGCAGTCGGGCTGGAGCGGAGGCTGAGGGTCGCCGTTCCGCTGGAGGTCTCTCGCCCCGGGTTAGGCCCCACCCCGCGGTGGCGGTCGCGTGGCGCTGTCCTGGAGTTGAGCTGTGCCCGCGCCGCGGCCCGCACGCCCAGGACCGCACACCGCCGCCCGCAGGCAGGGACGCCTACAACCTCGCTTTTCACCAGGCGCCCAGCTCGGGACTGGGAACGGGAAGGGTGCATTTCCGTGTGGGGTGGGGGCGATTCCCGGCTGTCGGCGGTGGGGCTAGGCCTTGCGGCGGAAGAGCCAGGCCTTCGCAGCTTTCTAGCCAGCCGGGTTCGGGATTTCTCGACGGTCGGACCGGTGGAGGCGAGGGTGGGCGGCTATCCCCCAGCCTCTTCAGGAAGAAGCCGTGGGGCCACGGAAGGTATGGGTGACAGGGCTCACACCATTCCCGCGCTGCCCTCGAACTCGCGAGCCTCTGTTCCCTTTGCCGTCACTTGGTATGCGCCCCAGTCCCCGGCGACATTAAGGCCCGCGGGCGCCCTGTGTGCATGGCTGCTGCCCGCGGCGCACCGGCCTGAGCCCGGAGGGAGGTGCTGGGCGGGAGAGGCGGCCCTCCCTGGGTCTCCCCTGTCTGTCACATCTGCACTTATTTAAAGCTCGGCTGGTGGTCCGCGCTCTCTGGAATGCCAGTTGCGGGCCTGGCCTCCTACGGCATTTGCACTGATTAGCGAGCGGGTCATGGGGGAGATGGGGACCTTGTGGAGTGGGGGGGAAGACCGGAGGTTCACAGTATTCCGCCTTCCTCGGTCCCGCGAGCTAATCGGAGCCCAGTGATTCCCGCTGCACTAATGGCTGAGTGTGTCAGGGAGCAGAGAACCGAACTTGAAGGACGTTCGATGCGTCTGGGAACCGGCCATTGCCACTTAGTAGTATGTTGTGGGCCGGTGTGCACACACGACCCTAAATCTCTGCAGGCTCTAGCGCTGAAGCGGGTGGAGAAGGGGAACAAGTGTTGTGACCCCAAGTCCTAAAAATTTGTACGCAGTGTCTGGGATATGCAGTATCCTTGATGCGAAACTCTTAAATGTTTGCTGGTGCAAGTCCATACAAAACGAGGTTGGCTTGTCTCGCTTAAAATACTGTAGACAAAGCGTAAAAAAGGCACGGGCAGTCCGCATCAAGGACGCCACTCCAAGCGGAAGAGGCCCCGGTGCAAATCATCGTTGAAAAACAAGCTGGGTTCTAATTTACTGTGACTCCCACGGGTGCAGGGGTTGGGAAGAGAAGCAAAGGGGGACCTTTTTTATTTTTGAAGCCTCAAAAAGTTCGGTCTGAGTTTGCATTTGCCTTTGGACTTGGTATAATTAAGGGTGAAAATAAGGCCCCTCTGTATTTCTATTCCCCTTTGCTTTCCTGCGAAGCTTTTACCTCAGAGGAAAGTTGTTTTAGTAATCTGGGAAAGAGAAACCATGTGCTGAGTCAGCAAAAACGCGGCACCAGGCCAGTTCAGCTCAATTATACTGCTGTGTGTAATGCACACTATATGCCTTTGTGGAAATAATGAAAAATATATTAGAATTCTCATGGCATAGCAATGCCCACGAAGCCTGTTGGCAGTTGAGAGCCAGATTTCTGTGTCTTCTAATACAAGGAAACAGGTTCTGAACATGTCTTCCAACAAGCCTTAGATCCAAGGCCACTTAATGTGAGAGGACAAGAAAAATGCAGTTCTCAAAACGACACAAAATATTTTACTTTTTTTCAAATGGTCGTGTCACAGAATGCTTAAATACTCCTTTCTGCCTGTGTTCTTGTGACAAGCGTTCAAGGTGGCTCCAGTAGATGGAATCTTAGTTTTTTATTTTGCATCATTAAAAGCATTTCTCAAAACTGATTCTTGAAAAGGTCTGAAAAGTCTCCTTGCAAGTCCCATTAGAACCTTGATCATGCATTCTCATTTGTGTGGAAGGAACAAATGTGTTCAGAGTCACTTGGAATGAAACTCTCTTAAACTGCTAAGTAATTATATTTCAGAATAATTGCTTTTAACTATCCAAGTGTTACCTGAATTTGCATTATGTCAACATTGCAGCTGTTAAGCAACAGTCTAAATTGTGCTTTTAATGGCAGACATTCAGTATTTCTGGGGATATTTCTTCATAGTTATTTTAATTCTAAGAGTTTAGTTGCAGCAAGTGACTTTTGAAAAACATAGTGTATTACATGAAGAACCAGCCAAAAGTTTGCCTCAGTTTCATTTATCTTTTCTACCTCAAAATGTGAAATTAGTACATCTTTTATGCTTTTACTATTTAAATTCTTAAAAATATATAGCTATGTTTCAGTATAATGCAAAAACATCTGGATGTGAAAAATTCTGTCACCCAACTTCCAGATGTTTGGTACTACGCAGACAAAACATCAGAATAAATGACCAAATTTTTTTTTCCTTTACAATCCAAATGGCTTAGTGCTTCTTGCTTCTATAAGGAAGCATATTTTCCTTTCTCTAAACATCACATCCTACTGTAGCCCACATAAGGCATGATTTACACTCCTTCAGCTACAAAATGTTAGGCCATTTGGAGTGCAGCAAAGCAATCAGTTAATGAAACTATATGTTTTGGTGAATGTAGTCCAAGTATTAGTGTGTACTTAGGAGGGAGTGGTGGTGGTGGAGTCAGAAATGGGAAGATAAGAGAGTGAGTGCCTTGTTGAATGGGAGAATGACTTAGTTAAAACGACACAGCCTTCCAAAAATCCATCTGTGGCATCCATAATCTTAATAGGTGGAATAGAACATTTAGAAGCAGGTTCAACATGGTTGCCTTTTGCCTGAGAAGCAACTGGACTGTGAAATGTCCATCGTGTACTCTGAAGCTTTCTTTCTCCGCTGTTCCCTCTTGGAGCATTATGAAATGGAACAGATGAATTAATGTAACATTAAAACATTAGGACTCATGAACATTATACAGGTGTAAAAATTCTCTGTTTTAAAAGTAAAAAGGCATGTAAGTGACTTAAATATTCACCATATGACAATATGGTGAATATTTAAATCACCCAAAAATGTAGTGAGGATGAATGGATTTCTCTTTCTATGACATGTCACCACATTTTACAGTTGTTAAATGTGGGGCTGAAAACAGCAACATTTTTTCCTTCCCCAAAGTCAAAGAGATTTAAGGTCATGAACAGAGAGCCAGAGCTTCTCTGCTTAAACATGTTGAGAAAGAAGGAACAGATATAAAGAGTCTTCCACTAGAATCAGCAGATGAAATCAAACCCAGAATGAATTCCATTCTACTTATTAACCTCACACTCCCTGGATTATAGAACAGTGTTTAGATAATGAACGGCAATGAATGTTAAAACATCATAAAACCTGACCACTTAACAATTGCTGCAAGAAAAACATACCATTTTAAACAGACCTTCTTACAACTCAGAATCTGGACCTTATAATAAGACAGGATTTTATACTGGCCCAGGGTCAATTTTAAAGACTAGTTTATGGAAATCTAGTAGAACTTTGGGGTACACATACTGAGTAAAGAGACTCAAAAGTCAAGTGGGAATCTTTAACACTATATAAAACAGAATGACAGTTATTTTTCTTGATTGGATGTTTTCACAGCATTTTTGGTGATTCATTTATTAGAATAATAAAATGACAGAGCTGGAATGGACTTAGAGCTCATCCAGGTCTCTGTCTTTATAGATGAGGAAATGGAATCAAAATGAAAGGACCTATCCAAGGCCACACAGTCATAAGAAGGGTCAGAACTAGAACCATGGAGTTCTAATTGTGAGTCACAGAGTCCAGCCCTGTCTCCAGGACAGCTTGCCTTTGAATCATTATGACGTGGCTCAGTGTTACGGATTTCCTAGTGGTGTCCAAGAAACTGACACCCATCACCACAGGTTGGAAATGGCTCAACATCATTCATTTGCATTACACATCTAAGAGCTATAAAACAAACCCAGCGTGAAGGCAGAGTTTCCCCATTTGTCTCCAGAATGAGACAGACTATTGCAAAAACAGAGCTAATAAAACTCTGTCAACTTCAACAACTTGGCTAGAGGTCCTGATAACAAGTGACACCCTTAGCTTTTTACAGATAACTTACAGTGCCTTGGAAGCATGTCATGTGCAGAATCTGCTACAGTTTCTTTGAAAATAACACAGTCAAACATTCAAAATTTAGGTGACATTAATGGGGAAGAGAGGAGGAGGTGGTGGTTATAGCCATGTCTACACTACTCTTTACGGAAGACATAGATGTCAGTGGTCCTTCACTCATCTCAGAAACAACTCATGACTCTAGCAGCTTGCATGATGAAATGGAAGGTTAGGATGCAAGGGGAAGGTGGAGGGTGGAAGACGGGGTTGGTGGGTCATATTAGATAGCAATATGAAGCATATTGTTCCCAGATTTTGAGGAACTGGGGATCTCACTAGTTTTCATGGTGTGAACCAAGGAAATAGACTCTTATGTGATATTATCAAATCTTTTCTGTTTAATGTTTTATTCAACATCGAATGACAACATAGAAGCATTGCTTCTAGGAAGGGAAGACAACCCCTGACTCCTTCATGAGTATTCTGCTCCAAGAATTGCAAGGAAGGTTAAGGATTGGGAGAAATGGGGGTAGGAGGAATGGGTGAAGTCAGGACTCAGTATGGTTGGCCTTCTATATCTGTGGGTTCCACATCTGTGGATTCAACCAACCTTGGATGGAAACTATTCAGAAAAAAAAATGGATGTTTTCATCTGAACTGAACACATCGTAGGCTTTTTTTCTTGTCATTATTCCCTAAGCAATACAGTATAACAACTATTTACAGATCATTTACATTGTATTAGGTATTATAAGTAATCTAGAGATAGCTTAAAGTACAATACATAAGAGGATATGCATAGGTTATATGCAAATACCATATCATTTTATATAAGGGACTTGAACATCTATGGATTTTGGTATCCTTGGAAGGTTCTGGAACCCATCCCCGGTGGATACCGAGGGACTGTATTTGGAGTTGTGAGAAAAGAATGGTCATGTTTTCATTATCTTGTAGAGAAAGGAGATCCTGGTAAGGCCTTCCCTCCAAGCTAATTCAAAGTTACTGCTACCCGAGAAGCAGGATCTGGCCAGAATTTGGGAGAGGGGGATGCTGGGAGAAGAGATCTATATTTTTAAAAAATGCTTAGGGGAGCAATGGAACCAGCAAAAGTCAAACCAAATAAAACCAGCATGCCCACTTACCTCTTTAATTTAGTCTCCCAAACAGATCATCATTTGAGTTATTCCACTGAAGTCAAGCATGAAATCTGTTTAGCTGGATAGCTACCCATTTCCTGTGACCTGCAAAAGAGATGCCCTATTCTTTCAGGATCCTTGGAATGCCACATGCTCAGGCCCACTGGAAAACTGTGAAGGAAAACTGAAGCCACGTGCCTGGGTCCACTGAGATCCACCACCCTTCCCCAACAGCCGTGTGTCAAGGAAACACAAAGATAGAGTGGATTTCAGCACCACCCAACCTAGACACATGGCTGCTAGTTTATCAGCATAGGTCAATGAATGGTTTTAAGTTGCTATGGGTTTAAAGGGTTTAAATGCTATGGGTTTAGTTGATGGGAATTTTTAAATCTTTTTTTTTTTTTTTTTTTTTTTTTTTTTTTTTTTTTTGTGGGATCCTTTGGCAGTTTTGTAAAATGTACAGACTGTTTCTCAGAATGTTTTTAAACATGTAAGTTATATTGAAATTGGCCAGGCACGGTGGTTCATGCCTGTAATCCCAGCACTTCGGGAGGCCGAGGTGGGCGGATCAGTTGAGGTCAGGAGTTTGAGACCAACCTGGCCAACATGGTGAAACCCTGTCTCTACTAAAAAAATACAAAAGTTAGCCAGGCGTGGTGGTGTGTGCCTGTAATCCCAGCTACTTAGGAGGCTGAGGCAAGGAGAATTGCGTAAACCTGGGGTGTGGAGGTTGCAGTGAGCCAAGATCGTGCCATTGCACTCCAGCCTGGGTGACAGAACAAGACTCTGTCTCAGAAAAAAATATATATATAAATATATATATAGAAATAAAATTATCAAGATATTTTTAAGAAACAAGTTTGTGATATATTTGTTTCTTTGTTAGCACATCAAATGCAAGATCTAGTGGTGAGTCTAATAACTTCTGTGATATTGAAACAATGATAAGTGTTAATGATAAATTCAAAATATCCTCAACAACTATAATGTGATATGAAGGTATCTGTGATTTCTATTGGTGAGAAAGTCACAGGTATTGCTAATGCATCTGTAGCTTGTTGTCTACATTCATAATGAAAAGAAATGCTAATTTTTAAATAATGATTGGTAGTAAGGAAAATGTAAGTTTTTCATTCAAGTTTATGGACTTCTGCTTTTCCTTGATTGCACTTGCAAATCTCTTTACTTCGTCTCGAAGAACCCCTTAGAAGGAGGAAGAGGGGTGCAGTTCTAATAGTACCTTAGAGATATGAAATGAGATGGTCACAGCCATATGAGTAGATTTTGATTGGATAACACTGGGCCCAAGTTTGGAGTGTCAACATTAAACCTGTGATATAAGATCTTGTTCCTAAGATGAAAAGTAACTTTATATTGTAATCCTGTAGAGTTGAGATCTTGAGAAGCATTCCCTTGATAAGAGGACACTGGAGGAAGTGTCAAAATCACCTGTCAAAGTAGGAGAGTGGTAACCAAAGCCAGGAAGGACTTGATAAGGATGAGTGAATCACCTCTGCTTGGTGAATGAGCCCAGGGTGTAGCTCAGCCTCCATCCAGGGAGCTTCAGTCTCCATTCAGGGAGTCTTCGTCAAGCGAACAGAGCAAATCCCCAGAGAGGAGGGGATCTGCAGTAAGGGTGGGAGAGGCACATGTAGATCAGGGCAGAACAGCCTGAAGCCTGGGAGCAGAGAGCAGAGAGAGAGCCCAAGCAGGAGTGTCTTCCTGAGGAGTAGACAAAATAACGATTGATCATTTAAACTTCATTCAAATTAAGAACTTTCACTTATCAATAGATATTACTGAAGAAAATGGAAAGGCAAACCACATACTGGGAGGAAAATGTTCAAGACATATATCTGACAGAAGATTCATATCCACCATATCCACAATATATAAAGAGCTCTTACAAATCAAAAAGACAAATACAGACAACTCAAAGATTATAAATGTACAAAAGACTCAACAGACACTTCACAAAGAGGATATCCAAATGGCCAGTAAGCATTTGAAAAGATGCTCAATATCACTAGTCATCAGGACATGCAAATTAAGCCTTCATTCAAATACACACATTGCAGAAGGACTAAAACAATAGAAATTCATGATGTCAAGTGTTGGAGAGGATATGGAGCAACTGAAACTCACACAGTGTGGGTGGGAATGTACACTAGTATAACCACTTTGGAAAGCTTTTAGTATCTACTAAAACAAAGCACAAATCCATGCCCAAGACCCAGTAACTCCATTCTTAGTTATAGGCCCAAGATTGGATTTGTCCACCAAAAGACAGGTACAAGAATATAGCTTTATTTTTTAAATATATGTATAAATGTAAATATTCATTTATATAAATATTTATCAACTTTATTCACTATAGCATCAACCTGGAAAGAACCCAAATTGCAGTAATATTTACACATGGGAATATGATATAGCAATGAAAAAGAACGGACTATCACTACACACAAAGTGGGTGAATCATATAGTCATAATGTAGAGCAAAAGGAGCCAGATGTAAAAGAGTATACACTGTATGATTCCATTTATGTGAAAGATGAGAACAGGCAAAACAAATCTATGGTGACAAAGGTCAGGATAGAATTTACTTTTGCAGGGTGGGGAATTGATTAGGAGAGGACACAAGGGCACCTTCTGTGGTGCTGAATTATAAATATTATTGACTTTCTGAAAAGTGATTTGGAAATGCAGTCAAGTAAAAGCAGACTGCCATACTGTAGATTCACTCCTGACTCTGGTTTTATATTACAAAAGGATTTCACTTGGGCCATATGAGCATGAAGAGAGTACAAGGGCAAGCTACAAACTGGCAAAAGATTCTTGCAATAGATGTATCTGATGAAGGCCTTGCATCCAGTAAAAAATGTGCAAAAGACTCAAACTTTATAAAAGAAGATAACCAAATGGCTAATAAGTGTAGGGAAAGTTGCTCAATATCTTGATTCGTCAGGGAAATGCAAATTAAAACCACAATCCCACAAAATAATACACACCCACGAAATGACTGAAATACCAAAGGTGGGCAAGCATTGAGCAATGGAACTCTCCCACACTGCTGATGGGAATGAAAAATGGCATAGTCATAGTGGAAACCAGCTGTATCTACAAACGCTAAGCATGTGCCTATCAGGCAAGAGCCCTGCGTGACTGGTCCAGGAGCCCAGTTAAATAAGAACAGGGAGAAGGACCAGAAATCTTGTCTAATGAAGTCTGCCAGGCTTAGGAAACTCTATTTCAAATGTTTGGGGTTTTTTGCCTTAGATTTCTAGCAAAGTGTTTTTTTGTTTGTTTTTTTTTTTCCAAAATCCCAGCATTATATTGGTTTAATTAAAGGAGAAGGGGAATTGTCTGCTTCGTTCAAAATAGTAAGGGAAATGAGAAGTCCAGTCTGCTGGTGGAAATGGCTGAGTCAGCAAGAATACCAGGGAACACTGTGGAGCCCTGGAGTGAGTGGTCAAGTCAGGATGGTTCAAGGTTTCTCTCATGGGGCCCCAGGGGAAAAGACTGAGAAAGCTACTCACCTCCTTCTACCACTGTCCAGGAAATGGCCTATCACTTCTTAGAGCTCTGGCTGCCCATGGGTGGCACAAACAACATGTGTGCCTTGCACAGAGGTATTTCTGCAGCCTTCACTTCTGTACTGGTAAGCCGGTGCTGCAGGAACTGGCATGGGAGCCTGGCAACAGAGTTGAGAATCCAGCTCGGGAGGGGAGGATGAAGATGATGGAGGGGGGACTTGGGGTAAGGGGAGCACAGTGGTCAAAGAAGTTAAGAAGACTTGAGCCAAGAAAAGCCTGAGGCTCAGCCTTCCAGCTCTCCCCTTGTGAGCCCATCCATCAGCATGGCCTTCTGGCCCCACATTGATGCTTCCCATGAAAATTGGTGCCGGGATGGACAAGCTCCAGGGTGACTCATAACAAACAGCAAACAGCACAAGGATGGCTGGGGATTTGACATCTGTTCCACGTCCCATAATGAAAACTTATTTCTCCTAAACACTGAGGATGGCAGCTATAAATACCAACCTTTGTGGCTCACTGTGAGGATATTTTTTCCTGGTTTGAGAATTTTCTCAGGAGATGCAACTAATGATGCACCCAGACTCCCCAAGGCACATGTCAAAGTTCCAAGTTATGGCAACTCAGTCCTTGAACAAAATGTGATGTACAAGATACTAGCCCTCTTGCGATATAAAGTGTTTTTATTTGTTTGTTTTTAGGTTTCTAGTAAACTTAGACCCCATTCACATGTCTTGTTCTGTTCATTTGACTTTGAGATTTGGGAGACTGACTTTTCAACCTCGTATTCATTGTTGTCATCATCCACTGACATGTATTAGGCACTTACTGTGTGTAGAATGCTGTGTTTATCACAGAAGGGTTGTATATAAACTCATACAAGGTATCCATAGGATGACCAAGGTATTGTTATTAAATCCCAAGATACCAGTCATTCATTCATGGTATGAGGCTCAGAGAATTATTTTGTGAGCCTCCACCATGTGCCCAGTACATGCCAAATGGGCTGTTGGTGACACAACAGAAAGCAGCAGAACAGAAAGAGTCTGTGCCCCGACAGTGCTCATGGTCCAGTGAGGGAGGAAGATTTTAACTTTTATTTTTAAATTTTATTTATTAATTTATTTTTTTGAGATGGAGTCTTGCTCTATTGCCCAGGCTGGAGTGCAGTGGTGCCATCTTGGCTCACTACAGCCTCCACCTTCCAGGTTCAAGCAATTCTCATGCTTCAGCCTCCCAGGTAGCTGGGACTACAGGCATATGCCACCACGCCCGGCTAAGTTTTGTATTTTTAGTAGAGACAGGGTTTTGCCATGTTGGACAGGCTGGTCTTGAACTCCTGACCTCAAATGATCCACCTGCCTTGGCCTCCCAAAGTGCTGGGATTACAGGTGTGAGTCACCATGCCCAGCTAGGATTTTGACCTAGAAATCACTCCTATCTGCACATTTCACATTCCCCAACCCTAAACTACGAAAAGAAGGTGGCAGTTAAGTTTAGAATCATCAGGGGTACACAGTGGGATAGAAACTAACTGCACTTTGAGAGGGTTATACAGATTGGCAGGGAGAAATAACCAAATAGGCCAAGGAGGCTGTGGCTGGTAGTTGCATCATACGTTGTAGGGGGTTTGCGGCTGTTTGAAGGAAGGCAGCTGTGGCATCCTGCAAACTAAGAGATGTGGCCGTGGAGGAAGACTGCAGGGCTGTTCTCATTTGGTTGTGTGAGGTCTGTTGCCCACCATGTGGTCGAGAATCCCTAAAGCTGATTTCAGGGAGTAGGTGGAATCTGGGGTGAGGGGGTGGGAGGTGGGGTTCAGGGCAGGCGGAAACCCAGACTGAAGGGAAGGAGAATGTTGTTGTAGGCATCCCTCACCTTGACCCTCTGACTGGGTCTCCATAGACAAAGAAGAATGAAGGAAGAGAATTCAACAATATTACTACCCACTCATAGGAAAGGAGAGAATGATGTATTTGCAGCTGCTGTTCACTTTACAAACACCTTCACGCATATGGTCGCACTTGTTTCTCTTAGTAGCTTTTGAAGTAGGCAAGGTGGGCCATTTCACAGAGGAGAGAACTGAGGCTTCTTACTAAGGTTAAGGGATTTACTCAATACCATACCACTTATTAAGTGGCAGAGGGGGGACTTGAACTCACTTCTTCTGTTAGTCCTGTGTTCTTTCCATAGGTATAAATATTATTATTTAAATTTGCAGAGACCCCCATCTAGGAGCCCAGAACCTCCGAAGGTGAAGGTTTGCTCCTGAACTTGGCAAATAACATTGACAATTCTGCTGGGAAGGAATCTTAATTTGTCAGAACACTTCCCAGAAGGGCTGCCTCTGTGTGCTGAAGAGAAAACAGATGTCAGTGACTAGTTCTCAGCCTGCAACATTCAGTCCACTTTATGATTCTCTTCCACAGGCATAATGAGACAGAGGGATTCCTCCCTGCCTGACAGGGCCAGTTTTATGCACATGGAATATAAATAGCTGTCTCTACCACATGATTCTAGAACTGGTGTCAGTAAACTTTCTATAAAGGTCCAGATAGTAAATGTTTTAGGTTTTTTAGGCCACATGCAATTTCTGTTACAACTACTTAACTCCGCCACTGAGGCGTGAAAGCCACCATAGACAATGTATAAATGATGGGGATGGCTGCGTTCCAGTAAAACTTTATGGACACTGAAATGTGCATTTCATATAATTTTCACATGTCACAAAATGTTATTCTACTGATTTTTTCAAGTATTTAAAAATACAAACACCATTCTTGACTTGTGGATTATACAAAACAGGTGTTGGGCAAGGTTTGGCTCACAGGTTTGAAAGACCAAAGAGGTCTCTCAGTCCCAAATATTGTCTCCACAGAGACCTGGATTTCCAACTTCCACCATCAGTTTCACCATCAGTACTCCATTCCTTTCTTCTCTTCTCTTCTCTTTTGTCAGACAGATCTTGCTGTATTACCCTCGGTTGCCCTGGCTGGAGTGCAGTGACACAATCATAGCTCACTGTAGCCTTGAACACCTTGGCTCAAGCAATTCTCCTGCCTCAGTCTCCTGAGTAGCTGGGACTACAGGCACACTCCACTGCTACTGGCTGGTGCTCATTCCTTTTGGGTTTCACTGTACTTCTCCAGACTCTTCTTTTTAAGAAGCAGGCATCCTCGGAGGAGGCTGATTAGAAAGAAGCCTCAGTTCTCGGCTGGGTGCAGTGGCTCACGCCTGTAATCCCAGCACTTTGGGAGGCTGAGATGGGTGGATCACAAGGTCAGGAGTTCGAGACCAACCTGGCCAACATGGTGAAACCCTGTCTAATTAGCCAGGCATGGTGGCGTGCACTTGTATTCCCAGCTACTTGGGAGGCTGAGCGGGAAGCATTGCTTGAACCCAGGAGGCGGAGGTTGCAATGAGCCAAGATCACACCACTGCACTCCAGCCTGGGCGACAGAGCAAGACTTTGTCTCAAAAAAAAAAAAAAAAAAAAAAAAAAAAAAAGATAAAAGAACAAAAGAAGAACAAAGGAAAGAAAGAAACCTCAGTTCTCTCCTCTGTGAAATGTCTTGCCTACTTCAAAGGCTATTAAAAGAAACAAGTGCAATCATACATGTGAAAGTGAAAAGTGAACAGTAGCTGTAAATACATCACCCTAACTTCATTTTAGAACTTTATTATTAGATGTGTTAGAATGTAAGTGCCATGAGGGCAGGGCCTTTGTCTGTTTGGTTCACTGTTAAGTTCACTATTAAGTGCCTAAGACAAGGAACTGAGTTGCATAAATACTCTGTATAAATACTAGTTGAGTGGATGAATGTCTTTCCCTTCTAATTTGAAAGATTGGAGCCACTAGAAGAGATGGTTGGGGCAGTGAAGGCAAGGGGTGGTGGGTGAGTGGGCAGAGGTGACAAAGATAAAGCAATTCCTTAACTGATGTTCCTGCAAGCCCTGGCCTGGGAGGTGCTGAAGTCTGCTGATGCTCTCGGAAATCAGTGGGCTTGGAAGAGCCAGGACACAGGGTATGCCAGTGCTCACGGAGCCTGGGAAGGGAGTCAGGAAAGACCCAGCAGTTGCACACGGCACCCGGAGAAGTGGCACCAAGTCCCGATGGATTCACCCGATCCATTTCCGTGGAGTGGTGCAGTCGCTGCCAAGAAAAACTTTAGGACTTGACAAGATTTGGCAAGTCCCTGAAACATGAATTTGTGCAGTGTAAAGTTACGTGAGCCTTTTGGGAGATGGGGCATATCCAAGAGACAGTGGAAAAGTGTGCTTGGGATGTCAAAACCCACTCTTCCTACAGGAAAGTGCCAAGGAAAGGGAAGGCTAAAAGAGGGCAGAGAATGAAGACACACCATCCCCATCCTCCTAAACTGGCCACACATTTTTCTGAGTCAGACACATCATAAAATGCTATAGGACTGAATGAATGCTATGAATGTGTATATGTTATTAAAAATAACCAGGGTTCCTCACTGCAACCACAGTGAAAAATACCAACCAGGATGCTTACTGAATGGAAAAGTTCTTGCAGATAAACTGTCCCAGTAAAGGTCTCCAGCCTTGATTTCTCACCCTGAGTTTTCCTTACGTCCTTATGCAGAAAAGAATCCTAACCAGCCATCCCCCTGGCTGCCCACAAATCTGATGCTCATCTCTTGTATATGGACTTTATTTATTTATTTATTTATTTATTTACTTATTTATTTATGAGATAGAGTCTTGCCCAGGCTAGGGTACAGTGGCATGATATCAGCTTACTGCAACCTCCACCTCCTGGACTCAAGCGATCCTCCCGCCTCGGCCTCCCAATGTGTTGGGATTATAGGCGTGAGCTACCACACCTGGCCGCTTATTGATGTTGAAATCTGACTTGGTGATTTCCCAAACTTATACAAGGATAGACCAGATCAGCCACTCTTTTTCTGGTAGATAAGTCAACTGGGGGCTGAGCAAGACCTTCCAGATGTTGCTAGGGGGGTGAGGTTTCCACACACCTGGTCCAGGATCCCCTGCATGGGGAGGAACCGCTAGGGCAAACCGAGCTCTCCATATGACCTAGAGTCTGGACGTGCAACAGAAGAGGTCAACATTTGGGGCCAACATAAAAATCACGAAACTTTAGGGAATGCCTGTGATGCATTGTGGAGACATAAGCTTCAGGTTTCTTCCTTGATATACCCACAGCAGCATGGCAGAGAAGCTAAGAGTCCATTAGACTCAGGATCATATCCTGGACCTTGATCTTACTAGCTATTTGACTTGGGACATTACATTGCCTCGCCGTGGCTTGATTTCATCAGCTGTAGAGTGGGGAGTGATATTTACCTCATTGACTTATGAGCATTGATTGAAATGAAATGTCTAATGCAACTAGTACAGTACCTGGCATATAGGAGGTATGTGATAAATAGTATTTGCTGTTATTTTTAACTGCAATTTAATAAAACAATTTCCTTTTGCTCTCAATTAGCAAGGCTTCAACTTCCCGTTGCCCAGCCTCCAGGAAGAGGAGGCCCTCCTATGCCTCCTGACATCACATTGCCTACTCCTCAAACTCATCTGCTAAAGTTCTCTCATGGAGACGACAGCAAGCAGGTGCCCAGTTGAGTATGGCTCAAAGTGGCCCTCCAGTCTCATGAAATTGTTTTGAAGTCTCAGCTTTAATTTAAATATGCTTGTTAACTTTGCATTTCACTCTATAAAATCTTTTGATATATTAAATCTTATTGGTTTGTTCTCCCAGAATTTTTGAGTAACTTCAAGGTTCTGTGAAGACAAATGTTCCCCTTAAACACATATCCCTGTTGGAGAATCTCACACTAACATCACCTCTGCCCGCGGCAGGTCAGTAGGTTTGAGGAGAGAGGCTTCAAGTTAGACCATCAAGGATGACTTCATGGAAATGGTGAGGCCTGGGCTGGCCTAGTAGGATATGGACTCAGGGGAAGAAGGAATAAATGTCTTGAGCAGAGGTCTAGAGGTGGAGAACACAAATGAAACTCCCAAAGAACCATGAAGAAACTCAGTTCTGGAAACCAAGAACTAAGATTCCTTCTCAGCTGAAAGTCACTAATCTTTGTGTCTCATTCCAGTAAAACCCAATCCCACAGGAGTCAGAGTTGCATTCCAAGGCCATCAGTCACCTTCAGCAGCCACACAGTCCCGTCTGTCTTCTCACTCACTCTGTACATGTTTTTCACCTGGGCAGGAGCCCCTGTACAAGCGTGGCTGGCGCCAGGCATTGCTCTCCAGCCTCCCTCAGGACTCACGGTCATTAAGACATTTCTCATAATGAGCACATAAGCCCCAACTCACCCAGCCCTCCCTGCCCATTTCAGCAGCCAGCCTTCAGGTTTCACCCTCCACCATCCCAGGCCAGGCACCCACTCACTGTGGGAATTGTCCTTGCTTTCCTCCCTCTCCCCTTCCTTCCTCTGAAGCTTCCTTCCTGGAAGTTTTAAGGAGAGTTCAGAGCCACAGGGAGGCTGAATTCTGATACTCCATAAATTGAGACTGAGTTCTCCTACATAAGACTGCCTCAGCACGCTCAGCTAACTTGCTTCTCTTTACCAGACCACTTCCAGTTTGCTCTTCTCATTTTAGCTGTCTTCCTCCAGGATCCTGTGGAGTCATCCAGGAAGCACAGCGAGGGGCAGTCGGTTGGAGGACCTAACAGTGCCTTCTGCCCCTGGCACATTCGCCACAGAAGAAGACTACTCTGGGACTCAGCAGTATGGGATGGTGCTGTGGCAGCAGTCTCCTTGGAGCTCACTGGATCCTTAGAATTATTTTGTGATGCTTGTTCTGCATCTTGAAATGACGACCTGTGCCTCTGGGACTCAGCTGCAAGGAAGACAAGTGGAAGGCAAGTGGACATGTTTTTCTGTGTATCCCAAAACAGGTAGCAGTGTCTTTGCAGGTGAGAGCCCTCTTTCCAGTTGTTCCCTACAGTGCTGAGCATATTATAGGTCTTAATAATACTTGATGAAAGATGTAGTGGTTTCCAGCCAATATGTTTAGATATCTATCCCTCTTCCCCACATACACCGACATGGAGTATCGATTCTTTAATTTGGAAAGACAGAAGTTGCAATAGGGCAACATATAATGGTATTATAGGCTAGGCAATCAGATGAAACGTGGAGAACAAACTTAGGTGGTGCAAATATTACAGCCTAACTCTCCATCTGTAAAATGGAGATAAAACTCCCTAAATAATAGGCATGCAGTGAAACAATTTAGCAAAGGTGAACATTTAGCAAAGGGTGCATCAAAGATTCCTCATAGTAGTCATTTGCTTCTTTCTCACTTTGGTTGGTCATCAAATTCGAGTTGGTAAAAGTAAAATGGCTCCGTTGGAAGCTAGGAGAGAAAGATATATCCACTTAAGACAGTAGGAAGTGTGGCCCTGAGGGAAAAATATGAAGAGCTCACAGGAGTATTTGGCTACACCATGATAGCTGTTTCTCTGAATGTTCAGTCCATGCTCTGCCTTCTGGGGTTGTGGAGATGGCTCCTCATAGTCCCATCCCCAAGCCACACCTGAGTGTCTCAGTAGTCATGAATTCTAGGCTGGACAGACCCCGGGGCTGCTGATGCCAGGGAGGCCTTTCTTGGGCTCTGGCCTTCTTTGCCCCACCCTGGCTTGCTAACAGCCAGCACCCAAGCCTTAAGTTAATAGGAGACCAAGAGTGGCTTCAAAAGTCTCCTTAGGGCTTTGGGGAGGAATGTGGAGATGCCCGAAGAGGGTACAGGAAGAACAGATCCCATGCATCACTGCCTCTTGTCAGTAAGGTGGGTCATGGTGGATGGTACCCGTGGTACAGTCCTTTCTCCACTCTGGCAGAGGCTAAGATGCTGCCTCTTGATCGGAGAATAAGCACTTAAGGCAGTCGTAACCAATGCTAGCATTCTCTATCCGCATGGAGTGTGCAGACCTGACCATGGCTGACAGCTTTTAATTTCCCTAACTAAACTGGGTAGAATTTGTTTAATATCTGTTTAGCTTCAACAACCCCATTGAACATCAAGAACAAGTCAAAAGACCAGTGAGGTTTTGACTAAACTGGATTTGTTTGTTTTTGTTTTGTTTTACTGCTGTAAAGAGAGGGCAAACACTACAGAATTCTATAGAATGAAACCACTTTCTTAGTGAAATTGCCTTAGTTTAGGCAGCAATTTCTTTCAGAAAGTTATTAAATCAGCAGAATGTGTCCCAGAGGCAGGCAGATAGGAGGAATAGGTAAAAAGTTTAAGTCATCTGCTTGGATCACACAGCACAGGAAAGCCAAAGGAAAGAAGAAAAACAACTTCTTCTACAACAGGAATTTATTCTCATTCCTGGTTCACAATTCTTTCTGGGAAAGATTGTGTGTGTGTGTGTGTGTATATGTGTGTATGTGTGTGTGTATATATATATATTTTTGAGACAGAGTCTTGCTCTGTTGCCCAGGCTGGAGTGCAGTGGCACAATCTTGGTTCACTGCAAGCTCCGCCTCCTGGGTTCACGCCATTCTTCTGCCTCAGCCTCCTGAGTAGCTGGGACTACAGGCGCCCGCCACCATGCCTAGTTAATTTTTTGTATTTTTAGTAGAGACGGGGTTTCACCGTGTTAGCCAGGATGGTCTCGATCTCCTGACCTCGTGATCCACCCGCCTCGGCCTCCCAAAGTGCTGGGATTACAGGTGTGAGCCACCGCTCCTGGCCGGTATATATTTTTTATGTAAAACTTTTTCAAATTTGGTTTCCACATTTAACCCAAGACAAGGCTGTACCGGTCTTGGAGGTGAAGGTCACCCATATCAACAAAAAGGCTTCCTGCTGTAAAATTCTCTCTGATCATCCTCTAAGGTCCTGTGTCTCTGGCTGTCCACTGCGGCTGCAGTGCTGTCCATAGCTGGAGCATTCCCACCACTAGCTTCTTTGCTTCTGTTTCTGCTTCCAGACTGCCCAGAAAGGCTGGAGCAAATGTCATGACTGTGCAGACCAGGCTGTTGCAGAGCCGGGCTTCCATCTTCAGCTTCTCAATGCCCTATTATTCATTCCCGCCTGACTTTCTATTCCGTGTCCTCCCTGCCTCAAATTTCCAAGCCACTTCTCTCTTCCCATCACCTTTGTCCCCACCCCTCACTCAGCACAGGATCTCATTGTTTCCTTCCCCAGGAGGCTGCCTGCCCCCTCGCTCCCCTTGTGTTTACCTTAACTGTTCTCTGGTCTATCGTACCTTCTTCCTGCTGCTTTGCAAGCCCACCTGCTCCACCCCTTCCTGCCCCTCCCGTGATCCTGCTCCATCAGAGTCCCCTCTTGGGTGCCTTTCAATCTCTCCTTCCTTATGATTCCTCTTTAAATATTGATCAAGGGCCCATCACCCAAAGAAAATTTTCCATGCAGTCATCATGGTGAAAATTCTTTAAAGCCAGGT
Source organism: Macaca thibetana thibetana (assembly GCF_024542745.1). Classification (NCBI taxonomy): domain Eukaryota; kingdom Metazoa; phylum Chordata; class Mammalia; order Primates; family Cercopithecidae; genus Macaca; species Macaca thibetana. The sequence continues at coordinate 61,948,773 of NC_065590.1, read as the reverse complement.
GCGAAATCTTTCTGCCTCTACTTCCCACACCCTGCTCAGCTTCTCCTTTATTGCCCAACCCAACTGCCTCACGATCTCCCCTTCTTGGGTCTCCTTGAAGCATCAGAAATACCTTCCAGCCTTTCTTCTTGGAACTTTCCTCCCTTTTCCTCATGGCCCGTCTCCTACTAACCCTGCCATTCTGTGTTGTCTGTTGCACTGGCTCCCCTAGATGTGGGCATTCCTCAGAGTTCTGCCTTCCTTCTGTTTTGTTCCATTTATCTGTTTACTATTCCCTGGATAGTCCTTCATGACAGTCACCACCACCAACTCCAACTCCATGTGTCCAGTTGGAACTAGTGTTTTCTTTTCCCTTTCCCCAAATCCACTTCTCTCTCAGAGTTCTCAGTCTCTGTCCTGCCCATGGTCACCTTCTCAGGCACCCTGAAGAGAGCAGACTACTTGATGGCACTTCCCTTCCTCCCACCACACCTGATTGGCTGCCCCTGACCTCTGCAGTTTCCCCAGCACCCATCCCCTCCCTCCAGGAACACTGCCTTTGCCTTGCCTGTCCTCCTCTCTGACCTGGGTTACTGAAATAGCCTCTGGTCCACCTGCCTCTAATATCATCCCTTCTCAGCTTGTCCTTTTTATGGCTTACAGGTTCAATTACGAATATATAGGTTGGGTTGTATCACCACTCACTCCATCCGCAGGTCTCCAAAACCTTTAAGGGTTATCTCCAGTTTGCAAAACAAACCATCTAAAAACTCCTAATTCCACTTTCCACCCCCACCAACACACTCACACACACACACACACACACACCCCACACACACCCCGCAGGTGCTTAACTTTCTCCTCCATTAATTTGGGACCACTCATCATTCCCCAGATACAATTTTTACTTTTATTCCTTTGTGTTTTGCTGGTTGCTTGCCTTGGAACATTATCCTCCCCTTTTGAAATCCTATTTGGCTTGTAAGGCTCACCTCTTTCATGAAGCTTTCTCCTGTTCCTCCTGGCACAGCACACTTCTTCCTCCTCTGAAGTCAGGTGGCATTTTGCCTGTCTCTCCATCACAGGACTTACTTCATCCTTGTCTTTTTTATGCCTGTATCCTGAAAGAGCCTAGCAATATGGCTCTTATTATTATTTGATAGTGGCAACTTATTATTTGCTGAATGAATGAATGAATGTGAGAAGTGAAATTATTATTTGCTGAAGGAATGAATGAAGTACTCCACTGTTTTATGGGTATAGTAACTATGATAACTTTCATGGTATGCTGAGTGGCAGATCACAGCACTTTCACATATTAATAGCTCAGTTTTATCAGGAGCATAGCCAAGACCCTGCCAAGGCCCACAGAGCAGCCCTCCCAGCTTCCCTTCCCCACTGCTGTCCATTCTTCCTCCTGGGGCTGGACCTCTCTGCCCCTTTACTCTGGATAAGATTAAGTCTTGACTTTCATTAATCTTCAGCCGTTTAAAAGAGGAACTTTGCCCCCTTCACAGGGCTGCTGTGAAGTTGTCTGTTAGCCCTAACACTTGTTCCCCCACTTCTTTGCCCTCTGCCCTGGCCAAGATTTCCCCTCCTACCGTTCAGATACTAGCTGAAATGGTTTGGATCTGTGTCCCCACCAAATCTCATGTCAAATTGTAATCCCCAGTGTTGGAGCTGGGGCCTGGCGGGAGGTGATTGGATCATGGGGGCGGCTTCCTCACGAGGGTTTAGCACCATCCTCTTGGTGCTGTTCTCATGATAGTGAGTGAGTTCTCACAAGATTTGGCTGTTTAAAAGCGTGCAGCACCTCCCCGCTCACTCTGTCTTGCTTCTGCTCCCACCATGTAGAAGCCTCACTCCCCCTTCACCTTTTGACATGATTGGAAACTTCCTGAGGTCTCCCCAGAGGCAGAAGCTGCTGCTTTCCGTTCAGCCTGCAGAACTATGGGTCAATTAAACCTCTTTTCTTTATAAATTACCCAGTCTCAGGTATTTCTTTATAGCAGTGCAAGAACAGACTAACACACCAGCTAATCCAAGTTCTTTTTCTTTCTCCCTCTCATGATGGGCTTTGCCTTGCCCGTCATGTACACCTAAGTGGAGATCTCAGTCCCTATGTCTGCTTCCCAAGGACTTCTGCATCCAAGCTTCTTTTTGAATGATAAAATGAAAGGCATCGTCTCCTAGGAAAGGCAATTCAGGACTTCGGAAATGGGCAGGGGAATTCTGAGGGACTGAGATCCTTCCTCCTGCTCCTTGAATGCCATAAGCAACTGTCTCTCTCCTTTATCTTGCCCTGCAATAAATTCAGGGAGGCCGGGACCACACAGAAGCCCTTCCCCTAAATACCATCCTAAAAGCAGCAAGAGGGAGCCATGCGGAGGGGAGGACAGCCTGTGATTCTGGCCCGTCCCACGGGTGAGTCAGCACTCATGTGGTCAGCCCTCTGGCTCTCCTCCCCCAGCCTAGGGAGAAAATGCTGAGTCGCACACCTTGTGGGCAGCCATGGAACCAGAGGCTCCCCTGCTGCTCTCCATCTTCCCATGCCCCAGTCAGCTCCGGGCCTCGTACCCACTTCTTGGCCTTTGATGAGGGGGCCTCGCAGGCTCCAGCCAGCCGCCACCCTGGGAAGCCATCCGTCTAGCGGTCAGATGAAACGCAGGCTTCCAGGGAAGGGGCAGAGAAAGAGCCAAGAGTCTTGTGTCCCCCGTCTGTACCTGTGCAAGCCTGAGCAGGAGACACAGGGCCCCCTTCCTGGGCTGTGGGCAGAAGTGGAGCCAGCCAAGACCACAACCCACCCATCCAGGTTTCCATTCATGAACCTTCTACAGGCTCAAGGCTGGAAGTTCGCCTCCTTTGCTGTGGCTTGAAGTGGTTTACGCAGACCGAGTCCAGATATGTAATAGCTGTTCGCTATTTTCTATGAGAAGATTTATTCAAAAATAAATTTAGCTAAGGGGGGAGGAAAGTTAAAAAAAAAAAAAGAAAAGGAAAACAGAAGGACAGATTTTCTTATTGACTCGCTGCCAGGGATTGAAACATGGAGGCCGGCCTTCCTTTTGGAGAAGAGAGACAGCTGCAACATTTCACGGTGTAAAGTCAGCGAATTTCCACAGGCCCGCCAGCCAGGGACCACAAAATGGTTTCAAACAACGGCTCGCTTCATGCTATTTGTGTGTGAGCGCGCGCGTGTGTGCGTGAGTGTGTGTGTTTAGAAAAAGGCAAGGGTGGGGGTTGGGCAAAGGGGAAGCTAAAAAGTGTCCTCGCCCGGCCGGAGTGGGCAGGGGCGGAGTGAGCAGATTAATGAAAATGTTTCGCTGGCATGAGGGGTTTGATTGCCCCACTGCAAAATTGCTTGCAGATTCGAAAACAGCATGTTTCATTTCAAACTCATTCTCTTGCCATACATTAGCACTTGTCAATGTAACCATTAAGCACAGGCAGTGCAGAAATTTAATTACAAAACCATTTATTTTATTGAAAGAAAAATAAACCCAAGCTACCTCAAATGCATTAGGTAGGTTCAAAACATGTTCAGCTGATAACACCCAAGGGTAGGGAGGCTGCTGCAGGAATAAATGCGTCTTTCATGTGCGGTGGGGACTCGATATTAGAAACAGCTGCCTCTAGGTCCTCTTTATTTAAGTTCAATTAGGAATTAAAAAACAACCGAATTAATGAAGGGACTTTTTATATCTGCAGTCACTCGGCTGTGGCATTCATTCTTCTCTTCCCAATTCACCTCCCCTTTTAAGTATTTGGATTAAAAATGCTAATTAGTCAAAGTGAACTTTTTATGGCATGGATCCCCCTCTCCACCCACTCTCCATCCCATCTCAGGCTTGTCTTTTGTTCTCCTAATGGGAGATTATGCAAGGCCTATCGTATTAAAGGAAATCACAAAAATGTGCTAAACACATCAAAAAGTCTCCAGTCTGTATCTTATTTATGCCTTCTTCCCTCTCCCCCATGTACGTCTTCCACACAGTTGGAAAGCCGGCAGCGCAAGGCTCTCTGGTGAAATACTAGATTTGGGTCGAGCGGCCGGCTGATGTCATGCTGGAGACCGCCTCTCCTGAGCACTAATGGGCTGCCAGTAACAAGTCTGTTTTACTGTTCTTCTGGAAAGGAAAAAAAAAAAGAGTTATAACCTTCGTGGTTTGGACTGATTTGTCAATTTAAAGTGCATTTTTTTTTTTTTCTGTCTGAGCTATCTACCCACAATTTCTTACAGACATCGCCTCATGCGGTCCACTCAGAGGAAGAATCTGGAAAGGGAAGATTGGTTGTTTTTTCTAACTTTCCTAGCAAGTATACAAACCTCTAAAATTTCAGAGAGCATCTGTATTAGCTCGTTCTCATGCTGCTGATAAAGTCTACCCGAGACTGGGCAATTTAAGAGGTTTAATAAACTTACAGTTCCATGTGGCTGGGGCAGGTCTCACAATCATGGTGGAAGATGAAAGTCATGCCTCACATGGTGGCAGACAAGAGAAGAGAGCTCGTGTAGGGAAACTTCCTTTTTAAAACCATCAGATCTTGTGAGACTTACTATCACGAGAACAGCACAGGAAAGACCCGCCCCCGTGATTCATTTATCTCCCATTGGGTCCCTCCCACAACACATGGGAATTATGGGAGCGACAAGATGGGATTTGGGAGGGGACACAGAGCCAAACCATATCAGCATCATCGGATCATTTGCACAGTGGGAGGTGGGGAGTGGGAGGCAGATAGGCACAGAGGGGGCTCTTTCCCTGCACGTTCATTTTTAGGTCTTGTAACTACACTGATGTGCAGTAGCAGACCTTTGTGACATTGACTCAGTGATGGTTCTGCCTCTGTCACTACTGTCCAGTGTGAGACCTAAGGAGGGCTTCCTGGCCTGCTTCAGAAGGGCCTCCAGAGCTCTGTTGCCCCTTGCAAGACCACTGCCAATGCTTTCTGGGGCTACCCATATTGTCATCTAAACTGCTCGGAGACCCACCAGGCACAAAGCCAGGCAGCTTGAAAATTCGCTGGACGGGCACGGCTGCCTCTGACCCCAGCTGCCTTGATCTGCCCTTGACACGTACTCTTCATGCCAAAGACCCAGGGAACCCGAGGCAGGGAGAACACATTCAGAAAGAGAAATTCACCATTCCAGGGAGTAACCCTTTACCAATAGATTGTAGATAAGCACTTGCTTGGAGAAGAGAAAGGAGGGCAGAAGGAAAGAGGAAGGAGTTGGTCATATTTTAATATTCTAAGACTTGGCGTCTAACATGAGCCCTGCAAACCAAGGAGGCAGCAGGGTGGAGTGGGCCTCTGTGGTGTTACCACAAGTGCACCCAGCAGAGAAAATAGCAATATACTGCAAACATTCCCTGAGGGGTTCAAGAAGGTGACACCCTACTCTGACCCAGCCATGGAGAGATGCTCTTCTAAAACCATGTGTAAGAAAGAGCAAAGGCTCGGGCGGGGGTGGGGGGCAGTAGGGTGGGGGTATGTGGGAAGAGAGGGCTGGATTGTTTAATGCACCGTTACTGAAGGAATTTCCACTCGGGTACGTATGTGCTGTAGACTTTCTGAACATCACATCTCACTCAATAAAAGTGCACGCCAATACCACGTGCTCTGTTTATGTCTCTCCCTATCCAGTGCACTGGATGGATGGATGAAGGCACTCTCCCAGGCTTCCAACTCTTGGTAAGTGTGCATTTTCTAATTACATTTCTCAGCCTGGGTTTCAGACAGGAGAGCTCAAAAAATGTATTCCAGTTTTACAAATAGCAACGGTTTTTTAAAGACAGCAACTCAATGATTCAAGAATGACATCTTTTCTCTTATTCTTGTCTTCAAGAGTAAGAAGTAAACTCCCAGGAAACAGAATTGGTTTCCTCTCCCAGGAGTTGGGTTGTAGATGGAGCATGCAAGTTCTTCAAAATGATCCCGTGGCTTAGAAGCAAGAAGAGGGGAAGGTAGAATGAATTTGCATCCAAGGGGCCTTCTAGAGAGTGTGGAATCCTGAATTGTGCATAACAGAGTGTGCCTGGGAAACAGGAGAGGTGGATGTCTACCCAAAGCATCATTTTAACAGGCAAAGCTACTCCCTCTCCCTAAGGAGCTACAAAACCCATAGCAAGATCATGTGGCAACTAGGGCCACCTGCTTCAAATAGGGTTTTCTCTCCCGGCTTTGATCCTTTACCCCCAGTCATTTCCCTTCTCTGTGACACACAGAGTAGATAACACCACCTTAGCATTGAGTTTTAACCATTTATTCACATATATTTGTTGAGTACTATATTCTGGGCATTATACTAGGCATTGGGGATTTAATGAAGAACGAGACAGACAAAGTTCTTGCCATTGTCATTTAAATCCCAGTAAGGGAGGTAGACATGAATCAGGTAAACAAATAAATGAAAGGGCCACAAATTGTTAATGCTTTGAATGGAATACATTGAGCATTAGAATGGGCTTTAATGGGAAGGTTTGTCTGAGGAGAAGAGTTATGCTAGATCTAAAGGCAGAGAAGGAGCCAGCCCCATGCAGAGCTGGGAGGAAAGTGGCAACAGTGACAGATGCCACAGGCAACATGAAGCTCTAATGCCCATGAGAGTGTGGCCTGACTGGGATCAGCCAGAAGGCTGTTGTGACTAAGTGTGACAAGTGAGGTTGGGCAGTGGCACGGACACAGAACATCCTACATGTAGTGGGAAGCCACTGAATGGATTTTAACCATGGATGGGCATATTCTGATTTATGTCTTAAGAAGGTGATTTTCTGCAAATATGGAAATGAACTGGAGGCGGGCAAAGGTAATAACAGGGAGGCCCTTCAGCGGGTATTGCAGCCGAAGTGAGAGATGGTGGCCAGAAGTGGAATGATGGTGAGTGTTCTGCTTCTTTTTGTTTCACGTAGATTGATTTGGTTTTTTTTAGGCAGTTTGAGAGTTCTCTGAGAACAAAATGCTTATTTTATTCTTCATAGGATAAAGGAGGAGCACCACTCCTCACCATCAGAACCTTCATATGATGCAACAAGAACATACTTCTTCTCTGCTTAGTCTTCAGTGCAGGGCAGCCTGACACAGGCTATTCTTCTGGCCTCCTACACCATCACTGCCCTTTTGGGGGACATGAGCATCATGTCCTTCCCTTTTCTCCCTCTTCCCAAACCATGACAGGCCTTTCCCAGAGCCCTTCTACCTAGAGTGTCCTTCTTTCTTTTTGGCAAAGCCTGGCTTTTCTTGCTATCTAAATTGTCTAATAAAATACCGACTCTCTGAAGGCTTTCCCTGACTCCCTGGGGTAGTGGCAACAAAGTGCACCTCTGTGCTCCCATGGTGCTTTGTTCATGTCTAGAGTTTTGCACCTGCTCACACCATGTTGTATACTCTGCTTGAGTGTCTATCTCCTAACCAGATCCCTAGCTCCTAGTTACAAACTCATTGCCAAATCTCAGCCTTTTCTTTAAAGAGGAGTCAAGGTGAGGATAGATTTTGAATCATGTTATTTGAAATCATGTTATTACATGGTTAATATTAATAAATCTTATCATTATAAACTTCTATTGTACTTTATATTTCCATTAAACTTTTAAATAGTTTTAAAAGTTTAACTTCTATTAAACTCTTAACTTAAAACTTTTAACTTCTATTAAGCTCTTAAATCTTAGCATAAATCTTTATTATCTAAGCTGTGGCCTCAAATTTAAACAGAAAACAGGCCTGGTAGAATGTAAGTCCACTCTCCTAATGAATGGCTGAGTGTGTGAGCTGGAAGATTGATCAATAGAAATTATCTAAAGACAAGAGGAAAAAAAAGTTGAAAAAATGAACAAGCTTCAGGGACATGTGGGACAATATCCAAATGTTCCATATGCAGTTAATTACAGTCCCAAATGTAGATAACAAAGATAATGGGGCAGAAAAAATATATATCTGAGAACATACTGGCTGAAAAACTTCCAAATTTGTTGAAAGACATAAATTATAGATCCAAAAACACAGTGAATTCCAAACAGGATAATTTTGAATAAAATCCTATCTAGGCACATCATAATTAACTTCCTGAAAACCAAAGATAAAGAGAAAATCTTGCAAGTACCCAGAGAAAAATGACCCATCACTTATGGGGCCATGACTCAAATGACTATGGACTATCAGTGGTGGTGAGGGAGTGGTATATGGACTTACACTGTTTCAAGGTTTCTACATTTTACGTAAAGAAATGCAATATTAACTAAATATACTGTGAAAACAGAAGGATGTTTGTGTGATAATCAGATCAGCCATTTAAAAACAAATCCAATGTGATAGATCTAAAAATCTAACAAATAAGTTAAAACAAAATTATAAAATGTATTCAAACAATTTAAAAAGGTAGGAAAGGGGGAACAGAGGAACTAAAAACAAAGTGGACAGCAAAAAAGAAATGCAGTCTATTAACAATCATATTAATAATTACATTAAATGGTAGTGGACAAAATATCCCAATTAAAGGGCAGAGATTACCAGAATAGACTGTTCTTTAAAAAGCAAGATCCAACTCTATGCTGACTAGAGGAGATGAACTTTAAAAACAGAGTCAATAAGGAAGACATAATCATAAATGCATATGTGCCTAAGAATAGATCCTCAAGATACATAAAGCAAATCTTGACAGAATAAAAGAAGAAACAGACCGTTTTACAGTTATTGTGGGGTATTTGAATACTCTCTCTGCAATTGGTAGAAAGCAGGACAAAAAATTCAGTAAAGTCATAGGGAATCTGAGCAGCCATATCAACATCCCAGCCTAATTGATGTCTACAGAACACTATACCCAGCAACTGGAGAATACACATTTTTTCCAGCTGTACATACTCACCAACAAGGACCATATCCCAGGCTATAAGAAAAATCCTAAAATAAATTATAGGATTGAAATAATAGTAGGATAGATCCTCTGATCACAATGTAATTAAATTAGGAATCAATTAAAATAAGTTATCTAGGACAAATCCAAATAAATATATTGTACTTCTAAATAATCCATAGGTGAAAGAAGAAATCATAGAGAAATGATAAAATATTTAAAACTTAATGATAGGGAAACTACAACATAAACTAAAACAGTGATTAGAGGGAGTTTTATGGCTTTGAATTCTTACATTAGAAAAGAAGAAAGGTTTAAATTCAGTGATTTAAAATTCCACCTCAAATCCAACGTAAACCAAAGTAAGTAAAACAAAGAAAATAATAAAGAGCAGAAGTCAATGTAATAAGAAACAGATAAGCAATTAAAAAAATGAGTAAACCCTAAAGTTAGTTCTTTGTAAAGAATATAAAACCTGATAAATTTTGTCAGACTTTGTAAGAAAAATGGAGAACAAAAATTACTAATATCAGGAATGAAAGAGGACTTATCACCACAGAAATCACAGACATTAAAATGTTAAAAAGAGAATATAAGAATAGTTTAAGGAACTTTATACTAATAATTTCTGCAAAATAGTTGAAGTGGACAAATTTATATAAATATAAATCATCAAAATTTACACAAGATGAAATAGAGAATCTGAATTATAGGCCCGGGTAATTCACTGATAAATTTTATCAAACATTTAAAGAAGAGATAATATCAAACTTTCACAAACTTTTAAAAACTAGAGGAGGACAGGGTACACCTCCCAATTTGGTTTATGGTACCAGCAAAACTCTAATACCAAAGCATGACAAAGATATTGCAAAAGGGAACACTATAGGCCAACATCCCTCATGAACATAGATGCTAAAATTTATAACAAAATATCAGCAGATTAAATCCAACAATATATTAAAAGGAATAAAACATCATGAGCAAGGGAGACTTATCCTGGGAATACAAGGTTGGTTTAATATTTAAAAAATTAATATAATATACCCCATTAAGAGAATAAAGTAGAAAAACCATACAATTATTTCAATAGATGCAGAAAAAGTATTTGACAACATTTAATATATGTTCACAATAAAAACTCTCAGCAATCTAGCACAGAAAAGAACTTCTTCAACCTGATAAAGGGCATCTTTAATGATGAAATATGGAACGGTTTCCTAGCAAGTTTGGAAACAAGGCAAGGATGCCCACTCTTATAACTTCTATGCAACATTGTACTATCAGTCCCAGCCATTACACTAAGGCAAGAAAAAGAAATAAAGCTTTTAAAGATCAGAAAGACAGAAGTAAAATTGTGTCTATTTGCAGGCGATAATTTTTTTGTGCAAACAATTCTAAAGAATCTACAAAACTACAATTAGAACTAATGAATGAATTTAGCAAGATCACATGTTACACGGTGAATATATAAAAATTGATTTTGTATTTTATTAGTTTGCAGCAAAAAATTAGAAAATGAAATTGAAAACCATTAATTTACAAAAATGACAAAAATACTTAGGAATAAATTTAACAAAAGATGTGCAAGACCTATACACTGAAAATGACAAAATATTGCTGAAATAAGTTGAAGACATAAATCTATGGAGAAATATACTGTGTTCACAGATTACAAGACTCCATGTTGTCAAGAAGTCAGTTCTCCCCAAATTTGTCTATAGATTCAATGTGAAATTTTAGTAGGCTCTCTTTGTAACAATTAATAAGTCCATTATAAAATGTATATGAAAGTACCAATGACCTAGGATTACCAATACATTTTTTATAAAGACAAAGTTGATAGTCTTCTTGACCAAAGAACAGATGTGTAGATCAGTAGAACAGAATAGGGGGTCCTAAAATAGATCCATAAATATACTATTGATTGGCTTTCAACAAAGGTGCAGGGGTAATTCAATGAAGAAAGAATGTCCTTTTCAATAAATGGTACTGGAACAATTACATGTTCATATACTCAAAAAAAAAGAAAGAAAAAATGAAAGGGAGGAAAAAGACAGAGAGAGGAGGAACCTCTCACTTCCCTCCTTACCTTGTAGCATATTCAAAACTAAAAATAGATCACAGACCTAAATATAAACCTTAGACTCTATAATATCTAGCATGAAATATAGGATAAATTGTTTGTGACCTTGTGTTATGGTTTTAATGTATATTCCCTTCAAATCTCAGATTGAAATTTTATTGCCAATGTAATGGTATTGGGAGGTGGGCCTTTGAGAGGTGATTAGGCCATGAGGGCTCCACCCTCATAGATGGGTTTAATGCCTCTTGAAAAGGGCCTTGGGGGTAGGTTCTCTCCCTTTGCTTTTCCACTCTTCTTCCATGTGAGCAACAATGTTCCTTTCACTGGAGGATACAGTGTTCAAGGCACCATCTTGGAAGTGGAAACCAGGCCTTCACCAGACACCAAACCTGTTGTTGCCTTGATCTTGGACTTCCCAGTCTCTAGAACTATAAGAAGTAAATTTCTCTTCTTTATAAATTACCCAATCTCATGTATACTGTTATAGCAACCCAAATTGGACTAAGACACCTTGGGCCATATTTCTTAGATGCAAAACCAAAAACACAATCTGCAAAACAAAGTAAGATAAATTGGACTTTATCCAAGTTAAGCAGGAAGCAAAGTATCACTTTACTAATAGCTTAAAAATTGAGGCTTGCCCAGGTCACATAGCCAGCAAATGGCAGAGCCTAGAAATGAACTCAGGGCAGTCTGACTCCAGAATCTACAATTTTATGCATAGTATTCTAATACAACTCTACTTGTAAGATACAGTGTAGGGAGCATAGACTTCAACAGCACAGCTGTGCCTCTGAGCTAATTGGCCAAGAACTGCCTGCCTACTCCCCACCCTATCCTCTGCTTGGACCTGAGGAATGCCTGAGTGCTTGAGCGTTAGCAACACTGAATGAGCTTTCAACAAACCCAGCGATGCTTCATCACCAAAGAAAAATGTTATGACAGAAGTTAGGGCCAGGTTGTCTTCCCTGAAGATTTGCTAGCTCAATCTTGATAACTTGTTCTTGCTGAAAACGAGGGCTGTCCATGCGACTGGTGTCACTCCGGGGGCTATACTACAGTGAATGCAGTTAAGCAAGAGCTTACGCCTCAGTGAGAGCTTGCGCAGGGAGGGATGAGCAGGGTGTAGGACTGAAATCCACAGTGTGGGCCCTTTCCTGCCATTCCTGCCTCTGCTTTTTTCCTTCCTATGGTGCCTACTTTGAGACTAGGCACATACTGTGTTTCAATAAAGACTCATTGCAGGCCTTGAGTCCAGTATATGGAGCTGCCTGGAATCCATGCAATGGCATTGCTCCAGAGAGGGAGCTTATGGTGGGTGAGTTCATACACCCCTAAGACCAAACAGCTGCAGCACAGCACCAATTTGAGAGCCCAGACCCCATCAGACTGCATCCTGTCCTGGGGTCCAACAGCTCCTGTGTCTTCACATCCCTAGAGCCCCACTGACATCATCCTACATCCACCCAGAGGACTGCAGTGGCACGAAGCCAGCTGGACCCAGCAGTATGACAGGGGCATCAACACTCTAGCACACCTAGTGTCCTGCACTTTGCAGCTCACTGGGGAGGCTACCCCAGGACAAAGGGAACTGAATGTCATGCTCTCCAGCACCTGAGAGTCACCTGCCTGGGGGCACTGCCATTGACAGCAACCCCAACCCCCAGCAGCAGGGCTGCAGCACATTTATACATACCCCGAGGACAGGCTCTTCCCATCCGCTGCCACCATTGCTGCCACCATCCAAGCACTTTGCCTGGGGATGGGGGCATTTCCCTACCCTGCCCATTACAGCCTGCACCCATGTAGGCCTGGGGACAGGCCCATCCCAGTTGGCACCACCCCTATCAGTGCCCAAGCATGCTTCCTGGGGACCTGGGAATCATCTCACCCCATCCACCACTGCGGGGATCTGTGCACTGCTCCTAGAGCCTGAGGATGGGCCCACCCAGCCTGCCACCACTGCTGGCACCAACTCACACATGCTACCTGGGGCCTTAGAGACTGGCCCACCCAGCCCATTGCTGCCACTACTAACACCAGCACCTTCCACCTGGGAATGTCAGGATTGTTCCACCACCATTATTGCCATCACATGCTGCCCAGGGGACACAGGACCTTCTCATCTGCCTGGCTCACCACTGCCACTAATGGCAGCTGAATACACTGTCTGAAAGCTCAAGAATCAACCCACTTGGGCCCATTAACAGTGGTGTCCATGTGTACTACCTGGGAACTCAAGGACAGGCACATTTGGTCCACTACTGTCACTACTCAGGTATGCCTGAGAACTGGCCTACCTGGCACCTCAGTCTCCAGCAAAGCGTCACCATGGCCTCTGCTAACAACCACAGCTGAAGTCACTGAGGAAATCACAGACGTCACTGACACTGTTTACAGCCAAAGAAATCATACAGAGAATACACACCTGCATGCACCCAGAACCAAAGCTAATGTACTCTACCCAACCAACACCAGCGATACATCTATAGGAAAGAGTCTTCCCCATGAGAGCCAATTCAAAAAATTGGAAGAAATTATTATTACACCAGATGCACAGATATCAATGTAACAACACAGGAAACAGAAACAGCAAGGAAATATGACACTTCCAAAGGAACACAATGATTCTCCAGTAACAGATTCCAGTGAAAAAAAAATTTATAAAATGCCTAGAAAAGAATTCAAAATAATGATATTAGAGAAGCTCGATGAGATACAAAAAAACACAGATAAATAGTACAAAGAAAGCAGAAAACAACTCAGGATATGAATAAGAAATTCATCAAAGAGATAGATATAAAAAAGAACCAAACAGAAATCCTAGAAGAATTCAATGAATGAAATAAAAAATACAATTAAGAGCTTCAAAAATAGACTAGATCAAGTAGAAGAAAGAATTTCTGATCTTGAAGACAGGTCTTTTGAAACAATCCAATCAGACTCCTCCCCTGCCAAATAAAAAAGTGGGGGGAGAATAAAAGAGAATGAAGAAAGAGTACTGATATATGAAGCACCACTATAAACTGACCAAATATTCATGTTTTTGGATTTTCTCAGGGAGAAGAGATGGACAAAGGCTCAGAAAACCTATTTAACAAAACAATACCTGAAAACTTTCTAAGTCTATCAAGAAATTTAGACATCCAGATATAGGAAGTTCATGGAATCCCACATAGATACAACCCAAAAAGATCTTCTCCAAAGCACATTATAGTCAATTGTCAAAAAGTCAAAGATAAAGGAAGAATTCTAAAAGCAGCAAGAGAAGAGCATCTAGTTACATATAAGAGTGTATTGCTCAGTAAAAGCCTAGGAGAGAATGGGATGATATATTCAAAGTGCTGAAGGAAAAACATTAGTAGCTAAGAATACTATACTCAGCAAATTTTTCCTTCAAAAATAAAGAAGAAATAACATATTTTCCAGACAAGCAAAACTGAGGGAAATCATAGACCAGCCCTACAAGAAATATTCAAGGGAGTCCATCACCTGGAAGCAGAAGAACAATATCTACCATCATGAAAGCACACAGAAGTATAAAACTCACTGGTAGAACAAACATACAAATGAGGAAGAGAAAGAATTCAAATGTTACCACCACACACAAAAAAACACCAAACCAAATTGATAAACAATGAGAGAAAGGAACAAAGGTTATACAAAACAGCCAGAAAACAACAAAATGACAGAAATAAGTCCTCAAATATCAACAATAACCTTGAATGTAAAAGCATAAGATATTCTACCAAAAAGATACAAACTGGCTGAATGGATTAAAATTTTAAAAGGCATGACCCAACTATATGCTACAAGAAACTCACTTCACCTGTAAAGACACATATAGTCTGAAAGTGAAAGGATGGAAAGTGATATTTCATGCAAATAGAAACCAAAACCAGGCAGGCATAGCTATACCTACATCAGATAAAAAAGACTTTACGTCAAAAATAGTAAAAAGAAATAAAGAAGGTCATCTATATAATGATAAAGAGATTAATTCAACAAGAGGATTTAATAATTCTAAATATATATGCACCCAATACCAGAGCACCCAGATATAGAAAGCAAATCTTATCAGATCTAAAGGGGGAGATAGATTCTAATACAATAATAGTTGGGGACTTCAACACTCCACTCTCAGCATTAGACAGATGATCTTGACAGAAAATCAACCAAGAAATATTGGATTTAAACTGCACTTTAAACCAAATGGACCTAACAGACATCTACATAACATTTATTCAACAGTTGCAGAATACACATGCTTCTCATCAGCACATGGAACAGTCTCCAGGATAGACCATATGTTGTGCCACAAAATAAGTCTCAAAAATTCTCCTAAACATCAAAAGTCATACCTAGTATTTTTTCAGACTGCAGTAGAACAAAACTAGAAATCAATAGCAAAGTAGAACTTTGGGACCAGTACAAATACATGGAAGTTAAACAACATGCTCCTGAACAACCAATGGGTCAAGGAAGACATTATAAATAAAATTTAAAAATATTTAAATAAATGAAGATGGAAGCATAACATACCCAAACCTGTGAGATATAGCAAGCAGTGCTAAGAGGGAAGTTTATAGCAATAAATGCCTGCATTTAAAAAAGTAGAAAGATTTCAAATAAATAACCCAATGATGCATGTCAAAGAACTAGAAGAGCAAGAACAAACCAAACCCCAAATTTGCATGAAGAAAGAAATAATAAAGATTAGAGCAGAACTAAACCAAATAGAGACTAAAAAAAAAGGACCAAAAAAAGTTGTTTTTTGAAAAGATGAACAAAGTTAATGAACTGTGAACTATACTAACCAAGAAAAAAGAGAGAAGACTCAAAAAAAGTAAAATAAATCAGAAATGAATAAGGTAATATTACAACTGATACTGCAGAAATACAAAAAAAAAAAAAAAAAAAAAACCCTCAAAGACTATTATGAACAACTACAAGATAACAAACTGGAAAATCTAGATAAAATGGAAAAATTCCTGGACACATGCAACTTACCAAGATGGAATCTGGAAGTAACAGAAAACCTGAACAAACCATAAGGAGTAATGAAAAAGTCTCCCAGCAAAGAAAGGTCCAGGACTGGGTAGAATAAAGCAATGAAGCTTTATTCTACCAAACTTATAAAGAGGAACTAACACCAATTCTCCTCAAACTATTCCAAAAAATTAAAGAGGAATGAATTCTTCCTAGCTCATTCTACAAAGCTAGCATTATCCTCATACCAAAACCAGACACAGACACAACAACAAAAAAAGAAAACTATAAGCCAATATCCTGATGAACATAGATGTACAGGTTCTCAACAAAACACTTGCAAACCAAATCCAACAGCACATCAAAAAGATAATACATAATGATTAAGTGGGATTTATCCCAGGGATGCCAGGCTCATTCAACATATACAAATCAATAAATGTGATACATCACATCCACAGAATTAAGGACAAAAACCACCATCTCAGTAGATGCGAAAAATCATTTCATAAAATTCAACATCCTTCATGATGAAAACTATCAACAAATTAGGCATAAGAGGAACATACCTCAACATAATAAAGACCATGTGTGACATACACATAGCTAACATCATGCTGAATGGGGAAAAGCTGAAAGCCTTTCCTCTAAGAACTAGAACAAGACAATGATGCCTACTTTCACCACTCCTATTCAACATAAGCATACACCAAACATGTTCATGCCTTGATCTGGAACTTCCCAGCCTCCTGAACTGTGAGAAATAAATTTCTTCTGTTTATAAACTACCCAGTTTATGGTATTTTGTTATAGCAGCTAAAACAGACTAAAGACAACACTCTTCAAACAAATCTGGGCACATGCATTTAAAGGTCATGCTGAGCTTTGCCTGGTGAAGGGAAAGAGTAGCCAAGTCTTCATTCTGTCTTCCTAATCAGTTTGGCTCTGGGCAAAACTTACCAACCCCTTAGGAAAAAATGTGTTGCCACTGTCTATTGGGAGTCCTTGAGTATCTCTCCCAGCCACACTTTGCTTCTCATGAGATAGATCAGAGTTTACTGCTTCCCCTTCACGTCTCTGGGAAGAATCCAGTAAATATGTTTTCCATCGTGTGTGTGTGTGTGTGTGTGTGTGTGTGTATTAGATCAACATCCTGGGGAAAGGCCTTGGCTGACCCATCTTTTAATCAGTATAATTAATATTTTATGCACCTACACTGTATACTAGCCCAATGCTGACAAAACATGCTCTTTGCTTTCAGCAAGCTTTCCATCTTCATAGGGAAAGGAGGCTCACTGGTAAGCAGCGAGAATGTTCAACTAAGTCCTGGATCATACTGTACATGGTCTGACTCTTGTATGAGCAGATACAAGCCACTGTGGCCTGGAGGAGCTTGTGGAAGCCTTCATGGAAAGGACTGGGAAGGGCTTGAGGGACAGGAACATATTGTGAAACCAGAAAGCATGAACTAAAGCCAGGGAGGAAAAATTGCTGTCTGGACAGATGCACACATGACCAAGCCCGCTGGTGGTCGGTAGCCAGTTCCTCTGGGTTTTGGGGGCCTTTCTAGCCACATGCTCCTCTTAGCGGGGCCAGGCCAAAATTTCCACAAACATTTCCATCCTGAATTCAGCCAGGTTGGGATATTTCATTCTACCAAAAAGAGGAGCCAGAAACTTTGACCTGAATGCATAAAACTAAGGTGGAAAAACAATGTTTGAAATTTTTCTTCAGAAAAAGAAAGCCCCACCAATAATCTGGAAATTCTTCATAAGGCAGCAATTTAAACCAGCAGCTTAAAACTCCTTGACAGGGGAAAAACTCTGTGAAGCACCTTCCCGAACTTTGATCATGATCCTCTTGTTCCTGGGAGAAAGAGAGCCCGAGACATGGCCTTGCTGCCTTGGGTCTTTAAGAATTTGGGTCTGCCTCCAGTGTCTGATGCTACAGCCAAACCCCAGCCCTTCTCTTGCAATGCACCCACAGTAACACTGATCCCAGTGCATTCCTGCCATTCTTCTGCCTCGCAGCAAGCTTCAGGTCAGAGCAGTTGCAAGATCAGATTTGTTTGTGGAATAAAATGCTTTAACAGTTCAGCAGAGGATGGACGGAAAGATGAAACCAAGATGGCTGAAGCACTTATACCTGATGGAATGCTGTTTGCAAGACCACAGGAGAATGGTTGGGCAGTAGGATAGAGGGAGGCCTAGGGCCCCTTAGGGTCAGCCCTCAACTCTAGGCAGCTCTCCAAAACCTATAGTTGGTAAGGTCCACTTGGAAGGGCAACTGAGCAATGAGGAAGTCCCTGAGTTTACAGTAACCGCAGTGTCAGAGCCACACTATAGGCGAGCTGCCTACGGGGTGGCCAAGGATCCCAGACCCCTTCTGCTTGGAGCTCTGCTCCAGAGATCTCTGAGCACCTTGGCTGCCTGGGTGTTCACATTACCAGAAGGAGAGACAATGGCAGGGACAACATTGCAGTACCCTTCCATAGATTTCCACGGCTTATGGGACATATTACAAGCCCATAATGACCAGAAAATCAAGGCCTTTAAATGTGGCCCTAATCCATCTGCCCAGCTTAGGTGCACCCTTGCACACTCCCTGTGTTTCAGCGAGGACAATGTTCTCAGTTCCTCCCTGTTCCTCCCTCTGGACATACCCTTTCCTCATTTCTCTCCTTTCTTAATCCCACTGTCTTTGAGGTCCATGAAGCATTCTGACTTGATGGGTCCACAGTAAGCTCTTCTTTCTTCAGGGCTGAATTACACTAACTGAAAATCACCCTAGAGTTTGCACCAGCAAAGCATGAGCAACTAAAAGCATTGTTTGGCAAGAATTTGTTCTGAGAAATTTTCTTTTAAAGGTACTGAAATAATCATAATGGGAAAGACATGAACTTTCTTGGACGTCTTTACTATAATTTTGTTGTTTATCACTTATTTTTAATAATGGGGAAGGGCGCCCCATAATTTTTTTCAGTGTTTCTAAATCCCCTGGATCTGAACCCAGACTGTGCCACTCTGACCACTTTGCCAAGTGGCAGCCTGTCTCGCACATAAGGGCTGTTAATCACGTGTGCCTTGCATATGGTTATGTAACTGTTTCTGGTCTCACTTCCTAATTAAATAAGAATCTCCTTCAAGGCCAGCAAGAAGCGTTCTGCGTAGTAAAGAGGTGTGCTGCATGGATGGCTGCTAGTACAGTGCCTGGCACAGAGTCAAACCTCAACACGTTAGGTATTTCTGTTATTATTATTTTACTTCTTTGTATCACTGCAGAGATTTTTATTTTCTTCAAAGATTGAATATGGCAACTGACAGGAGCCGTCAGTTGGATACTTGTTACATTTTATTGCAACGATATAGTACTTACTAAATTAAATGGTGGACCAGAGAGCCAGCGTGGCGTGATGAAAAGCAGAGTCTCCGGAGATGTGATAGTTGGGTCCAAATGCTGGCACCACCACTTGAGGCAGATGACCTGGCCGCAGGGGTCTCTGTTTCCTTGTCTGTAATGCCTACTTCATAGTTTTGTTATGAGAATGAAGTGGATTCATACTTCCGTGGTGCTTCAGACTGTGCCTGGAACATAGTAAGCCTGACGTGCATGTCTTAAATAGAGATATTACCAAATAGAGCTGGGGAGAAGTTTACCTAGGGAAAAAGTTTTCAAAGTAGTACCAAGAAGACTGGTGCTATTTTACTGATTTGAGAGACTAAGTCCCCCTTTTTGGTAACACCATTTGCATATAAGCATCTAGCATGCTAATTCCATCAACTCTCACCTCTTTTTCAAAACAGATGCCGCAGGATCTCTGGCAGGATTTGACTAATGACTGACCTTAAAGTACATACCTTTATACAAATATTTTTAATTCAGACCCTCCTCTCCTTTAGGGCTGTGGATGCTGTGATATACCGCCCTGACCCCTCTTCAGGACTTTTGGGAGTCCTGCCACCTGTCAGCACTCTCCAGAAACCTACTCTCCGCTGGAGAGAGGGCTTGGGGCAGCCAAATCCAAGACTGGTTGATGTGGAGAATGGAGGCCCATCCGTCTCACCCCAACTTGGGGCAGCTCTGCAGGTCATCCCGGCCCAGAGTTCCCCATGGGGTGAGCTGGGGCCTTTGATGAGACTGACAGACATTCCAGCATCTTCTTTTGCCCAATCCTGTTTTTCTCCCTTCTCTTCCACAGATGTTGATCCTGGGTGCACTGTCTAGTAAGTGTCCTGCATGCTCATCTCTATCTCAGAGTCCACTTCCAGGGAGCTCTGCCTGCACCACCAGTTGCAGCGACACCAGCAAATTCACTCATTTTTACTAATTCTGATTTGACTTCTAATTCACAATTACCTGCATTGCATCTGTAACTAAGACGACCCTACAGACTGGTTTGGCTGGGACAATCCATTTGTGACTTTCATTACCAAGAGATTTAATTATTATTAGTAGCAATGCTTTTTACTTTTAAAATATCCACAGTTTGAACAATAAATTATATAGCCACCCTACCTATATAAACAGCCCTAATGTTCCCAGGCCTCACTGCCAGCATGAAAAAATTGTACATTGACATAGTGTAAATTTCCTGAGCTTAGAGGTCCCACTAAATATAACTTCAGAACCTCAGCCCCCTTGCAGGACTCTCCACACTGACCCTACCCTGCTTCCTCCCCAGAACACCTGAGTGACCATCAGGAGCCCACACATTCTCAACAGATCACACTGCTGCTTGGCCACTGCTCTCCACCCTCTTCTGAGGCTGCTGCTTATACCCCAGTGTCGATGGCCTCCTCTCTGTTCCCCGGAGCAGAGGCTCCCACCAGCACTGTTGCTCTTGGGCATCAGATAGGTTCTGGGAGCTTCACCCTTGTCAGAAGGCCTAGATGGCTCCGGGAGGTCCCATGGATGCTCAGCCCAAACCAGGTTTTGAGTCTGTATTTCGGTTGTAGCTTGATATATCTATGCACCCCACCTCCATACAGTAAATGAAAAAACATCATTCCTCTGCATAGTAGACATTCTTCTCTCTGGATCCCACAGCAGAGTGGTGGGCTCTATGTGGGTGCAGTTGGTCTCATTTTATCTACAAAGCTCTTTCTCACTCAGGGTCACACATAGGCCATCAAGGTGGCTGGATCGGGTTAGGGTTTAATAGCCTCCAAACTATACCTGGAATCCCTATTCCTACCTAACCCTATGGCTCAAATTCTTTTTTCCAGGAGTTTTCTCACACTTCGTGCAAGTGAATTGGCACAGACAGACATGGGGAAATTGGAATCTAATTCCACATAAACCAGTTATGTATACAGGAAGTCCTTATTCTGCATAGTAGTGCTAGACCCTTAAAATGACTGTGTAAGCTGAAACCCCGCAAAGCAATCTTAATAATCAGTGGGAAGAATTACAGTTGTCCTGTGACCTTTAAACATTTTTGTCAAAACATTAAACATTCTCTTACTGTTGGTTATAAATGCATAGGGAAATGAAAAATTAACAAAACTAATATTTATTTATTACATTGTAATTTAAAACATTAGAAACATTGAGAATTAAGGTGTTTTAGTTCTTTGTAAAACACATATCAAACATCGTTTGCCCAGTTCTTGCCTTTTTTCCCTTGCTGTATAGCTTATGATACAGCTGGAGCAACTTTTCTATGCCTTGGTGAATTGTCGTACTTTGTTCTAAGTGTAGTCTAGTTCTAAGTCAGCCCGTGATGTTTTATCCTTTGCTCTTGCAATGTCACAAAGTATCTGTAAGAATTCCTTGAAGGTGAAGTTTTTTGCCAGTACCACTTCCATTGGGACATCTTCATTTTCTTGGGATCTGGATGCAAATTTCCCAGCTACATCCTTACCTGTGCTAGCAGCTTCATTAGTAGCTTGACATCAATCAGTTCATGCTAAATTCTGGAATGGGGAAACAAGCCTTTACTGGCAGTAAAAGATTGTTCTTCAGTATCCTTGTAATTACCATTTTCTTTCAATGTGGCAACTAAGATCAATGCCTTGGCCAGGATGCAAGCCAAACTACTTCGGATTTTGAAATATTACAGTCTTCAATCCAAAGTGGAAAACTCTCCAAGCATAAGCAGCTTTCTGTTCGTATTGTAATTTAAACTAAAAGATGAAGCAACATTACCTTGTTTTTAATACACATTGGATTTTTCCAGTGCAGTTTGTTCCATAGCTCCATGCAGGCCATGGTGCATCTGATCTTTGCTCTGCTCTTGCCAATTTCAAATCTTCAGTCTAATCACATATAGTTTACTGCCAGCGTTATCACATTCTGTTTCTTTGTTGCATTTTTATTTTTGTTAGCTTACCCTCTATCAATGATCCAATTTTGTAACATTTTCGTCACATGGATTTATCACTGGAAGACAAGGAAGCAACACAACTTCACATTTTGCTGTCTGGGCATGAACTGAATAACAGATATGCAATGACTAATCATGGACAGGCTTTGAAAGAAGTGATGTGATTGGTTCATCATGATGTGCATCTGTTGTTTATGTCATAATTTGTGGACTGGCAAGCAGGCAATGAAGTTTGCACTTTATGCAATTATAGTTAATATACTGTGGTGACTGAAATTTGAACTAGTTGTTGGGAACTGGTATTATTTCACTAAACTGAAACTTGTGTACATCAGTTCCATAAAAAGCAAGGACTGCTTTATTAATGTATACCAACCAAATATTTCTGGGCATATTTACAACACAGCACTTCCTCCTCCTTGTGGTTGGATGGTTCCACGTGACCAGTCTAGCCAATGGATTGTGAGCAGAAGTTACATGTGTCAGTTCCATGCCAAACCATTTGATGGACAATCAGTCCTGTCCTAGACCCTGAGGATATCAGAGGAGGTGGCTGCTCTGTTAGCCTAAGTCTGTGAGCAACAAAGGTGAGCAGAGGCCCCCTGCTGAGATATGATGGACATGTAGCATAAGCAAGAAGTAAACCTTTGTTTTAAGCCGCTGAGATCTTGGGGTTATTTGTTTCTATAGCATAACAACTCATTATGATTGATATAAAATATAATCAGGAGGTAATCTAGGAAAAGGAGGATAGAAAGCTGGGCAGAATTTAGAACCCAGAAATTGGCAGCTGATAGTCAAAAGGGCTCCAAATTTGTGGGACTAGGAGTAGAGGAAGAGTCAGGGGCATGTACTTAAAAAAATATATTTATATGATAAAAAAAAAATTAGCACAGACACAAAAAAGAAATGTATAAGTTAATAAATCATTAAAAAGTGAAGGTTATCCAATGGCTTAATGGGTTAATGGGCTATCATGGGAGTGGGACTGGTGGCTTTATAAGAAGAGGAAGAGAGACCTGAGCTAGCACTCAGCCCCCTTGCCATGCGATGCTCTGTACCACTTCAGGACTCTGCCGAAAGTGCCTACCATCAAGAAGTCTCTTGCCAGACGTGGTGCCTTGACCTTGAACTTCTCAGCCTCTGTAACTGTAAGAAATAAATTCCTTTTCTTTATAAATTACTCAGTTTCAGGTATTCTCTTATAAGCAATAGAAAAAGACTGTTTCCTCACCCCTCCCTCTTTGCCCTCTAGAGGTGACCACTTACTTGCCTTTTATGGAAATACCCTCCTTCCTTTCCTCATGCCATTATCAGTACACATGTGCATTCTTCAACATTGTGGTTTAGTTTTACTTTTAAAATATTTAAAAGTCTCTTTTAATGTACAGACTTCCCCTTTACTGCACTCCTTTCCCCTTGTGAATGTATGTGTTATAAGAACTGGATCATTGGTAGAGTTTCCCACAGCGTGGATTTTGCCACTTGCACCCCCATGGTGTTGTTGATGTGTTCCTCTGGCCCCTATATTTCCTGTAAATTGCTAGTTGGATCTATAGGCTTGATCCAATGTGGGTTTGATTATTTTTGGCAAGACAACATCATAGGTGGTAGTGCCTTTGTTCTCCAGAACGTGTAATCATTTTTAAAATAATTATTATTTTAATAATAACCATAGATGTTTAATTCCAAGATTCAGCCTAGACCCATTCATTTATTTGGGGTTTCAGAATGGCAAAATTCCAATTTGAAATGTCTCCCGTTCTACTCTGGTTACCAGTGATGCAGTTCAAATGGGACCATTAGGGTAAACGCCGATTTTTTGTTTGTTTGTTTCTTCAGAATTCAAAGCTTTGTCACATCCAGGTACTAGCTGCTAAGATCTGAATGTTGTCGAACTGTTGTAAAGGCCAACCTGGGCCCCATCGGCCCAGCCTTCTCTCCCCAGGTCCTTTGACCTCCTGAGAGGTCACCCCAGGCCCTGTGAATCTCAGTTTTTCTTCCCATCTCCCCATCCCATCAGAGCCCACCTTCAAGGAGGGAAGGTCCTCATGCTCGCTCACCTTGGGAGGTAAATTGTGGGCATTTTCCACTCTAGGGAATGTGGATTTTAAGGCCTCTCTCTCAAATATTGTCTCACTTAGTCCTTGTGGAGTTGAAAACAGGTAGCTTCGAGCCCAAATTCACCTTGCAGTTGTGTTTTGTTTTGGCCATCACAGAGTGTTTTCACTTGTTGGTTTGTTTTGCTTTTAAGTGGAGCAAGACTGCATATAGGCAGGGGCATATCCACTGCAGTTAGATCAGAGCCCACCGCCTCCCCTTGCATTGTACCCACCCTGTGTTCTGAGTCCCTTTGTGTTGCAGCAACCTTGTAGGTAGGTGTTACTAGCCCATTTTGCAGGTGAATGGACAAGGACTGGAGAATTGATGTGGGGGACTTAGGTGAGGCACAAATGGAAATGGAACAGCCATTGAGTGCTCTGGGAAGGAGACTACAAGTCAAAGGAGAGAGTCCACACCGGGAAGAGCCAGCTATAGGGCCCTCTCCATCCAGCCTGGTGCAAAATAAAACTCACATTCTTTTTTCTTCCCTTTTACAGAGACAGCTCAAGGAAGCATGATAAAATGAGGCCTAAGATAATATTTGGGGGGAAAGTTTATTTTTTTATGGTCTGTTTGCATTACACCATCGGGTGAAGAGAGGAGGAGAAAGACTTGTCCCAAATGGCAGAGTTGGAGAAGCACAAATCCAATGTCAACAGTTGGAAATACAAGTGTTTGGTTTCATTAAACTTCTTTTTTAAAGAAACGTTCTTCTTCCTTTTCCTGAGGCAGTCCTTTTCCTGAGGGGACATAGAGGTGGAAGAAACAGGGAGGGAGGAGGGAGCAAGCCAGGGCCAGCGAAGGGGGCTTGTCTTGAGGAACCTGCTCCCCCTGTGAGTGTCCTCAGCCAGCCCAGGAGGCTGGCAGGCCTGACCAGAAGCAGCCAGCCGGAGCCTTCCCCTGGTTCCAATGACGGCTGCTAAGCAGGGGCAGGCAAGTCAGAGTTTCAGCATTTGTCTAACAGCTTTTTTTGAAAGGATTTTTTTTTGTTTTGAAAACCTGAGTGAAAATGAACAAATAATCAAATCCAGGTCACCCTGGGGAAAAGTATTTGGCTTCTGTGTTCTCCTGTGGCCCCACTGGGCCATAGCTGGCCCCTTCTCCTTCCCCACTACCATGCTGGCCTTTGGCTGCCCCAAGGCAGAGGCCATGTCTGCAGAGGCAGGAGAGGTAGGTTAAGAATGCAGGCTCTAGTCAGACAGCCTGGGGGTTCAAGTTAAAATATCAGCTCTGGCACTTATTAAATAGGCCACCTTGGACAGCTTCTTTGTGCCTCAGTTTCCCCATTGTAAAATGGAGATGTGATAGTACCTCATGGTCTGTTGAAAGAATTCAGTGGAAAAAATGCTTACTACAGTACCTAGCATGTAGTGTTCAGCAAATATTTGCTGTTATTCTATTATTTTTAGAGCCCTTTCTGTCTCCCTGCCTTTGTCTTTCCATTACATGCCACTCCTGAGCAATCCCACTGGATTTGTCCAAATAGATAAACTCACTCAAAGAAATAAAAATAGGTGTTATCTTGCAAGGTATTTTGCACACTGTCCACTCAGACTTCTCTCTCAAGCAGTTTCTGCACAGCTCTGTGGATACCACATCCTTCTCTCATCAACATGCCTTAGTTCTTGTGGCACAATCTCCATGGATTGCCCTCTCTATTCATTTCCATCCACCCAAATCTAGTTCAAGGCCCACCTTGCAACAGAATGTTGGGTCCATCTGGCTTCAGGAATGGCTTGATTCAGGGTCTTGCCTAAAGTCACTAGGATCTGGTTTCATCTCATGGTTTTGCTTTTTCCATGTTGGCTCCACTCGTAGACCCTACACACCTGGTGGCAAGAGGTTTGCAGGCAAAATGGGCTGCAGATTCAAGCCCAGTGAGAAGGATAAGTTGCCTTTTTCTTAATAGCCCCAGCAGACCTACCAGGTGTTCCTTGGCTATGATTGGGTCCCAGAACCATCCCTGGACCAATCTTATGGTTGGGGGATAGGGAAGGAATGTGGTACTTCCACCTGCAGTTCATGGGCTGATGAAGAGGAAGGAATGTTTGCTAGAAAGAAATCAGGATAGTTTCCAAAAGAAGGGAGAATGGGGAGCCCAATGGAAGCAAATGTTCACCATGCACACAGCCTTTCCAATATCCATCGCCAACGATTCCAGCCAGTTCTCTTCTCTGGATTCCTGATCTGATTCATCATGATGTCATTCATCTTGGCAATGTCTTTTCTACCTGTTTGTTGAGAATAAGTCTCACTATATCCCTTACTTTGCTAACTGCTTTTACCTAAAGATTGTTTCTGTGTCCTTCACTTGGCAATGAAGCATGCCCTGACTTCTTGAATGGCACTGTCGTCTCTCTTACTGATACTGTATTTCCCATATATACATGTCTTACCTTTCTTACATATTGTAAACTCCCCCAGGCAAGAAACAAGAATACTTCTTGCCTAGCACCTTGTATATAAATGCTTGGTTATATGTTGTTGATTTATTGAGAATTAATATTTCTTTTCTTATACTTTGCCTTGGTTAAATGCCTAGTAGGTACTAAATAATATTTTTTGAACCATAAAATCTAGAAGGAGCACTGAATTTGGACAGGCTCTTATAATCTAATGCAGCTCCCTCTTTCATAGGGGTTAAAACAGCCCAGAGTAATGAAGTGAGTATATAAGCAAGTTAGGAAGACTAAAAACCAAGATGCTTTGGATCATAGTTAGCACTTTGTATTTGTTGATTGACTGATTGTTATTTCAGTGCCTTTTCCACTGAAACTCTTTGTAAGATGGGGAACAAGGCAAGGATACCTACTCCTGCCACTTCAATTCAACATAGTACTGGAAATCCTAGCTAGAGCATTAGGCAAGAAAAAGAAATAAAAAACATCCAAGTTGCAAAGAAGCAAAATTATCTTTGTTCACAAGTGTCATGGTCTTACATGTGGAAAACCCTAAAGATTCTGCACAAAAAGACCTGTTAGGATTAATAAACAAATTCAGCAAAGTTGCAGGATATAAAATGAGTATACAAAAATTAGTTGCATTTTAATACACTAACAACAAACAATCCAAAATTAAATTAAGAAAAGAATCTCATCTATAATAGCTTCAGAAAGCATAAAATACTTAGGGATAAGCTTAAAGATTTGTACTGTGAAAAGTATAAAATATTCCTGAAAGAAATTAAAGAGACACAAATAAATGCAAAGACAGCTTTCATAGGTTAAAAGAGTGGTCCCCAATCTTTTTGGCACAAGGGACTGGTTTTGTGGAGGACAATTTTTCCATGGACTGAGGTGGGGGTGTGGAGATGGTCTCAGGATGAAATGGTTCCATCTCAGATCACTAGGCATTAGATTTTTGTAAGGAGCACACAACCTAGATCTCTCATGTGTACAGCTCACAATAGGGTTTGTACTTCTATAAGAATCTAATGCCACCGCTGATCTGACCGGAGGCAGAGCTCAGGTGGTAATATTTACTCACCTGCTGCTCACCTCCTACAGATCTCTGGATCTCACTCACTCTCTAGACCCAGTCACCTCCTACAGATCTCTAGATCTGTATGGTCAGGTTCCTAACAGACCAAGAACCAGTACTGGTCCACAGCCCAGGGGTTGGGAACCCTTGAGTTAAAAGACTTAATATTATTAAAATGTGCATATAATCCAAAATGATCTACAGATTTAATGTAATCCTTATCAAAATCCGAATGCCATTTTTTTGCAGATATAGCAAAAATCCTAAAATTTATGGAATTAAAAAGGACCCTGAATAGCTAAAACAATCTTGAGGAAGAAGAACAAATCTGGAAGCCTCACACTTCTTGACTTCAAAGCATATTCCAAGCTACAGTAATTAAAACAGTATGGTAGTAGCATAAGGTCAGACATATATAGACCAATGGAACAGAATAGAGAGCCTCAAAATATACCTATGCCTAGACAGTCAAATGATTTTACCTAAAGTACCAAGACTACACATTGGAGAAAGGACAGTCTTCTCAACAAATGGTGCTGGGAAAACTGGATAACCACATGCAAAAAAAATGAAATTAGACCTTTATCTTACACTATACACAAAAATTAACTCAGATTAAAGATCTAAACATAAGTTACATGAAACTATAAAACTCCTAGAAGAAAACATAAGGGAAAACCTTCATGGCATTAGATTTGGCAATGATTTATTGGCTATGACACCAAAAACAGACAACAAAAGCAAAAACAGACAAGTGGGCCAACATCAAATGAAAAAGTTTCTGCACAGCAAAGGTAACAATCAATAGAGTGAAAAGGCAACCTATGGAATGAGAGAAAACATTTTCAAACCATATAACTGATAAGGGCTTAATAAGCAAAATATAGAGTTTTAAAAACTCCTACAACTCAATAACCACACAACAAAAGTAAAAATAATCTGATTAAAAAGCAGGCAAAGGACTTCAATAGACTTTTCTCCAAAGAAGTTATGCAAATAGCCAACAAGTATATGAAAAGATGCCAACATCACTAATCACTCAGGAAATGCAAATCAAAACCACAATGAGCATTGTATCTGTTAAGATGGCCATTGTCAAAACAAAAACAAAAACAACAAAAAAAAACCAAAATAACAAGTGCTGGTGACAATGTGGAGAAATTAGAACCCTTGTATACTGTCAGTAGGGATGTAAAATGGTGCAGTGGCTGTGGAAAATAGTATGAAGGTTCCTCAAAAAATTAAAAATAGAATTATCACATGATGCAACTGATATAGTTTGTCTCTGTGTCTTCACCCAAATCCCATGCAGTGTTGGAGGAGGGGCCTGGTGGGAGGTGACTGGATCATGGGGTTGGTACCTAATGCTTTAGCAGCATCCCCCTAGTGCTGTCTTGTGACAGACTTCTCATGAGACCTGGTTATTTAAAGGTGCGTAGTGCTTCTCCCTTCGCTCACTTCCTCCTGTTGTCATGTGAAGATGTGCTTGCTTCTCTTTCGCCTTCTGTCATGATTGTAAGTTTCCTGAGGCTTCCCCAGTAATGCCTCCTGTATAGCCTGCAGAACTGCGAATCAATTAAACCTCTTTTCTTTCTTTCTTTTTTTTTTTTTTTTTTTTTGGAGACAGAGTCTTGCTCTGTCACCCAGGCTAGAATGCAGTGGCGTGATCTCGGCTCACTACAACCTCTGCCTCCAAGGTTCAAGCAGTTCTCCTGCCTCAGCCTCCTGAGTAGCTGGGATGACAGGTGCATACCACCACACCTGGCTAATTTTTTGTATTTTTTGTAGAGACGGAGTTTCACCATGTTGGTCAGGCTGGTCTCAAACTCCTGACCTCGTGATCTGCCCACCTCAGCCTCCCAAAGTGCTGGGATTACAGGTGTGAGCCACCATGCCTGGCCTAAACCTCTTTTCTTTATTAACTACCCAGTCTCAGGTAGTTCTTTAGAGTAGTGCGAGAATGAACTAATACAGCAGCATTCCTCGTTCTGGGTATTTATCTAAAAGAATTGAAATCATAATCGCAAAGAGATATTTGTACTCCCATGTTCATTGCAGCAGTATTCACAGTAGCCAAGGGTTCCTGCTCCCATGAGAATCTAACGCTGCTGGTGATCTGATGGGAGGCAGAGCTCGGGCAGTAATGCTTGCTCCCCTGCTGCTCACCTACTACTGTGCAACCTGGTTCCTAACAGGCCACAGAGAGTACTGGTCCACAGCCCAGGACAACCTAAATGTCCATTAACAGATGAATGGATAAAGAAAATGTGGTCATACATGCAATGGAATAGTATTTTGTCTTTAAAAAGGAAGGAAATCCTGTCATGCTACAACATGAATGAAGTTTGAGGACATTATACTAAGTGAAATCAGCTAGTTGCTGAATGGCAAATACTTCATGATTCCACTTGTATGAGGAATCTGAAGTACTCAAACTCTTGGAAACAGAAAGTAGCTGTCAGGGGTTGGAGGGGGAAAAGCAGGGAGTCACTGTTCAGTGGGTACAAAGTTTAAGTCCATGCAGGATGAAAAAGTTCTAGAGATCTTTATTACTGTATAACAGTGTGCATTTGGTTAACAATACTGCACTTAAAACTTTAAGAAGGTAGATTTCATGTTATATATTTTTGTGCCACAATAAACAAATAGGTTACTAATGGTCTAAAAGAAGTTGATGGAAGAAGGAACCTTATATCTACTGGTGGCATTTAGGGTCTTCAGGCATGTGGAGTCAGGAATATCTGGGGTCGAGGAATTGATCCCAAGTTCCCCTAATCACACATGGGCTAAAGAGTGGGCCTCATATTCTAACCGCTGAAATGATTCTGCATCTGGGTCCACACATCACTATAACTCCAGCTTGCCAGCCGGGGGCCTGTGGGCTGGGGGCCCAGAGTGCAGACCAGCTGAGCCCAACATAGGAGACACAAGTACAGCCCTTAAACAAACAAAACAAACAAAGGAAACCCCTATCCAGACATTCATTCTTCAGGGAACAGAGATTAAGGAAGGGCAGGTTCTTAACAGGTGAATGAAATAAACCCACAAAATAAGAGGCATACCAAGAGGGTGTTAAACCAGTTTGGACACTTCATCCAGAGCCTTTGCCACTACCTGCGATGACAGCCCAGCGGGCTCCTTTATCCACAGGTAGTTCCGTGCCAGGCCAAAGACTCCCCTTTGGGACCTGGCCGGGTGCTTGGTCCCAGTCTAATCCACGCTGAGCTCTGGGAGAGCCCCGAGGTGAGACCTGCCTAAACTGCTTCCCAGACCGGCCAGAGGGCCCTCAGGGTCACTGCTCAGCCCTCAGCCCAGGGAGAGCGGAACCTAAATGTCTCTCCAGTTCTCCTCAGTCCTCTTTACCGTGGACCAGATGGAGGTAAAGACTAGATGGATGGGAAACCGAGGAGCCAGAGCCAGAGCAGGGGCTGGCGATCAGTCAACATGGCCCCTCTCTCCCAGGAAATCTCCAACAGACACCTGCCACTCACCACCCCCACCTTCCACTGTGGGGCCTTTGGCTTGTGGGGGCCGGCAGGGACAAAAAAAAAATATGGAACAGTTGACAGGATACTGCCAGGAGACCTCAGATCCGATCCTTGCTTTGCCATTTTCTAGCTGCATGACCCCAGGCAACCTCTGCAGCTCCAGCAGCCCTAACCTTAGGAGGGTGTCAGGTTGAACAAGATTCCCGCCCTGTTCCAAGTGAGGTGATGGTTGATTCTGATGCCATGCCATCACCTGTGCCAACTAAACACCCACAGATCACATCTCTAGAACATTTGGGTTCCTTGGTGCATGATGCAGGCCAAATCTCCACCCTGGCTTGTGCTACGGAGACACGGGGCAGTGCCTGCCAACAGTGAAGGGCACTGCTCTGGAGCCAAACTGCTATATTCGAATCCCAGCGCTGCCCCCTTTCCATGCCTCAGTCTCCCCATCTGAGAAATGGAGATAATCCCCATCTCATAGGGCTGTTATAAGGATTCAATGAGATGAGTTAGACAAAAACTCTGAACAGTGCTGGCACTTGGGAAGTGCACTGTAAGGGCGGGCTGTTAACTACCCTTAGTGTAGTGGCTCCTGAGGACTTCACCTCCAGGAAAGTTGAGCCTTGCACAGACCTGGGGCTGGGAAAAGGTGGCCTTGGATGTTCTCACCCTCACTCCAGAGGAGAGGATTGGCCTTGTGGCCTGGAGAGTGGACCTCCCTCCCACCCCCCACTCCAGGGGGCGGTTAGGAACATGCTGTTGACACTGACCAGCCACACCCCACGTCTGCATGGTGCAGCCTGGCAGGCCGGATGTGGCCTCCTTTCCCAGAGGGCTCGAGCCAGACGCAGCTTGATTACTGTGGAGTGCATTTCAGGCCTTGTCGCTATTATCAGCTTCTCACTTTCAGCTGCTGGATCAGGGGCAGAAGCCTTCCCTTCCTCCCTCTGCCCCATGGCTGGGTGTTTGTTTTCACCGCAGGTGCAGATGTGTGTCTCCCGTCCTGGAGAAGAGTCTGCTCAGACCCACCCCAGACACTGCCCCACATCTTCTAAATTGGAATCCAACTCTCACCTCCCAGTTCCAGTCCAGAATGAATCTGTCCTTAGTGACAGCTGGGAGGTGAGGAAGGGGTTTTGTCACGACTGTCCAGTCCTTGCTACCAGCAGATTGAGGTCTCTGAAGAAAAAGTCTTTGCTGTGGTGATGACTAACACACCAGGAAAGATAAAAGAGAGGGAGAGGAAAATGATAGAGAAGGAGAAAACAAGATTTCTGGTAAAGCTATAAACATTAGCTTTCCCAAATTTGCCATTCCCGTCCTAGTCCTTTACTCATGTGGTACGCCCCTGCCCTTTCCTCATCCTCCCAGAAGCACCCTCCCCGCCGCATCACGCCTCCCCTAATGGACTGTAAATTCTCTCCCTGCCACACCCAGGTTAGTAAAACTTCCTTATGTCAGATTAATTCCTTAGAGGAGGGGGGGGGATGGGTGAATGCATAGAATTGTGGCTTTGAACAGACAAACCAACAAACAAACAATTCTTTCATCAAAGTGCTCCAAAGAGAAGTTCTTCCAGGGAAAGGGGACAGTTTGACAGATAGTCCCCTATCTTCCCTAGGTTTCTGTCTTCACTGGCACTGCCCTGTTGTTCTCACTGCCACTAAGTCACCTTGTCCGCCTTGTTCTCTTGCCCAGGTGTGGGCTGTGCCCGCCAGCCCCCTTTGTACAGCTCAGACAGGCTGGAATTCTCTAAGAATAACCTCACAGGAAATCAACGAAATGAACAAAGAGAATGCAAACAGCTGAACAACAGATGTGCTTACTGAATGCAGGTACCTAATCCTAAAACAACCAAAGTCTCGCCACCATGGCTGGCCAGGTCTGGGTCCCTCCCTGACTACTCCCAGGCCCCGCCAGAAAAGACCCTCCCAAGTAAAGCTTTTTGATATCTCTCACCCCCTGCAGCCCCCAGCCCAGAAGGTGGTAAAAGAAAGGATAGGTGGTGTGCAGAGTGCAAGAAACAGCTGGCGGTGTGTCTGAGCCGAGGTCCAAGGGTGGGTGGGGAGCAGAACCCTGCTCCTGGGAATCCTCCCCCTGCCATACCCAGGTTAGGAAAACCTGGAAGTTTCAGGCCTTGTCACTATTATCAGCTTTTCACTTGGGAGTTTTACTAACCTGGGTATGGTAGCAGGGAAGTCGCCCCCATCCCCCAACTTGTGATTTTTGGATAAGGGAACCTAGCGAGGGGATGGGAATGGTGAAGCCAGGCTTGGAGCTGAAGCTGAGGTCTAAAGGTTGGGGGCAGGTGCCTGCCTCCAGTTCTGCCTCTGTCTCTCTGGCCCACTCTTCCCTGGGCCTCAGTTTCCCCATTGGTAAAAGGAAGAAGTTTGAGTAGGTGATCTTTGAAGTCTTTTTCACCTGTATCATTTTCCAGGTTTGCAATTCTCTCTCTTTGACCACCGGTTCCTACAAGTTAGAAAACTCCAGGCCACCCAGATAGGTCTCAGTAAAGACATACACTCCCAACACAAGAGTGACAGCTAACCTTCCTGCAAGTTGAACAGGTGCCAGAAACCACTGTAGCTACTCTACCTGTGTTGGCTCATTTCCTCCTCACAGGAGCCCTAAGCCTCGTATCCCCATTTCACAGATGAGAAACTGCAGCAGAAAGAGGTTAAAACATGTACCAACATCCCAGGTGGTAAGAGAAAGGACGGGGCCTCAGGCAGTGTGCTCCAGAGGCTGTGCTCTGACCCCCCAGGCCAGACTAACTTCTTCTTCATAGATGAGTGACTATATAACACCTCTAATAGACACAACATGCCAAAGGTGCAAACAAACCAGATGTCCATCAACAGACAAATGGCTAAACAAAACATTCAGTGGAATATTATTCAGCCTTAAAAAGGAATGAAATTCCGATCCATGCTACAACATGGATGCACCTTGAAAACGTTACAAGTTTATGTGCTTTTAACATTATAAGCTTTAAAATATTGTAAGGCTAAGTTAAACATGCCCAGCCGCAAAGGACCAATACTGTATGATTCTACTTATATGAAATATCTAAAATAGACCAATTTATACAGGCAGAGAATAGATTACAGGTTATCAGGTGCAGGGGAGAAGGAGGGATGGGGGAGTAATTGGAAGAGAGTTGCTGTTTGGGATGATGAAAAAGGTCTAGAAATGGATGGTGGTGATGGTTGTACAATAGTACGAATGTACTTAATGCCACTGAATTGTATACTTAAAAATGGTTGAAATTGTAAACGCTGTGTTACGTTAAAAATAAATTTTGGCCAGGTGCGATGGCTCATGCCTGTAATCCCAACACTTTGGGAGGCCAAGGTGGGCGGATCACCTGAGGTTGGGAGTTCGAGACCAGCCTGACCAACATGGTGAAACCCCGTCTCTACTAAAAAAATACAAAATTAGCCAGGTGTGGTGGCGCATGCCTATAATTCCAGCTACTCGGGAGGCTGAGACAGGAGAATTGCTTGAATCCGGGAGGCAGAGGTTGCAGTGAGCTGACATTGTGCCATTGCACTCCAGCCTGGGCAACAAGAATCAAACTCCGTCTCAACAAATAAATAAATAAATATTAAAAATATCATAATAAAATAGATCTCACTTATTGAGCTGTTGCTAAGACCCTACGGTGCGCAGTGACTTACAGACTTCCTCGTTTGACCTTTACAGCCACCCTGTGAAGGAAGCTCCCCTGTCATGCCACCCACTTCACAGGCAAGACAGCCAAGGCTCAGGGAACAAATTCCCTCAGGACCCACGGGTAGTGAGTGGCGGAGGGGACACACACACCCAGGTAATGCTGAGAGCGAACTCAGAGAGGAAGGTGGAGGACAATCTGAGAAGGCTATGAACAAGCTGAGGCAAACCAGGGCATGGGGCCCACACCCTACCTGTGCCTGCCAGGTGCCAAATTCCAAATTCCACGTTCATCTTTTCTCACATTTCTCCCTGCATTCGTTGTGTGTTTTCTTCCCTGTTTTACATCCAAGCAACACCTTCCTGCCTCATTCCTCCACTGATATCACTGCGTCTGCCTTGCGTCTGCTCAAGACGCCTCCCATCCCTTTGGAGGGGCCTGCCAAGGCCAGAGGCAGCTGGCTGATGGTTGACTGTCCCCAGGAGAACCTCGGGGAGACTGGCCAGGTGACTCTATGGGGTGCTAGGCCCTGGTGGGTGACCAGTTTTGCCCAGTCTTGGCTGACCTCCTATGTGAGTAGTGTCAGGGCAGTGAGTTTCCTTTGCGCCTTAACTTTTTCTGTTCAGAAAACAAAAGTGCAGCTCGCTGCCAGCCTCGTTTAATTTTACATCAACATGCTCTTTGAGGCTGAAGCAAATAGACTGATTTTCAATGTGAAAATAAAATATAAAAACTGTTCTTGGAGTTATTCCTAAACACAACTAACACCGGAAGCATCTGTTTCAGAAAAATCAGAGTCATCAAATGAATCTTTGGTCAAAAATTGTCTGAGAACGGTGTTAACATCACTCATAAGAATGCTACGTTTTCAAGATTTGACATTTTTGGCAATCGAGAATTGCTATACTTTGTAAATGGAAACACCACTACTAAAAACAGAATGCTATAAATTGAATGATGTCTTTTGTTGTCAAAGTCAAGACATACTAGAGTGATGCAAAAATAATAGTAACAGCGAGATATTTTGTGGCAAAGTTATCATGGGGTAAAGGTTGCAGCTGCAAGTGCAGCTGGCAAGTATTCTCAGAGCAAACAGGAAAAGGGTTAAATAACTGAGAAGTGCCCATTCCCACCAAGGCACAAGACATTTTGCATACAGGTCACCCAGAAAAGCCAAGCACAACTACACCAGACTGCCTCACTCATGTTCAGTTGTAGCCCCACCTGAGGCATTAGCCTGGCCCCAAAGGACCTTAGACACTCCTCACACAAAAAAGCTCAGGCAAAACTGCCAGATGACAAAGGCTGTGACTCTGGGGGCTGGAGGGGATTTTTGTGTATCTATGACTTGCTCTCCCCACCCGGCATCCCCCGAGACATTTCTGCAGCATTCCATTCCCCCTGCACCCTGTAGCCCGTGACCCAGATGTCTGCGGATGAGCTGTGACTCCGCTCAGCTGGGATAAATGCCTAGTTTATCCCAAGAAGGGTGACCACTTCCAGATGACAGATTTCAAGTGTAGGCTTCCATGCTCTCAGGAGAGTCACTATTGCCTAACAGAAAGGACTCTGGTGTTCCGCTTCTGGGGTCTGACTCCTGACTCTGTCACTAACCAGCCCACGGATCTTGAAGCAAAGCTGTGGCTGAATTTTCCTCATTTATAAACTAGAGATGATGATATTATCTACCTTGTATATTTAAGAGAATTAAATGGGATGAAGCATATAAAGTATTTAAACCAGTGCCTGGCACAAAGGTCCTATTTTATCTATATTGGCTGTCGTTATGGCAGACAGACATTGTTAGTCAGTCAGCCTCAGCCCCAGATTCCTTCTCAATATAAGCAGCAAAGTAAGGCATCCAGGCTAGAGGATGTCTAACCTTGCTTTCAGCTCGAGAAGTTTCTGACTGGTAGTACCGTTCCCTTCTTGCTGAGCTGAGACTCCTCTACTCTACCCGTGTCTCCTATTATGCCAATGCTAGAACAACTACCCTGCACCCACCCCCGACACGCACTTTAGATCCAGAATTGGTCCCTGGTTTCCCCATGCACAATTTTAAACAATTTTCTTAAGAAAGAATTCGCATACTATAAAATTTATCCATTTAAACTGTAAAATTCAGTGCCTTTAGTATATTCAGAGATGTGCAGCTATCACCACAATCAATTTTAGAATATTCTCCTACCCACCCCCCAAAAAACCCTATACCCCTTAGCCATCACCCATCAATCTCTCCATTTCCCCACCCCCACCCCTACCCCCTGGCAAACACGAATCTACTTTTTGTCTATAGATTTGTCTCAGCTGGACATTTCATTTAGATGGAATTACATAATATGTGGTCCTTTGTGACTGGCTCATTCACTTGGCATTGTTTTCAAGGTCCATCCATATTGTAGCACGTTATCAGTATTTTGTTTCTTTTTATTGCTGACTTCTATTCTACTGTACAAATATAGCAATTTTATTTATCAGTTAATAGGTTGGTGGACATTTGGATTGTCTCCACTTTTTGACTACTATAAATAATGTTGCTATGGACATTAATGTAGAAGTTTTTGTGTGGATGTATGTTTTCATTTCTCTTGGGTTGATGCCAAGGAGTGGAATTGTTGGGTCATGTGGTAACTCTATGTTTAACCATTTGAGGAATTGGCAGAATGTTTTCCAAACCAGCTATACCATTTTAAATTCTACCAGCAGCATATGAGGGTTTCATTTATCTACATCTTTGCCAACACTGTTATTAGCTGTGTTTTTGATTATAGCTATCCCAGCAAGAATGAAATAGTATCTCATTTCCCTGAATAGCTAATGATGTTGGACATCTTTTTATATGCTTTTTGGCCATTTGTATATCCTCATTAGAGAAACATCTATTCAAATGCTTTGCTTTTTTTTTTTCTTTTCTTTTGAGACAGGGTCTTGCTTTGTCACCCAGGCTGGAGTGCAGTGGTGTGAGCATGGCACACTGCAGCCTCAACCTGTTGGGCTCAAGTGATCCTCCTGCCTTAGCCTCCCAATAGCTGGGACCACAGGCACATGCCACCATGCCTGGCTAATTTTATTTTTTTAACTTTTAGTAGAGATGAGGTCTCGCCATGTTGCCCAGACTGGTCTCAAATTCTTGAACTCAAGTGATCCTCCTGCCTTGGCTTCCAAAGTGCTTGGATTACAGGTATGAGTCACCACACTGGGCTCTTTTCTCACTTTTTGATTGGGTTATTTGTCTTTTTATTATTGAGTTGTAAGAGTTCTTTGTATATTTTAGATACAAGTACCTTATTAGAGATATGATTTGCAAAAATTTTCTCCCATTCTGTGTGTTGCCTTTTTACTTTCTTGATGATATCCTTTGAAGCATAAAACTTTTTAATTTTGATGGCATTCTGAATAACTTGTATTTGATATGAGAAGCAGAGGCAAAAATATCATGATTTGTAGATGACATGACTGTATATCTTGAAAACCCAAGAGAACCTATTGAAAAACTGTTGAAAACAAGAGAATTCTGTAATAAATCCAGTTATTAAATATATAGTAAACAATAGCCTTTATAGAAATAAATATGTAACAGATGATATAGTAGAAGAAAAGGCTCTATTTTCAATAGCAACAATAGCATAAAATACCTGTAAATAACTTAAAAATTTCAAGAAATATGTGAAGGAAACTTTAAAATACTCCCGGGGACACAAAAGGATCTTGAAAAGAATAAAAAGATATATTATATTGTTAGATATGGAGATTCCACATCATGAAAATTTCAATTTTCTATTCAGTTATTTTATAAATAATGTAAATCCAATATGATTATAATAAAGACATCTATAGGACCTTTTTCATGGAACTAGAACAGCAGATTGTAAAGTTCATATTAAAAAATAAACAAACAAGTATAGTCATAAAATAGTGAGCAAACTTTGGAATGAGAATCAAGAAACCAGGGCTCTAGGCCCAGCTCTGCCCTAACAAATGGAAGGACGATTCATCATTTCTATTGGGACTGCAGTTTCCTCATCAGCAAAAACATCCAGGCTAGAGGATGTCTAACCTTGCTTTCAGCTCTAGAATTTTCTGATTGATTCTGTTACAAGACTGTTAGTTCAAATACTCCAGACTTGGCCAGTGCCACATCCACTCTAAATAAGTCAGGACAGTTCAGCTTGGCAAGGCGCCTAAGAGAATGCTTGGCCATGTAGATGAGCTTCTGGGGCACCAGGGAGGCCCTTTACCAATAAGCAGACTTAGTCTGTTTCTGGCATTGCTCTGTGGGGTTTAGTTGGTTGATTTGACCTGACCTCTCTCTCCATTACTTGTCCACTGAAGAAGTAAGCAATGTATTTGGGTCTTGGTGCAGTTCCTCTCAGATCCTTTCTTAGAAGCCAATATGAATAAGAGAGGGGAGAAGAACAGGGGAGCACAGAGAGCCCACCAAGGGAGGGTGAGCCACCCAGGGCAAAAAAAGAGAAAACAGAGGCACAGAAAACCAACACTGCAGAGCTCTTAGTCCAAGAGAGACTGACATAGTTTGGCTATGTCTCCACCCAAATCTCATCTTGACTTATATCTCCCACCATTCCCACATGTTGTGGGAGGGACCCCATGGGAAATAATCGAACCATGGAGGCAGTTTCCCACAGACTGTTCTCATGGTAGTGATTAAGTCTCACAAGATCTGATGGTTTTATAAGGGGAAACCCCTTTTGCTTGGCTCTCATTCTCTCTTGTCTGCCGCCACGTAAGATATGCCTTTCACCTTCTGCCGTGATTGTCAGGCCTCCTTAGCCACGTGCAACTGTGAGTCCATTAAATTTCTTTTTCTTTATAAATTACCCAGTTTAGGGTATGTCTTTATTGGCAGTGTGAAAATGTACTAATACAGAGTCCATTCCAAGAGGATCACCCCCATTTAGCCTGATATTGGAAACATACACTCAAGCAGAGAACCCAGATAAAGGTTAAGACCTAAACTTAAAGTGAAATTAAATCAGTATCTTTATCTTTATCTTTTATAGATAAATCAATATCTATAAAAGAACACGTGCATCATCAACTAAACTCAGTATTTGTTGCTTTGAACAGAGTAGAATAATTTGCACAAGAAGAAAAGGAAAACTTTATCTTCTCTACCCAGACAGGAAGGACTTTTTAGGGAAAGGAAGCTGTAAAAGAATTCCTTGAAGGAACAAGAAGATAATACTTGACAAAGCTTGCCAGAATTTGCTTTCTCCAAAATCCAGAGAATACACAGGAGAGAGCGATGAGAGTGTGACAAGAGAGCAAATAAAAAGTTGAACCTTCGCTTGAAGAGAGGGAGGAGCCGAGGAAGTGGGGAAGAAATACTAGCCACCATGGCCAAGCACACTGAAAGGTTCTGCAAATGTACTGACATGGAGTAGGTTAGACAACTCTTATTTTCCTGGGAGTGGGACAACTCCCTAATACCAGGGCGCTGCAGGGAGTTTTGGAGGTGACATTCTGGGGACTGGCATAATTCCCTATGATATCATTGCAGGACATCTAGAGAGCTGGGGGTCTGATCACCTCCCATCATACCTCAGAAAAGTTCATATTACTATATTGCTAGTGGCTGAGCGATGGCTTGAATTTAGGTCAACTCAAGTAATTGCTAAACTTCTACCATGCGTCCAGATTCATGCTAAGGACTGTGGTAAACAGAAAAGAAGCCAGAGTAGAAGTTTATAGCTAGAAAAAAGAATAATTCCATATTGGAAAGTTAATGATTTGTAAAACTCACCCAAGTCTAGCATTCAATGTAAAAATGGGTAGAACGGTGAATGAAGTAGGAGTTCAAAGGGTCAGAGGACTGAGTGGTCAGGGCGGACTTTACAGAGAAGGTGGAACTTGACCCTGCTCCGCATCTCTGACAGGAAGGCCTCTCTTCCTTCCCATCTGCCCCCAGGCATGCAAGGACCAAGCCAGGGTCAAGGAGTGGAAGAAGCAGCTTACCTTCTGGAAGCCTAGAGGTAAGGCTCTAAGTGAGAACTTTCTCCTGGCCTATCTTTTTCAGTGCTGTTTGTTTGGAAAGGGAACAGATTTTCCTGTTACAACAGCCAAGAAAACAGAAAATAAATCAAGGAAAGAGTGGCAAGGACCGGCCTGGAAATGAAGTTAAAATATCTAGGCTTGGTGAAGACACCACAAAATGGTTTTCTCCTCAAAGTGGCTGCACAGCTTAGAGGGGCGGCAAATCAGACTGACTGCTCTAATGGATCTAGGGACATATTCTTCTCCCTGACAACTCCACCCACACCTCTTCCCACCCCATTTCCTCCAAAAGCCTTTTGCAGATGGTGCCTCTCAGTTCCCAGAACCAGTCTGGAGCAATGATTAAAGGACAAAAATTCCAGGAACCATTTTTTTCTTGTTGTACACTTTGGCAAATGCTTCAGCTACACGAAGACACAGTGAATCATTTAAGAGTAACAATCAAGATGCTGGAGGGAAATTAAGGATTCCACTGAGCATGGGGCCAGTCTTCAAAAAAGTGGTTGTTAGCAAAAAGGTAGGATGCTGTGAACACTCTTTTTGGGCACCCTTCATCCCCACAGGCACTCAGGCCACACTTTTGCCTCCTTGGATCCCTCCTCCCTTTCCCTATTCCTATGGACAAGAATAATTTCCATTACTACGAAGTCTCTACATATTCCAGATTTATAATATAACCATGAAAAAATAAATAATGAAAGTCTCAGGACCTTATAGGATCAGATAACCACAAATAGTTCTCTATACCATGGGTTCCCAACCTCTGGGCCGCAGACCAGTACCAGTCTATGGCCTGTTAGGAACCAGGCTGCAGAACAGGAGGTGAGCAGCTGACCAGGGAGCCTTACCACCTGAGCTCCACCTCCTGTCAGATCAGCAGCAGGATTAGATTCTCATAGGAGCACAAACCCTATTGTGAACTGCACAAGCGAGGGATCTAGGTTGCGCACTCCTTAGGAGAATCCAATGCCCAGTGATCTGAGGTGGAACAATTTCATCCCAAAAACACTCCTCCCCCACCTTCTGTGGAAAAATTGTCCTCCATGAAACTGGTCCCTGGTACCTAAAAGCTGGGGACTGCTGCTCTATACAACATCCAACATTCCACTGAAAAGACACCAGGTTATCTTTTGCCCATTTCAGTTTTTCACAATGTTTCCTGACATTGGAGAAGCTCTCTCAGAATGCAGAGATAAAGAACAAAGAGATCAAAACAATTA
This sequence comes from Macaca thibetana thibetana, assembly GCF_024542745.1. Classification (NCBI taxonomy): domain Eukaryota; kingdom Metazoa; phylum Chordata; class Mammalia; order Primates; family Cercopithecidae; genus Macaca; species Macaca thibetana. Next base: position 61,906,564 of record NC_065590.1, on the reverse strand, counting down.
GAGAGAACATAAAGACAAAAGACAGAAAACAGAATCATACTTGTGAATTCTAGGTGATTTGAAGAAGAAATGAGAACAATTAAGTACTGACCTAAAAAGGTCTGATGAAGGGACTCCTTTATCCAGACTGAATAGTCACCTAGGGTGGCTGTAACAAACTGGGTGGCTTAGAACAACTGAAATTTATTCTTTTATGGTTCTGGAGGCTAGAAGCCCAAAAGCAACATATCAGCAGGGCCATGCCTTCTCCAAAGGCTCTAGGGAGGAATACTTCCTCGCCTCTTCCAGCTTCTGGAAGCTTCCTTGCCTCTTCCAGCTTCTTGGCTTGTGGCAGGATTACTCCAATCTCTGCCTCCATCCTCACTTGGCCTCCTCTGTGTCTCTTGATGCATTCTCTCTTTAGAAGGACACAGTCATTGGATTTAGGGACCACCATGAAACCAGTGTGATTTCTTCTTGAGATCTTTTAACCACTTCCATCTGCAAAGAACTTATTTTCAAATAAGGTCATATTCTGAGGTTCTGGTGGACATGAATTTTGAGGGACTTTACTCAGCCTACTATACAGAACAAATCAGTTAAGACACTGATAGGGAGACATATCCTGGCAAGATTCTGGAAATAGAGGGATAAAAAAATTACACAAGC